>NC_066581.1:230448686-230796761 GCF_024323335.1 Lathyrus oleraceus
CATGACAGATGCCAAAACTATAAACTATGCGCATTGGATTCTCTTCCTTTTCGGTCTTCAAAAGTTCATCAACTTCTGTTTTCAAACCCGTCCTGAACTTGCGATAATTTAACATTGCTCTTAAATGAGTAACCAAGGGATCAACATACCGGTCCATAACCTAAGCAATAATGAATAGGAAAGAGTAAGTCATAGTGACACAATAAAGGTGTCCAGAAAGCCAGGTGGAGTACCTTACCTCATCTAAATCCTCAAAAGTATCCTCTCCAATTTTAAGAGTCTTTCCAATTCGAAGTAAGCTTGTGATGTCCTTGAGTTCCTTGCCGCCCTCAATTATCTCCTTGTGGGCATACACTCCATCGTGAATTTTAAGAGTCAAAGTAAGGTATGAAGGACCCTTAGAATTAGGACGGAAAATACTTTCACCAGGATCCTTGTCTGACAAGAACTGCATAAAGACAGGTGAAGTTAAGCATGCACATAACCATCCATTATACACAAATTCAATTTGTCCTTTTTCCTCGTAACTAGCGCATGCCACTTAGAAGACAGTGTTTTAGAGATAAAATCTCAGTATTGTATAAATGTTTTTACTAAACTTTGTTATTGTTATCATCTATATTAATTAATATATCAGTAGTAGTTCTCACATCAAGAACATAAACCAACTTTACAAACTAGAACTACAATGCTTTATTCAAATCTATGACATCTAATTAGCAAAAGATGAGTGAGGATAATAGAAGCAGGAGGAAATACTCTTTTCACACTTATTGGGAAAAATTGTTCTAGGTTCCTAACAAAATGTGCACTAGGTTCCTGACTAATTAAAAAGAGCATGTCAACATATTTATTGCTAAAAGGAAAACAAATTATTAAGAAACCAATAGAGGAAGGCCCTTGTTTCTGTTTTTGGTCAGATATATCTAGGGAAATAATAGCAAAATTGTATGCATTTACGTGTGTGTGTGTGTCTCTCCAAAGAATAATACATACAACGAATCAAGAATCAATCCAATTAAGCCTAGAAAATGGTCAATACAGCATGAAGTTACTAAAAAGCAAACCTCAATTGCTTCATCAGTAGTAATATTCTGAAACCGTGGATGAACAATCATCCTAGGCTTGAAATGCTTCTTTGAACGCTCCCTTTCTTTCCTAATTTTGTCTTGCTCATTCGGCAAGGAACTCCGGTCTTCGTGGTAATATGGATCAAAGTTGTGGTTGTGATGTAACCGATCACTTCTCATTTCACTTTCTTTACAAACAAGGAAGACTTGATACCTGTTTTTTTGGATTGACTTGATTTTACAAGTGAGCATGTCGCCTTCATGTAGCCTATCAGATAATTCAATTATATCTCTCAAGTCATCTGCATAGTCTTCTTTCATGAGGATTCCGGTCATTCCGGATTCAAGCCCGCATATTGCTCTTTGGGCTTGAACTCGGCGAACCGTAACCTGGACCATTTTACCTTCGGCAAGAGTCTCTTCAGTCTCACCTGAAATCATATAGAACTCCTCATCCGGACTTGGTTCTTCATATTGCTTACGCCAATCCTGAAAACCTTGAATCAATTCTCTTTTTATATCATAGAGAGTTTCAATCTTGTCTTGACGATTATTTCCAGAAGCATATTCCTCAACATCCAGATTTTTCAAATAACTAGGTCGATCTCTCACATGTTCTATGGCCATCTCTAGGGCATCATCGTCATCATATGCATCACCAGTGCCGTCTTCATCATAGACATCTTTGGCCAACTCTTGTGCAAGAATATAAGACTCTGGATGAATTCGTGTATCATCCAGCAAATCAATAAATTGGCTGCTGCTAGCAGCTAATCCACTTCGCCTCACACGCAAGAAACCAACCGCGTTGACAAACACCTTTTTACCAAGTTGGTGTTCGGTCAAAAAGTCCTTCCGGGTATAAATTGAGCCGGCTCTAACTAGCGATCTTTGCAAGGATGCAGCCTTCCGTGGACCAAGCCCCGAAATAAATTGTAACGGAGCAAATAACCACTCATGACTTATTGCTAAATTAATGTCTAAGCCAGCCTGATTGGTCACATCTACCATAATCTGCTCAACTATCCCAATTTTATCATCCGGGTTGAGAAAACTCTCCCAAGGGGTCAGTTTCCATGACAATATTTCCTTTCTGGGCCCACATAATGTTGCAACCATTGCCAATGGGTTCTGGAGAAATCGACCAAGAGCAACAGCCCGCCTCACTATACCTGTCAAAGCAACAAAAATAGGATTAGTTATAGGATGCATTAGATGAAGGGCAGCATACACCTAACACAATATTTACCTAGCTGCTGCGAAGGAAGTTGTTCAGAGGAAATTTGGGAATTTTCGTAAAGACGGGGCAGAGATTCGTCTCCATACACTATACTGAGCCCGTCCATTTCATGCCCAACATCTCTTGGGTTTTCCTCGACCATCTTAAAAATAACCTGATTGAAGAAAGTAGAAACCAACAGATGAGACCCACAATACAACAGCAGCAGAAGTCTTTCTCAATAGGGGGCAAAAAGTAATCATAACTCTGACTGAGGACACCATGACCATGCCATTTTATACAGCTTAATAGACCATCAAATGTTACCCAGCAAAAAAGTAAACATGTACCAATTGTACTCATCAAATAAATTTATACCAACTCTTACCAACCCAAAAAATAACCAAATAATCAAACAAAGGACACATTTTAATGATTATGAATAAAGTTACAGATGCATACCATGTGTCTAGCACATTTAAGAACTTCTTCAGGGGTATCGTACATGGCACATGTGAAGTTAGAAGCCACCTCTTCTGGTGTTTCCTTTGGATCTATGAACTCATGCTGTAGAAGAGGGCAGACAATACAAAACCTTTAGCTTATGTTTATGGTCAAAAACAAAGAGCAGTTCTAAATTCAAACATACGTACCAGCTTAACTACAGATAGACATAATCCGATTTGCTCAGAACTAGACCCAAACCTGCTTGCAACCTCCCACAGACCTGCCTTACTGAAAGTGCTATACATTGACTTCCGTTTTGGCACTGCATTCGCATTGCATAGAAACGTGTTAAAAACAAAATTTTCAGACCCAAAAACAATTCTTGTTACGCATAGTTAATATTGTGATTCATGTGAGTATCGTCGGTATGACGTTCTTCACATCCAGACTCTCGTAATTTAAGCTAGCATATTGAACACGTGAACAAGCATAAATAGAATAACAATAACAGTAAACAAATTATATATGTTTATGAAAGTAGTAATAGCACTGAAATATAATTTGATAATTAAAATGGTAAGATAAGAATAATATCATATAAATTTGGCAATTAAAATAACAACTAAATAAGATTAAAGGTAATTTAGTAAAATGACATGTAAAAGCTTCAAACAATAAAAATGACATTAATAAATAATTGAAAGAGAAATCAAATTAAACCTCAAAATTAAACTGTAATTTGCTCAAAATGGAGTTTTTAATACAATACAGAAAATAAAACCTTGTTGAAAATTAAATGTTGCAATATAAACTTGCTTGAAGATAAACACCAAGCTTAACACTAATTATTTATAGGAGGATTTTCGATTACTAACAGCCACAGATCATGTATGAATAATGGAGAAAGTGGGAGAAGCCTTCAAGGTATTGCTGTTAGTGGGTGAATTTTTGGGTTTCTGAAATCCATGACACAGTCTTGGCATTTTCTTCCGATTTTTGCTGTTTTGTTCCGTTTTCGCGCATAAAATCTCATACTAGTTAAATACCTAACACAACCACAAAATACCAATATAATATAATAAAAAATAGATAAAATAATCTAAAATACTATGTGAGGTATTTTATGGTTATGAAATAGGAGGTATTATCCGCTATACTTTTTGACTCAATCTCAAAGTCCACTACGTCTATTTTTGCTTAATATCAATACATAAAATGAGAGAGAGAGAAAATGATATGGACTATTCAAATCTATTAAAATGAGTGTTGTCTGATCTAAAACATAACAGACTAAATTTTCAAGTGGAGATGGAAAATGGGAAAATAATGGTCGAGTAAAATTATTTATATGTATTGCCGCATGATAGATAATAATAGGTGGGTAAAATAAGAAGAAGAAAAGTTCTGATGACATAAAATACATATAAATCAATTACATTTGTTTGCTATTCTTGTGATCTCCATATATACATATTAATTGAAGAAGATAATTTCAAGTCAGAGACGCGTAAAATGAAATGGAAAAGTTGAGACAAAAGAGATCTCATGATTTTGGTGAATCTACTCATATTAAGAACAATTATTGTAATACCAAATTGGTAGCATTACAATGTACATAACAGGAAGAGTATAAAAGGATGTAAAAATGGAAAGAAAGAAAACGTTCCCAATGGTTGTAATATGCAAAAATGGAAAAAGAAAAGAAACATCATAACTCCATACAAAAATAGACCATAATTTTTCACAATATCATTTAATACAATCTTGTTTGATACATCATAAATTTGAACACAAAATAGACCACAGTGTCATTTGAGACAACCTTGCAAACAAAACTAAATATTTCATTAATAAACTAGTTATTGACACAATGATAATTCATTCATCACATTTGATTTGATTCCATGTCTTTTGATACACTTCATATTACATGAACTCGTGGAAAATAGGAAAAAAATCCAAGACAATATAAGTGCAATCATCAAACACTGACTTTTGTTCTTCTCCATTTAAACCTTCTTCTTGATCTTTTCATGCCTCTTTGAACTGAATTTTACCCCAAATTCATTCCCAAGTTCGTTGTCAATGTCCTTCCCAAATTCTCTTGAGTAAGCCATTATCATTTCATAATTATTGCAATTTGTTGGAATCTTTTAATTTCCATTCCTACTTTGAACATATCCAACTTCATCAACTTAGATAAGTAGATCACAATTTTCCACACTCTACAATTAGGTACAAAATAAGAATGAGTTAAACATGTAGAAAATAATGAAAAAATTAAATATTTTCTACCCATGCATTTCAACATCTTCAGAACTTTTTCTTGTGGTTTTGAATGGTGTTTACAACCAACGTCTTCATTGCTTCATTGCATCTACATCTGGATAAACTCAATCCACTTTAGTTTCCAATTGATGAAGTTTTGCTTTCTCCCATTTTTTCAAACCCTAAATCGAATGAAGCCCAGGATGGAGATGATGAATGTCGCATGGGATGGAAACAATGAAGAAGAAAAACGTATGAACAATATGAAGAATAAAAAATTATGAACAAGATGAATCAAAACATATTGAACCAAAAGACGATGAAGATGAAAAAGTATGAACAAGAATAATCAATTATGGAAGAATACGTTAGGTAACTGAGATTTTGTTCCTCAGTGGACATATGTTGGACACGATGTTAGGGCAATTGGTCCAACTTCTTAAACTCTTTAAGACAATACTATGACATCAATAAAAACACAAAGTAGAAAGCAATAAAGAAATAAGAGATCGGTAACTCAGTTCGATGAAGTCACATCTACGTTTGGGGAGCACTCTACCTAAGAAAGAAAATTCACTACTTCGAATTAATACAATTAGTTTTCTATGAACATCAATCTCGTGATATTTAATGTCTCTTCCTAATCCTAGTGACTTTCTATTTAGAACTACTCCTAAAAATAATAAAGTTTCCTCTCGCTTACTTGATAAAATCAAGGGGAAAAGTTATGTTATATATAAAGCACCATGTACTAAGCCCTAAACCTAACTCATTTGTCTCCAAATTTAATTTTTCATTTGCGTATCCATATTAATCCCCTAAACCAAACTCCATTATGTTTTTCTTGTTGTTGTTTCTATTGTTGTCTCTGTTATTTTGTTGTTGTCGTTATTATGTTCTTGTAGTTGTATTTTAGGAATAATTTTTCAATGTTGTCATGAAAGCAAAGATAAGGTGATTTATTGCTTGCTTGCCTTGGTTGATAACATTGAAAAATTTATTCATAATCATAATTAGAAGATATTGCATCTAAAAAAGATAATGGTCTATGGTAGGGAGTTGTATTTGATATTTCTTACCGTTCATCAATTTTTTGTTCAACAAAAAATGTTACGTATTCTCTTAGGGGAAAAGTCACTTATGGACACACTTCGATTCCGAGCAACTAATGTTTATGATTTTATTTATTTTAAAATGGGACCCTTATTTTATTCTATTTATTTATTAAAATTTAAATTAGATATTCCCTCGGTGTTGAATGCTAACTAAGAGGAACACTAATAGTGTCTTTACACTACTACAAACAATATATTTTATGACAAAACTTTCACCTCACCCAACTAAAAATCAAGGTATAATGCCAATGAGCGTCATGTTTTATTTTATTTTTTAATAAATACCACATATTCCCTCAGTTTCTAAATTTAACCAAGGGAAAAAATAATCCAGGACATGCTTCGAATCCCAATAATAATAGTTTATGTTTTTATTTCTGTAAACATGTTGCCTTTCTTTTTACTTTTATTTTTATTTTTAAGTTAATGATCTATTGCTTCGGTTATATTTAATAACCAAGGAATTAGATTATCAGATTCTACTATAAAAACACTTGTTAATCAGATTTTACCATAAACCTAACTTATATGTAGCTACTTCAAACTTGTGCATTCTTTGGGAGGGATTGCAAGACAAAAAAAAAATCTTCAATGTTCTTCTATCTTGTATAAAATATTTTTTCTGCTCTTACAATTCATTCCAACATAATGGTGTTGATGTTGTTGTATTTTTGGAAGAATGTTCCTATGTTGTTAATCAAAGAAATATTGAGAAATTTATTGTTTTCCTTGGTAGACGACATTGAGAAATTTATTCCTAAACACAATTATCTTATTTTCTTTCATGCGAAAGTATTTGCCATGAAAACATGTGCTCAAGATAATGAAATCTCTCTGGGATTTATTGTAAGTGCAGAAAAAAAATTATGGGTTGGAACAGATAACTTATCAGAAATTTTAAAAGATTTGTTGTTATCCAAGAATTCATTCTCAAAACCAGGATTTGTTTAAACAATTTATTTTAATATTATCTATAAAGAATATAATTTTAAAAAAAACTTTTCTCCCCGGTTACAGAAACCGAGAGGTATGTGGAACTTGGGATGAAACCTATTTTGTGTATTTTTTATTTAACAAGAAACATATTTTACCTCGTTTTTGAGTAATAATCGGGGGGAAATATAAGTGTATTTATTGAGTTCATTCATCATCCTTAAACAAATATTTGTCGTCCATTTAATTAATATCAACGATCAGGACACTACCATTAGTGATCCACGTGAATCTTAAAACCCTTGTTAGAAAAACATTATGAATATTAAAAATTGATAATGGAACATTTGATATGAAAACTTTAAAACTTAAAAAAATATTTATTTTATTTGAAATTTTTTCTCTTGGATGGATTGCAAGAGCAGAAAATTATTCGTGGTCAAGGTTTGTGTCCTTAAATAATCATATAATTGCATATTTATTTTAGTTGTCTAATATTTTTTGTTTTATATCAGACATTTGATCTTCCTTAAGATCAATGAAATGAGGATCCTCAATATTTGCTCTTCTCCAATATATCCAGCATTTATTCTTCACCGATAATGATGACGATAAATCAGACTCAAGAGTTTACCTTAATATTCTTTGAAACAATGTAGTTTGTAAGCAAATTAATTTATTAATATTCTGTGTAAACAATGTAATGAGTATTTAAAAAAAAAGAATATATATATTTCCCCTCGATTTTGTTCATAAATTGAGACAGGTAAAGTGACATATTTTCATAAATTGAGAGGGGTAAAGTGACATAAAAAAAAGAATATATATTTCCCCTCGGTTTTGCTTAAGTTATTCTAAAACCGAGGGGTAAAGTGACATATTTTAATCACGCTCTTCGTTACCTCGCCTTTGTAGCTGAGGTTAAATAAACTTCGCGCCCGATGATACATCTGTTTTTTGTAGTAATGTTAATTTTATTCTATTTTTTAATTAAAATATAAATCAAATATTTCCTTGGCTTTTACTGTCAAATGAGAGTAAAACTCCCAACAACATTATTTTCCAAAATCATAATGTTACCATCATTTACTTTAGTTTTCTCCAAACTTTTTGACCCCTAGCGAACAGAGCATCATAGCAACTAATCTTCTTAAAACTTGTCTTCGAAGACAAACCAAACTCCATCTTCTATAAACAAAACTAAACTCCAATTTTCAAGTCGAACAAAGTAAACAAATGGATACCCCCTTCCCTTTAAAGTGTATTTTATGTTGGACCTTCACAGAAGGATATTTGCCACCCATCAAGGAAATTATATGTTGAACCTTCATGAAACGATCATTATTGTCCCAATAGGAAATTATATGCTAGACCTTCACTGGAGAGTCCTTGCCACCGGTCGAGGAAATTATATGTTACACCTTCAAGAAAGGATCGTTGTCGCCCCTCGAGGAAATTAGATGTTGGACCTTCATAGGAGGATCCTTGTTACCCCTTGAGGAAATTCTATCATGGACCATGACTGAGGTGTTTGTGTATGACCTATTACTGAGGTTTATACATGGGAGGCATTAGACCTTCTAGCAGCCATCAAATGGGTGCATTAGCTTAACTTGGATGGACTGGACTTTGATATTGATTAAAAAAGCATGGAGGATAATGAATAGCCAACAACTATAATTGATTTGTATGTCTTTTATGTCATCATAACTTTGCTTCTTATTATTTCACCCTCTATTTTCTATCATGCGACAATACATATATATAAATAATTTTAGTCCACCATTATTTTCCCATCTTCCACCTCCACCTGAAAATTTAGACTCTTATGTTTTAGATCAAGAAAGTTTGAAATATAAAAGGAGTGGAACTCCTTAAAACATTTCATAGAAAATGCTAAAGAAACACATATGCGATGCAATGAATGATATTATGGAGATCTATGAAAGATGCAGTTGAAAAGAAGGCGCATTTATGGAAGATGCGATGCAACTAATGATGTTATAGAGATCTATGGAGTTCTTATCTGTTAGGCTATTGAAAAGAAGATGCATTTTATTGGAATAGATAGTACCAATTAATCATTATAAGCCTTCCTTCAACCATGTAGTCTCATACCTGCACAGCCTCAAGATCCCTCTTATTTTGATGTGAATTTGATTTTTCTCTAGAAGCTGATAGAAGTGTCTCATTGTCATGCCTCATGCACCGATAACCACTCCTTCGCTCTCGGGTGTTACATGTAACCACTCTTCGGCCTCTCCGGTCTTGGGTGTTATCTCTCTCTCTCTCTCTCTCTCTCTCTCTCTCTCTCTATATATATATATATATATATATATATATATATATAGAGAGAGAGAGAGAGAGAGAGAGAGAGAGAGAGATTAAAGGTAGTGCATTGTCAGTGTAAACTTTTTTTACACCATCAACCAATAGAATTATAACGTTCTGCCATGTCATATCAGTATTTTAAAATTAAACGTGTGATTTGGCGGGATACACGTCTCTTATTGGTTGACAATGTAAAAATATTTTACAGTGTTAGTGCATAGTATTTTTTCGCATATATATATATATATATATACATACTTGTGCCCGTATCTATGTATTTTAATGGGATAATTACTCGTAATCATGTCCGTTTCCATGTAACAATTTTTTTACAAGTGGATAGTATTTACGGGTATCTTATGGGAATATTTCAAATTGCCCTTAATTTAAAGGCAAACTATAGATCTTAGATTTTTTTTTAAATAATCAGTTTTTCAAAATAAATAAATAAAATAACCAATAATTAAAATAACCAGGTTTTATAGAGGATGCGTCGGATAAATTAGTGCACCCCCAATGCAGTAAGAGGAGACGTCAATAGCATTGGTGCATGCAGTTGGCTCCTCATGAGGAGGCGCCAATGTTATTGGCGCATGCATTGACCCTCATGAGGAGGCGCCAATGCTCCTGGTGCCTAGGTGTATTTTGGTTGGTGGGCGCCAATTCATCTGACACCTGCATGTTCTTTCATGTGGGCGCCAATCCCACAGGCGTCCACATGTTACGTACAATTGAAGTACCGTCTCTATAAATACCACGTCTTGGATGCAATATTTTTTACTCAAAATCATCTCCTAATACCATAATTTCTCTAGTTCAACCACTATCACCTTCAAGTTTCTTTGATGTTATAATGTTAGTTTCTATTAATGTTAAATAAACTTTAATGTTATAGTTGGTGGGTTTCTATTAATAAGTTAGTGGAGAGATTAAGAGTCTGTTGTAGTTGGAAGGTCAAGAGATAGTGGCCTATTGATAGTATTTACTAATAATTATGTTTCCTAGAATAGTTGAAGTTTCTGAGTCTATATAAAGACCAAGGATGTACTCTAATTAAAATACAGAAGTTACAAAAGACTTGCTTCCTTCTGTCAAATTGGCATCAAAGCTAATGGCAAACATGTTGAATCAAATTCCGTTGTCACGGCTAACGAAGTTAAATTACGAAAACTGGAGTATCCAAATGAAAGCTCTTTTCGGATCTCTAGACGCGTGGGAGGTGACCAAAGATGGGTTTGAAGAACCAACAGATATTGTGGGATATACGACAGCTTAAAACAAGGCGTTGAAAGAGACGCGATCGAAGGATAAAACGGCACTATACATGCTGTTTAGCGCTGTTGATGAATTAGGCTTCGAAAAGATTGCCGGTTCGACTACGTCAAAAGAAGCGTGGGACACGCTAGAGAAAGTGTTCAAAGGAGCAGATCGAGTAAAGCAAGTTCGACTCCAAAATCTTCGTGGCGAATTGGAGAGGATGCAAATGAAGGAGTCAGAAAATGTATCTGACTACATCACGCGTGTACAAAAGGTGGTGAACCAACTCATCAGAAATGGCGAAACAGTAACTGATGCACGAGTTGTTGAAAAGATTTTGAGATCTTTAACAGATAAATTTAAGAATATTGTGTGCGCAATAGAAGAGTCGAAGGACCTTTCGACGCTCTCAGTCGAAGAGGTCGTTGGTTCCCTCGAAGCACACGAACAACGTAAGATGAAAAAGAAGGAAGAAGGAGTAGAGGATGCAAATCAAACCGAGGAGCAAATCAAAGACGAAAAGGTACTCTTTTCTCAAAAAAATTGAGGAAGAGGACGTGGTCGTGGAGGACGTGACGGTGGTCGAAGTGGTAGAGGCAGCAACTTCGAGAGAGGACAGTCGAGCCAGCAAAATTGGCGTGGCAGAGGACGTGGTCAAAGAGGTGGTAGGTCGAACCATTCCAACTTTGAATGCTACAAGTATGGCAAGTATGGTCATTATGCGAAGGATTGCAACTCATTCAAATGCTATAACTGTGATAAAGTGGGACATCTTGCAAAAGATTGTCGAATCGAAAAGAAGGTAGAAGAAACAACCAATCTAACTTTGGAAGCTGAAGCAAATGAAGGTTTTCTCTTGATGGCTCAAAATGAGATCAACACAAATGACAATGTTTGGTATCTTGACTCAGGAGCAAGTAACCATATGTGTGGTCATAAACACTTGTTTAAAGAAATGAGAAAGATTGAATATGGCAATGTGTCTTTCGGAGATGCATCGAAAGTGAAGGTCGAAGGCAAGGGAACGATCCATTACTTGCAGAAGGATGGGTTGATTGGATCAATTCAAGATGCTTATTATGTACCAAATCTTAAGACCAACATCTTGAGTTTGGGACAACTTACAGAAAAAGGTTATTCGATACTTATGAAAGAATGGATACTGCATTTGAAGGACAAGCTGGGACATCTGATTGCTCGTGTCGAAATGGAGAGAAATCGAATGTACAAACTGAATCTGATAAACGTTCGAGAAAAATGCTTACAAGTAAATGTCGAAGACAAAGCGTCACTATGGCATCTACGCTTTGGTCATCTACATCATGCTGGTTTAAAAAGGTTGGCGAAAAAGAACATGGTGCATGGACTACCAGATATGAATTATGAAGGAAAGTTCTGTGAAGAATGTGTGCTTAGCAAACAAACAAGAACTTCATTTCAAAAGAAGGCAGAATATCAAGCTAAGCATATCCTTGATTTAATTCACACCGACATATGTGGGCCAATCACGCCAGAATCTTTTAGTAGCAAAAGATACTTTATTTCCTTTATCGACGATTACTCACGGAAGACATGGGTTTATTTCTTGAAAGAAAAGTCTGAAGCATTCGAGGTGTTCAAAAGGTTCAAAGTAATGGTGGAGAAGGAAACCGACAGACACATTAAAGCAGTTTGATCTGATAGAGGTGGTGAGTATACTTCGACAACCTTTATGAAGTATTGTGAAGAGCATGGCATAAGGAGATTTCTAACTCCAACATACTCACCTCAACAAAATGGGGTGGCTGAAAGGAAGAATCGAACAGTCATTGACATGGTTCGTTCAATGCTTAAAAGCAAGAACATGCCAAAGGAATTTTGGGCAGAAGCTGTACAATGTTCCATTTATGTTCAGAATCGATGTCCACATTCGAAGTTAGAAGATCAAACACCACAAGAAACGTGGAGCGGACAGAAGCCAACAGTTTCTCATCTCAAAGTATTTGGTAGTGTGGCTTATGCACACGTACCAGATCAATGAAGAACGAAGCTTGAAGACAAAAGTCAGAAATACATACTCATTGGGTATGATGAGAAAACAAAAGGGTACAAGCTATTCGATCCCATAAGAAAGAAGGTGATAGTGAGTAGAGACGTTCGAATAAACGAAGCAAGTAAGTGGGACTGGAACAGTTCGACAAAAGTTATCTTCGAAGTTGAAGAATCATCTGTCGTTGTACCACCAAACATTTCAACAAAACTTGAAGACTCTGACAATGAAGATGAACCTCCACAACCCGGAATGCGAAGTTTGCAAGATCTGTATGATTCGACAAGTGAAGTGCACCTTGTATGTCTCTTGGCAGATGCTGAAAATATCAGTTTTGAAGAAGCAGTACGAGACAAGAAGTGGAAAAGTGCCATGGACGAAGAGATCAGGGCGATTAACCACAACAACACTTGGGAGCTAGCTTAATTGCCAAAAGTTAGTCAACCCATTGGTGTAAAGTGGGTATTCAAGAAAAGATGAATGCTCAAGGAGAAATAGAACGATACAAAGCGAGACTTGTTGCGAAGGGATACAAACAGAAAGCAGGAGTTGATTATGACGAAGTATTTGCACCTGTTGCAAGAATGGAGACAATTCGATTACTCATATCTCAAGCTGCTCAATTCAAATGGCCAATATTTCAAATGGATTTAGCATTCCTCGTGAATCAATTGAGTGTTAGGTTGAGATGAGTATAGACGGAAATTTGTTACATTTTGTGTTAATTTGATGTATGTATGTTGTGGGTCATGGTGATAGATGGATAGAAAGGTTCACGCGTTATGGTTTAAGTGTTTTTTATATTACTTTGTTTTTGTTTTTGATTAATTCAAATTTAATTGAGATGTTATGTATGTGTATGTTGATTATGATATGATTATTAGTGTTGGGTTTTCACTTCTTGTTTAATCAAGTAGCATGGATGTTGATAAACCATAATTTTTCACAATATCATTTAATACAATCTTGTTTGATACATCATAAATTTGAACACAAAATAGACCACAGTGTCATTTGAGACAACCTTGCAACCAAAACTAAATATTTCATTAATAAACTAGTTATTGACACAATGATAATTCATACATCAATTTGATTTGATTTCATGTCTTTTGATACGCTTCATATTACATGAACTTGTGGACAATAGAAAAAAAATCTAAAACAATATCAGTTATAGTATAAAAGATTTTTCAATCCCACAGATAGCTGTAGCAAGTATCGTTATCTATTCTCACGATGTTTATCTAAGGCTATGAGAATGGTTTGATGTCATGGAGTAGGAAAAACAATAAAATTAGTTTAGATAATTAGAACACGAGAACAAACTGTAATTTCCGTGTACCGTTGCTACTTAGAGAGTCAAGATTTGTAGTCGTAACGAGGCATTATTTTCTAACCTAGGACTCTTAAATTAAAGGTACTGCACCAGCAGCTACTGCACCAGATGCTCCTGATGAGCCACCAGTAGCAGGGCTTCGCATTGGCACCATTGCAGCTACTGACCTAATGGAAGGTGCTGAATCATTTTGTGGATCATCGATGTGCCTTTGAAAATATGCCACAAGCCGGTCAATATCCTCAAACATCTTTTTGCGGAACCTGAATCCTTTGGGGTAAAGACCAATGTACTCATGGTGTGGATTTGTACTTCTTATGTAAGTCAATACAAATGTGCCAGGATGTTCATGACAGATGCCAAAACTATAAACTATGCGCATTAATTCATCGTGTTCTGTAATTGCATCTGCCATAAGAATTGGTGAGGCAAAGGTTTATGATAATTCGAATATAATCTTTCTCAAAAGAATACTTAAATAAGCAAGTATCTTTATATTATGAATTCTCGAGTAAAATTACTCACCTAGAGCGAGCTCGTCGAAGAAAAATAGTATCTCTCTTTGTGCAGATTTGGTAGAGTCTGAACCATGAACACAATTTTTTTCAGTGTCCAATCCACATTTTGCTCTAATGCTGTTCAAATTAATAAACAAGTTAAGCATAGAGAAATCGATTAAACAAGCAAAATTAGTTTGATTAGTAAACATGTTTATGGAAACCTGTGAGGGTGAGTAATCTTGGCCTTGCTTGCATCAGTAGGACCCATTAAAGCGCGCCAATCAGCAACAGCATTATCCTTTTCCAAAACCATGACTAACACTGGTCCACTGATTATAGTTATGGAGAAGCAAAAGAGAAGATTAAAGATGATAAAAGACTATAAACATGCAATTAAACAGAAATCATACGGATGAACCGATAACATTATCAGACATAGTGATGAAGCTAGACATGTGTGCTTATTGATCGAATCCATTAGCAATATGAAAAAAAATTGCTCAGCGGAACGGAGTTTGGCCTTAAAATGGACGAACCTTGTCATGTATTTAACTAGGCTTGAAAAGAAGCTTTTTGAAGAGTGTTCTGCATAAAATCTTTTCACAGTCGCCTCGCCAAGTTGAACAATTTGTTCCTTGACAATGCTGAAACCATATTCTGAAATTGTTCTCTTGATATCATCTGTGTAGTTACCGAGCAATCCATCCGGCTTTATGATCGCTAAAGTTCTCCGCGCTTTAGTACTTCCATCGGTAGAAAAGCTGCAACTGTGAAAACGTCATACGTCAGTTAAGCATATCAATTTGATATTACACACATCAGATAACAACAATCAAGATTTATCTCACTGAATGGGGTCGGCTACGTAGATCAAATTCTGCCATAAAATTATCATGGCCTGTACAGCGGGAGGTTCCCCTCCGCACCAGCTCGAGCAACCAGGCCTCTTATCTTATTAGTAAACTATAAATCATATTCGACAGTTGTCGTTCGATGAACATATAATCGAAATTTTAATGTGAAAACGAAATGCAGAGTTCCATAGTCAAGATCAATTACAATTACTCTAATAAATTAATAATCCACATTTTATTTTTCAAATGAGTGGATTTAAAGAGAAATTATAGATGAATGTGAATGCTCTGTGGATTCCGCCCGGTCAGTTTCCAGACCATCCATTGTCTCCGGCTTTCTTGGATCCAGTTCCCCAACCAGAGTTTCCCTGTTCAGCATCGCTTGGACCAGCACCCCAGCCACTTTTGTCCCCACCACTAGCTCCACCTCCCCATCCACTTTTGTCACCACCACTAGCTCCACCTCCCCAGCCACCTGGAAATGCTTCTCTTCCAGGGGAATTTTGAACCTTAGCCCCTGGGAAGTTGCTAAACTGTCATCCCCGTCTTTCACAGCAGATCCCCATCTGGTTGCACCGGCACGTCTTTCGTGGTTGGAGTTGTGTCCTCTACTATTATTACTATAAGAACCGCGACCACGCCCTCGACCACCACCATATGGACGAGGCAATCCACTAGGGTGTTCATCTCGATTCCCATTATTTCTGTAATCAGGTCGTCCTGTAAAAATAAAGAAACAGTTAATTTTGAATAAAAAGAACTAGAAAAATGACATGCGGAAGCAATTAGTTGAATGATATGTGAACTGCAGACAAAGAGAACAGGTAGATGTAGAACAAAATGCACAGAAGAAGGAACCAATCAACATGTTGATAACAAGAGGATTCATGATAACTAATTATATTTAATGTCAAAGCAGGCGCAATACTAGCAGAAGAAATCCAAACAAAATAATTAGATTCACCTCAAACTAGAGCTGAATTTAAAATCTCATACATGTTCTGGAACTAGGAGTAGAAGACCGATCCCTATCATACGAGGGACCTCTCCAACCACCCTCGCTGTTTGAACCACCCCAGCCACTACCCACAGATGCTCCTGATGAGCCACCAGTAGCAGGGCTTCGCATTGGCACCATTGCAGCTACTGACCTAATGGAAGGTGCTGAATCATTTTGTGGATCATCGATGTGCCTTTGAAAATATGCCACAAGCCGGTCAATATCCTCAAACATCTTTTTGCGGAACCTGAATCCTTTGGGGTAAAGACCAATGTACTCATGGTGTGGATTTGTACTTCTTATGTAAGTCAATACAAATGTGCCAGAATGTTCATGACAGATGCCAAAACTATAAACTATGCGCATTGGATTCTCTTCCTTTTCGGTCTTCAAAAGTTCATCAACTTCTGTTTTCAAACCCGTCCTGAACTTGCGATAATTTAACATTGTTCTTAAATGAGTAACCAAGGGATCAACATACCGGTCCATAACCTAAGCAATAATGAATAGGAAAGAGTAAGTCATAGTGACACAATAAAGGTGTCCAGAAAGCCAGGTGGAGTACCTTACCTCATCTAAATCCTCAAAAGTATCCTCAAAAGTTTCCATGACAATATTTCCTTTCTGGGCCCACATAATGTTGCAACCATTGCCAATGGGTTCTGGAGAAATCGACCAAGAGCAACAACCCGCCTCACTATACCTGTCAAAGCAACAAAAATAGGATTAGTTATAGGATGCATTAGATGAAGGGCAGCATACACCTAACACAATATTTACCTAGCTGCTGCGAAGGAAGTTGTTCAGAGGAAATTTGGGAATTTTCGTAAAGACGGGGCAGAGATTCGTCTCCATACACTATACTGAGCCCGTCCATTTCATGCCCAACATCTCTTGGGTTTTCCTCGACCATCTTAAAAATAACCTGATTGAAGAAAGTAGAAACCAACAGATGAGACCCACAATACAACAGCAGCAGAAGTCTTTCTCAATAGGGGGCAAAAAGTAATCATAACTCTGACTGAGGACACCATGACCATGCTATTTTATACAGCTTAATAGACCATCAAATGTTACCCAGCAAAAAAGTAAACATGTACCAATTGTACTCATCAAATAAATTTATACCAACTCTTACCAACCCAAAAAATAACCAAATAATCAAACAAAGGACACATTTTAATGATTATGAATAAAGTTACAGATGCATACCATGTGTCTAGCACATTTAAGAACTTCTTCAGGGGTATCGTACATGGCACATGTGAAGTTAGAAGCCACCTCTTCTGGTGTTTCCTTTGGATCTATGAACTCATGTTGTAGAAGAGGGCAGACAATACAAAACCTTTAACTTATGTTTATGGTCAAAAACAAAGAGCAGTTCTAAATTCAAACATACATACCAGCTTAACTACAGATAGACATAATCCGATTTGCTCAGAACTAGACCCAAACCTGCTTGCAACCTCCCACAGACCTGCCTTACTGAAAGTGCTATACATTGACTTCCGTTTTGGCACTGCATTCGCATTGCACAGAAACGTGTTAAAAATAAAATTTTCAGACCCAAAAACAATTCTCGTTACACATAGTTAATATTGTGATTCATGTGAGTATCGTCGGTATGATGTTCTTCACATCCAGACTCTTGTGCTATACATTCATGTGAATATATCGGTCATCGTTCTCTGTCATATATTTCTCAGAGAGAACAATAGGCTCAAATTCATCTTCAAGCCTAGTCTCTTTGTAATCAATTACATTTGTTTGCTATTCTTGTGATCTCCATATATACATTGAAGAAGATAATTTCAAGTCAGAGACGCATAAAATGAAATGGAAAAGTTGAGACAAAAGAGATCTCATGATTTTGGCGAATATACATATTAAGAACAATTATTGTAATATCAAATTGGTAGCATTACAATGTATATAACAGAAAGAGTATAAAAGAATGTAAAAATGGAAAGAAAGAAAACGTTCCCAATGATTGTAATATCCAAAAATAGAAAAAGAAAAGAAACATCATATCTCCATACAAAAATGAAAAATGAAATAAAAGCTTGATGGCGACATCAGGTATTGGAGTATCACTATTTCAGCTTGCCCTTCCCTTTGTTTTCATCTGTGTTCTTCTTGCTGGATTGACCTGTTTCTGTAGCATTACCCTTCCCTTTGTTTTCATCTGTCTTCTTCTTGCTGGATTGACCTGTTTCTCTAGCATTACCTTTCCCTTTGTTTTCATCTTTCTTCTTCGATTTACAACCCTTTCTATGCCCTTCTAGTGCTATTCCATTCTTGAAGCTTTGATTGCAATCTTTACAAACCTCACTCTTTTCAATTCCAGACGTTTTTTTGGTTGACATCTTGGTAACTCTTTTAGCACTCTTTTGGCGCTTGTAACTGCTTTTCGGCGGATTATAGTTTCTTTCTGGAGGATATATTTTCTCTTTCTCTGATACTTCACCGGCTTCACCGGCTTTACTCTTCCCTTTTTTTCATTGCGCTTACTGCTGCTACTGCTTGACTTCTCTGATACTTCACCGGCTTCACCGGCATTACACTTCCCCTTTTTTTCATTGCGCTTACTGCTGCTACTGCTTGACTTCTCTGATACTTCAGCGGCTTCACCGGCTTTACTCTTCCCCTTTTTTTAATTGCGCTTACTGCTGCTACTGCTTGACTTCTCTGATACTTCACCGACTTCACCGGCTTTACTCTTCCCCTTTTTTTCATCGCGCTTACTGCTGCTACTGCTTGACTTCTCTGATACTTCACCGGCTTCACCGGCTTTACTCTTCCCCTTTTTTCATTGCGCTTACTGCTGCTACTGCTTGACTTCTCTGATACTTCACCGGCTTCACCGGCTTTACTCTTCCCCTTTTTTTCATTGCGCTTACTGCTGCTACTGCTTGACTTCTCTGATACTTCACCGGCTTCACCGGCGTTACTCTTCCCCTTTTTTCATTGCGCTTACTGCTGCTACTGCTTGACTTCTCTGATACTTCACCGGCTTCACCGGCTTTACTCTTCCCCTTTTTTTCATTGCGCTTACTGCTGCAACTGCTTGACTTCTCTGATACTTCACCGGCTTCACCGGCTTTACTCTTCCCCTTTTTTTCATTGCGCTTACTGCTGCTACTGCTTGATTTCTCTGATACTTCACCGGCTTCACCGGCTTTACTCTTCCCCTTTTTTTCATTGCGCTTACTGCTGCTACTGCTTGACTTCTCTGATACTTCACCGGCTTCACCGGCTTTACTCTTCCCCTTTTTTTTCATTGCGCTTACTGCTGCTACTGCTTGACTTCTCTGATACTTCACCGGCTTTACTCTTCCCCTTTTTTTCATTGCGCTTACTGCTGCTACTGCTTGACTTCTCTGATACTTCAGCGGCTTCACCGGCTTTACTCTTCCCCTTTTTTTCATTGCGCTTACTGCTGCTACTGCTTGACTTCTCTAATACTTCACCGGCTTCAACGGCTTTACTCTTCCCCTTTTTTTCATTGCGCTTACTGCTGCTACTGCTTGACTTCTCTGATACTTCACCGGCTTCACCGGCTTTACTCTTCCCCTTTTTTTTCATTGCGCTTACTGCTGCTACTGCTTGACTTCTCTGATACTTCACCGGCTTTACTCTTCCCCTTTTTTTCATTGCGCTTACTGCTGCTACTGCTTGACTTCTCTGATACTTCACCGGCTTCACCGGCTTTACTCTTCCCCTTTTTTTTCATTGCGCTTACTGCTGCTACTGCTTGACTTCTCTGATACTTCACCGGCTTTACTCTTCCCCTTTTTTTCATTGCGCTTACTGCTGCTACTGCTTGACTTCTCTGATACTTCAGCGGCTTCACCGGCTTTACTCTTCCCCTTTTTTTCATTGCGCTTACTGCTGCTACTGCTTGACTTCTCTAATACTTCACCGGCTTCAACGGCTTTACTCTTCCCCTTTTTTTCATTGCGCTTACTGCTGCTACTGCTTGACTTCTCTGATACTTCACCGGCTTCACCGGCTTTACTCTTCCCCTTTTTTTCATTGCGCTTACTGCTGCTACTGCTTGATTCTCTGATACTTCACCGGCTTCACCGGCTTTACTCTTCCCCTTTTTTTCATTGCGCTTACTGCTGCTACTGCTTGACTTCTTTGATACTTCACCGGCTTTACTCTTCCTCTTTTTTTCATTGCGCTTACTGCTGCTACTGCTTGACTTCTCTAATACTTCACCGACTTTACTCTTCCCCTTTTTTCATTGCGCTTACTGCTGCTACTGCTTGACTTCTCTGATACTTCACCGGCTTCACCGGCTTTACTCTTCCCCTTTTTTTCATTGCGCTTACTGCTGCTACTGCTTGAATTCTCTGATACTTCACCGGCTTCACCGGCTTTACTCTTCCCCTTTTTTTCATTGCGCTTACTGCTGCTACTGCTTGACTTCTCTGATACTTCACCGACTTCACCGGCTTTACTCTTCCCCTTTTTTTCATTGCGCTTACTGCTGCTACTGCTTGACTTCTCTGATACATCACCGGCTTCACCGGCTTTACTCTTCCCCTTTTTTTCATTGCGCTTACTGCTGCTACTGCTTGACTACTCTGATACTTCACCGGCTTCACCGGCTTTACTCTTCCCTTTTTTTTCATTGCGCTTACTGCTGCTACTGCTTGACTTCTCTGATACTTCACCGGCTTCACCGGCTTTACTCTTCCCCTTTTTTTCATTGCGCTTACTGCTGCTACTGCTTGACTTCTCTGATACTTCACCGGCTTCACCGGCTTTACTCTTCCCCTTTTTTCATTGCGCTTACTGCTGCTACTGCTTGACTTCTTTGATACTTCACCGGTTTACTCTTCCCCTTTTTTTCATTGCGCTTACTGCTGCTACTGCTTGACTTCTCTAATACTTCACCGACTTTACTCTTCCCCTTTTTTTCATTGCGCTTACTGCTGCTACTGCTTGACTTCTCTGATACTTCATCGGCTTCACCGGCTTTACTCTTCCCCTTTTTTTCATTGCGCTTACTGCTGCTACTGCTTGACTTCTCTGATACTTCACCGGCTTCACAGGCTTTACTTTTCCCCTTTTTTTCATTGCGCTTACTGCTGCTACTGCTTGACTTCTCTGATACTTCACCGGCTTCACCGGCTTTACTCTTCCCCTTTTTTTCATTGCGCTTACGGCTGCTACTGCTTGACTTCTCTGATACTTCACCGGCTTCACCGGCTTTACTCTTCCCTTTTTTTTCATTGCGCTTACTGCTGCTACTGCTTGACTTCTTTGATACTTCAGCGGCTTCACCGGCTTTACTCTTCCCCTTTTTTTCATTGCGCTTACTGCTGCTACTGCTTGACTTCTCTGATACTTCACCGGCTTCACCGGCTTTACTCTTCCCCTTTTTTTCATTGCGCTTACTGCTGCTACTGGTTGACTTCTCTGATACTTCACCAGCTTCACCGACTTTACTCTTCCCCTTTTTATCATTGCGCTTACTGCTGCTACTGCTTGACTTCTCTGATACTTCACTGGCTTCACCGGCTTTACTCTTCCCTTTTTTTTCATTGCGCTTACTGCTGCTACTGCTTGACTTCTCTAATACTTCACCGGCTTCACCGGCTTTACTCTTCCCCTTTTTTTCGTTGCGCTTACTGCTGCTACTGCTTGATTTCTCTGATACTTCACCGGCTTCACCGGCTTTACTCTTCCCCTTTTTTTCATTGCGCTTACTGCAGCTACTGCTTGACTTCTCTGATACTTCACCGGCTTCACCGGCTTTACTCTTCCCCTTTTTTTCATTGCGCTTACTGCTGCTACTGCTTGACTTCTCTGATACTTCACCGGCTTTACTCTTCCCATTTTTTTCATTGCGCTTACTGCTGCTACTGCTTGACTTCTCTGATACTTCACCGGCCTAACCGGCTTTACTCTTCCCCTTTTTTTCATTGCGCTTACTGCTGCTAGTGCTTGACTTCTCTGATACTTCACCGGCTTCACCGGCTTTACTCTTCCCCTTTTTTTCATTGCGCTTACTGCTGCTACTGCTTGACTTCTCTGATACTTCACCGGCTTCACCGACTTTACTCTTCCCCTTTTTTTCATTGCGCTTACTGCTGCTACTGCTTGACTTCACTGATACTTCACCGGCTTTACTCTTCCCCTTTTTTTCATTGCGCTTACTGCTGCTACTGCTTGACTTCTCTGATACTTCACCGGCTTCACCGGCTTTACTCTTCCCCTTTTTTTCATTGCGCTTACTGCTGCTACTGCTTGACTTTTCTGATACTTCACCGGCTTCACCGGCTTTACTCTTCCCCTTTTTTTCATTGCGCTTACTACTGCTACTGCTTGACTTCTCTGATACTTCACCGGCTTCACCGGCTTTACTCTTCCCCTTTTTTTCATTGCGCTTACTGCTGCTACTGCTTGACTTCTCTGATACTTGACCGGCTTCACCGGCTTTACTCTTCCCCTTTTTTTCATTGCGCTTACTGCTGCTACTGCTTGACTTCTCTGATACTTCACCGGCTTTACTCTTCCCCTTTTTTTCATTGCGCTTACTGCTGCTACTGCTTGACTTCTCTGATACTTCACCGGCTTCACCGGCTTTACTCTTCCCCTTTTTTTCATTGCGCTTACTGCTGCTACTGCTTGACTTCTTTGATACTTCACCGGCTTTACTCTTCCCCTTTTTTTCATTGCGCTTACTGCTGCTACTGCTTGACTTCTCTAATACTTCACCGACTTTACTCTTCCCCTTTTTTCATTGCGCTTACTGCTGCTACTGCTTGACTTCTCTGATACTTCACCGGCTTCACCGGCTTTACTCTTCCCCTTTTTTTCATTGCGCTTACTGCTGCTACTGCTTGACTTCTCTAATACTTCACCGACTTTACTCTTCCCCTTTTCTTCATTGCGCTTACTGCTGCTACTGCTTGACTTCTCTGATACTTCACCGGCTTCATCGGCTTTACTCTTCCCCTTTTTTTCATTGCGCTTACTGCTGCTACTGCTTGACTTCTCTGATACTTCACCGGCTTCACCGGCTTTACTCTTCCCCTTTTTTCATTGCGCTTACTGCTGCTACTGCTTGACTTCTCTGATACTTCACTGGCTTCACCGGCTTTACTCTTCCCCTTTTTTTCATTTCGCTTACTGCTGCTACTGCTTGACTTCTCTGATACTTCACCGGCTTCACCGGCTTTACTCTTCCCCTTTTTTTCATTGCGCTTATGGCTGCTACTGCTTGACTTCTCTGATACTTCACCGGCTTCACCGGCTTTACTCTTCCCTTTTTTTTCATTGCGCTTACTGCTGCTACTGCTTGACTTCTCTGATACTTCACCGGCTTTACTCTTCCCCTTTTTTTCATTGCGCTTACTGCTGCTACTGCTTGACTTCTCTGATACTTCAGTGGCTTCACCGGCTTTACTCTTCCCCTTTTTTTCATTGCGCTTATTGCTGCTACTACTTGACTTCTCTAATACTTCACCGGCTTCAACGGCTTTACTCTTCCCCTTTTTTTCATTGCGCTTACTGCTGCTACTGCTTGACTTCTCTGATACTTCACCGGCTTCACCGGCTTTACTCTTCCCCTTTTTTTCATTGCGCTTACTGCTGCTACTGCTTGATTCTCTGATACTTCACCGGCTTCACCGGCTTTACTCTTCCCCTTTTTTTCATTGCGCTTACTGCTGCTACTGCTTGACTTCTTTGATACTTCACCGGCTTTACTCTTCCTCTTTTTTTCATTGCGCTTACTGCTGCTACTGCTTGACTTCTCTAATACTTCACCGACTTTACTCTTCCCCTTTTTTTCATTACGCTTACTGCTGCTACTCCTTGACTTCTCTGATACTTCACCGGCTTCACCGGCTTTACTCTTCCCCTTTTTTTCATTGCGCTTACTGCTGCTACTGCTTGACTTCTCTAATACTTCACCGACTTTACTCTTCCCCTTTTCTTCATTGCGCTTACTGCTGCTACTGCTTGACTTCTCTGATACTTCACCGGCTTCATCGGCTTTACTCTTCCCCTTTTTTTCATTGCGCTTACTGCTGCTACTGCTTGACTTCTCTGATACTTCACCGGCTTCACCGGCTTTACTCTTCCCCTTTTTTCATTGCGCTTACTTCTGCTACTGCTTGACTTCTCTGATACTTCACTGGCTTCACCGGCTTTACTCTTCCCCTTTTTTTCATTGCGCTTACTGCTGCTACTGCTTGACTTCTCTGATACTTCACCGGCTTCACCGGCTTTACTCTTCCCCTTTTTTTCATTGCGCTTACGGCTGCTACTGCTTGACTTCTCTGATACTTCACCGGCTTCACCGGCTTTACTCTTCCCTTTTTTTTCATTGCGCTTACTGCTGCTACTGCTTGACTTCTCTGATACTTCACCGGCTTTACTCTTCCACTTTTTTTCATTGCGCTTACTGCTGCTACTGCTTGACTTCTCTGATACTTCAGCGGCTTCACCGGGTTTACTCTTACCCTTTTTTTCATTGCGCTTACTGCTGCTACTGCTTGACTTCTCTGATACTTCACCGGCTTCAACGGCTTTACTCTTCCCCTTTTTTTCATTGCGCTTACTGCTGCTACTGCTTGATTTCTCTGATACTTCACCGGCTTCACCGGCTTTACTCTTCCCCTTTTTATCATTGCGCTTACTGCTGCTACTGCTTGACTTCTCTGATACTTCACCGGCTTTACTCTTCCCCTTTTTTTCATTGCGCTTACTGCTGCTACTGCTTGACTTCTCTGATACTTCACCGGCTTCACCGGCTTTACTCTTCCCCTTTTTTTCATTGCGCTTACTGCTGCTACTGCTTGATTTCTCTGATACTTCACCGGCTTCACCGGCTTTACTCTTCCCCTTTTTTCATTGCGCTTACTGTTGCTACTGCTTGACTTCTCTGATACTTCACCGGCTTCACCGGCTTTACTCTTCCCCTTTTTTTCATTGCGCTTACTGCTGCTACCGCTTGACTTCTCTGATACTTCACCGGCTATACTCTTCCCCTTTTTTTCATTGCGCTTACTGCTGCTACTGCTTGACTTCTCTGATACTTCACCGGCCTAACCGGCTTTACTCTTCCCCTTTTTTTCATTGCGCTTACTGCTGCTAGTGCTTGACTTCTCTGATACTTCACCGGCTTCACCGGCTTTACTCTTCCCCTTTTTTTCATTGCGCTTACTACTGCTACTGCTTGACTTCTCTGATACTTCACCGGCTTCACCGGCTTTACTCTTCCCCTTTTTTCATTGCGCTTACTGCTGCTACTGCTTGACTTCTCTGATACTTCACCGGCTTCACCGGCTTTACTCTTCCCCTTTTTTTCATTGCGCTTACGGCTGCTACTGCTTGACTTCTCTGATACTTCACCGGCTTCACCGGCTTTACTCTTCCCCTTTTTTTCATTGCGCTTACTGCTGCTACTGCTTGACTTCTCTGATACTTCACCGGCTTCACCGGCTTTACTCTTCCCCTTTTTTTCATTGCGCTTACTGCTGCTACTGCTTGACTTCTCTGATACTTCACCGGCTTCACCGGCTTTACTCTTCCCCTTTTTATCATTGCGCTTACTGCTGCTACTGCTTGACTTCTCTGATACTTCACTGGCTTCACCGGGTTTACTCTTCCCCTTTTTTTCATTGCGCTTACTGCTGCTACTGCTTGACTTCTCTGATACTTCACCGGCTTCACCGGCTTTACTCTTCCCCTTTTTTTCATTGCGCTTACTGCTGCTACTGCTTGATTTCTCTGATACTTCACCGGCTTCACCGGCTTTACTCTTCCCCTTTTTTCATTGCGCTTACTGCTGCTACTGCTTGACTTCTCTGATACTTCACCGGCTTCACCGGCTTTACTCTTCCCCTTTTTTTTCATTGCGCTTACTGCTGCTACTGCTTGACTTCTCTGATACTTCACCGGCTTTACTCTTCCCCTTTTTTTCATTGCGCTTACTGCTGCTACTGCTTGACTTCTCTGATACTTCAGCGGCTTCACCGGCTTTACTCTTCCCCTTTTTTTCATTGCGCTTACTGCTGCTACTGCTTGACTTCTCTAATACTTCACCGGCTTCAACGGCTTTACTCTTCCCCTTTTTTTCATTGCGCTTACTGCTGCTACTGCTTGACTTCTCTGATACTTCACCGGCTTCACCGGCTTTACTCTTCCCCTTTTTTTCATTGCGCTTACTGCTGCTACTGCTTGATTCTCTGATACTTCACCGGCTTCACCGGCTTTACTCTTCCCCTTTTTTTCATTGCGCTTACTGCTGCTACTGCTTGACTTCTTTGATACTTCACCGGCTTTACTCTTCCTCTTTTTTTCATTGCGCTTACTGCTGCTACTGCTTGACTTCTCTAATACTTCACCGACTTTACTCTTCCCCTTTTTTTCATTGCGCTTACTGCTGCTACTGCTTGACTTCTCTGATACTTCACCGGCTTCACCGGCTTTACTCTTCCCCTTTTTTCATTGCGCTTACTTCTGCTACTGCTTGACTTCTCTGATACTTCACTGGCTTCACCGGCTTTACTCTTCCCCTTTTTTTCATTGCGCTTACTGCTGCTACTGCTTGACTTCTCTGATACTTCACCAGCTTCACCGGCTTTACTCTTCCCCTTTTTTTCATTGCGCTTACGGCTGCTACTGCTTGACTTCTCTGATACTTCACCGGCTTCACCGGCTTTACTCTTCCCTTTTTTTTCATTGCGCTTACTGCTGCTACTGCTTGACTTCTCTGATACTTCACCGGCTTTACTCTTCCACTTTTTTTCATTGCGCTTACTGCTGCTACTGCTTGACTTCTCTGATACTTCAGCGGCTTCACCGGGTTTACTCTTCCCCTTTTTTTCATTGCGCTTACTGCTGCTACTGCTTGACTTCTCTGATACTTCACCGGCTTCAACGGCTTTACTCTTCCCCTTTTTTCATTGCGCTTACTGCTGCTACTGCTTGATTTCTCTGATACTTCACCGGCTTCACCGGCTTTACTCTTCCCCTTTTTATCATTGCGCTTACTGCTGCTACTGCTTGACTTCTCTGATACTTCACCGGCTTTACTCTTCCCCTTTTTTTCATTGCGCTTACTGCTGCTACTGCTTGACTTCTCTGATACTTCACCGGCTTCACCGGCTTTACTCTTCCCCTTTTTTTCATTGCGCTTACTGCTGCTACTGCTTGATTTCTCTGATACTTCACCGGCTTCACCGGCTTTACTCTTCCCCTTTTTTTCATTGCGCTTACTGTTGCTACTGCTTGACTTCTCTGATACTTCATTGGCTTCACCGGCTTTACTCTTCCCCTTTTTTTCATTGCGCTTACTGCTGCTACCGCTTGACTTCTCTGATACTTCACCGGCTATACTCTTCCCCTTTTTTTCATTGCGCTTACTGCTGCTACTGCTTGACTTCTCTGATACTTCACCGGCCTAACCGGCTTTACTCTTCCCCTTTTTTTCATTGCGCTTACTGCTGCTAGTGCTTGACTTCTCTGATACTTCACCGGCTTCACCGGCTTTACTCTTCCCCTTTTTTTCATTGCGCTTACTGCTGCTACTGCTTGACTTCTCTGATACTTCACCGGCTTCACCGGCTTTACTCTTCCCCTTTTTTTCATTGCGCTTACTGCTGCTACTGCTTGACTTCTCTGATACTTCACCGGCTTCACCGGCTTTACTCTTCCCCTTTTTTTCATTGCGCTTACGGCTGCTACTGCTTGACTTCTCTGATACTTCACCGGCTTCACCGGCTTTACTCTTCCCCTTTTTTTCATTGCGCTTACTGCTGCTACTGCTTGACTTCTCTGATACTTCACCGGCTTCACCGGCTTTACTCTTCCCCTTTTTTTCATTGCGCTTACTGCTGCTACTGCTTGACTTCTCTGATACTTCACCGGCTTCACCGGCTTTACTCTTCCCCTTTTTATCATTGCGCTTACTGCTGCTACTGCTTGACTTCTCTGATACTTCACTGGCTTCACCGGGTTTACTCTTCCCCTTTTTTTCATTGCGCTTACTGCTGCTACTGCTTGACTTCTCTGATACTTCACCGGCTTCACCGGCTTTACTCTTCCCCTTTTTTTCATTGCGCTTACTGCTGCTACTGCTTGATTTCTCTGATACTTCACCGGCTTCACCGGCTTTACTCTTCCCCTTTTTTTCATTGCGCTTACTGCTGCTACTGCTTGACTTCTCTGATACTTCACCGGCTTCACCGGCTTTACTCTTCCCCTTTTTTTTCATTGCGCTTACTGCTGCTACTGCTTGACTTCTCTGATACTTCACCGGCTTTACTCTTCCCCTTTTTTTCATTGCGCTTACTGCTGCTACTGCTTGACTTCTCTGATACTTCAGCGGCTTCACCGGCTTTACTCTTCCCCTTTTTTCATTGCGCTTACTGCTGCTACTGCTTGACTTCTCTAATACTTCACCGGCTTCGACGGCTTTACTCTTCCCCTTTTTTTCATTGCGCTTACTGCTGCTACTGCTTGACTTCTCTGATACTTCACCGGCTTCACCGGCTTTACTCTTCCCCTTTTTTTCATTGCGCTTACTGCTGCTACTGCTTGATTCTCTGATACTTCACCGGCTTCACCGGCTTTACTCTTCCCCTTTTTTTCATTGCGCTTACTGCTGCTACTGCTTGACTTCTTTGATACTTCACCGGCTTTACTCTTCCTCTTTTTTTCATTGCGCTTACTGCTGCTACTGCTTGACTTCTCTAATACTTCACCGACTTTACTCTTCCCCTTTTTTTCATTGCGCTTACTGCTGCTACTGCTTGACTTCTCTGATACTTCACCGGCTTCACCGGCTTTACTCTTCCCCTTTTTTTCATTGCGCTTACTGCTGCTACTGCTTGATTTCTCTGATACTTCACCGGCTTCACCGGCTTTACTCTTCCCCTTTTTTTCATTGCGCTTACTGCTGCTACTGCTTGACTTCTCTGATACTTCACCGGCTTCACCGGCTTTACTCTTCCCCTTTTTTTTCATTGCGCTTACTGCTGCTACTGCTTGACTTCTCTGATACTTCACCGGCTTTACTCTTCCCCTTTTTTTCATTGCGATTACTGCTGCTACTGCTTGACTTCTCTGATACTTCACCGGCTTCACCGGCTTTACTCTTCCCCTTTTTTTCATTGCGCTTACGGCTGCTACTGCTTGACTTCTCTGATACTTCACCGGCTTCACCGGCTTTACTCTTCCCCTTTTTTCATTGCGCTTACTGCTGCTACTGCTTGACTTCTCTGATACTTCACCGGCTTCACCGGCTTTACTCTTCCCCTTTTTTTCATTGCGCTTACTGCTGCTACTGCTTGACTTCTCTGATACTTCACCGGCTTCACCGGCTTTACTCTTCCCCTTTTTATCATTGCGCTTACTGCTGCTACTGCTTGACTTCTCTGATACTTCACTGGCTTCACCGGGTTTACTCTTCCCTTTTTTTCATTGCGCTTACTGCTGCTACTGCTTGACTTCTCTGATACTTCACCGGCTTCACCGGCTTTACTCTTCCCCTTTTTTTCATTGCGCTTACTGCTGCTACTGCTTGATTTCTCTGATACTTCACCGGCTTCACCGGCTTTACTCTTCCCCTTTTTTCATTGCGCTTACTGCTGCTACTGCTTGACTTCTCTGATACTTCACCGGCTTCACCGGCTTTACTCTTCCCCTTTTTTTCATTGCGCTTACTGCTGCTACTGCTTGACTTCTCTGATACTTCACCGGCTTTACTCTTCCCCTTTTTTTCATTGCGCTTACTGCTGCTACTGCTTGACTTCTCTGATACTTCAGCGGCTTCACCGGCTTTACTCTTCCCCTTTTTTTCATTGCGCTTACTGCTGCTACTGCTTGACTTCTCTAATACTTCACCGGCTTCAACGGCTTTACTCTTCCCCTTTTTTTCATTGCGCTTACTGCTGCTACTGCTTGACTTCTCTGATACTTCACCGGCTTCACCGGCTTTACTCTTCCCCTTTTTTTCATTGCGCTTACTGCTGCTACTGCTTGATTCTCTGATACTTCACCGGCTTCACCGGCTTTACTCTTCCCCTTTTTATCATTGCGCTTACTGCTGCTACTGCTTGACTTCTCTGATACTTCACTGGCTTCACCGGGTTTACTCTTCCCCTTTTTTTCATTGCGCTTACTGCTGCTACTGCTTGACTTCTCTGATACTTCACCGGCTTCACCGGCTTTACTCTTCCCCTTTTTTCATTGCGCTTACTGCTGCTACTGCTTGATTTCTCTGATACTTCACCGGCTTCACCGGCTTTACTCTTCCCCTTTTTTTCATTGCGCTTACTGCTGCTACTGCTTGACTTCTCTGATACTTCACCGGCTTCACCGGCTTTACTCTTCCCCTTTTTTTTCATTGCGCTTACTGCTGCTACTGCTTGACTTCTCTGATACTTCACCGGCTTTACTCTTCCCCTTTTTTTCATTGCGCTTACTGCTGCTACTGCTTGACTTCTCTGATACTTCAGCGGCTTCACCGGCTTTACTCTTCCCCTTTTTTCATTGCGCTTACTGCTGCTACTGCTTGACTTCTCTAATACTTCACCGGCTTCAACGGCTTTACTCTTCCCCTTTTTTTCATTGCGCTTACTGCTGCTACTGCTTGACTTCTCTGATACTTCACCGGCTTCACCGGCTTTACTCTTCCCTTTTTTTCATTGCGCTTACTGCTGCTACTGCTTGATTCTCTGATACTTCACCGGCTTCACCGGCTTTACTCTTCCCCTTTTTTTCATTGCGCTTACTGCTGCTACTGCTTGACTTCTTTGATACTTCACCGGCTTTACTCTTCCTCTTTTTTTCATTGCGCTTACTGCTGCTACTGCTTGACTTCTCTAATACTTCACCGACTTTACTCTTCCCCTTTTTTTCATTGCGCTTACTGCTGCTACTGCTTGACTTCTCTGATACTTCACCGGCTTCACCGGCTTTACTCTTCCCCTTTTTTCATTGCGCTTACTTCTGCTACTGCTTGACTTCTCTGATACTTCACTGGCTTCACCGGCTTTACTCTTCCCCTTTTTTCATTGCGCTTACTGCTGCTACTGCTTGACTTCTCTGATACTTCACCAGCTTCACCGGCTTTACTCTTCCCCTTTTTTCATTGCGCTTACGGCTGCTACTGCTTGACTTCTCTGATACTTCACCGGCTTCACCGGCTTTACTCTTCCCTTTTTTTTCATTGCGCTTACTGCTGCTACTGCTTGACTTCTCTGATACTTCACCGGCTTTACTCTTCCACTTTTTTTCATTGCGCTTACTGCTGCTACTGCTTGACTTCTCTGATACTTCAGCGGCTTCACCGGGTTTACTCTTCCCCTTTTTTCATTGCGCTTACTGCTGCTACTGCTTGACTTCTCTGATACTTCACCGGCTTCAACGGCTTTACTCTTCCCCTTTTTTTCATTGCGCTTACTGCTGCTACTGCTTGATTTCTCTGATACTTCACCGGCTTCACCGGCTTTACTCTTCCCCTTTTTATCATTGCGCTTACTGCTGCTACTGCTTGACTTCTCTGATACTTCACCGGCTTTACTCTTCCCCTTTTTTTCATTGCGCTTACTGCTGCTACTGCTTGACTTCTCTGATACTTCACCGGCTTCACCGGCTTTACTCTTCCCCTTTTTTTCATTGCGCTTACTGCTGCTACTGCTTGATTTCTCTGATACTTCACCGGCTTCACCGGCTTTACTCTTCCCTTTTTTTCATTGCGCTTACTGTTGCTACTGCTTGACTTCTCTGATACTTCACCGGCTTCACCGGCTTTACTCTTCCCCTTTTTTTCATTGCGCTTACTGCTGCTACCGCTTGACTTCTCTGATACTTCACCGGCTATACTCTTCCCCTTTTTTTCATTGCGCTTACTGCTGCTACTGCTTGACTTCTCTGATACTTCACCGGCCTAACCGGCTTTACTCTTCCCCTTTTTTTCATTGCGCTTACTGCTGCTAGTGCTTGACTTCTCTGATACTTCACCGGCTTCACCGGCTTTACTCTTCCCTTTTTTTCATTGCGCTTACTGCTGCTACTGCTTGACTTCTCTGATACTTCACCGGCTTCACCGGCTTTACTCTTCCCCTTTTTTCATTGCGCTTACTGCTGCTACTGCTTGACTTCTCTGATACTTCACCGGCTTCACCGGCTTTACTCTTCCCCTTTTTTTCATTGCGCTTACGGCTGCTACTGCTTGACTTCTCTGATACTTCACCGGCTTCACCGGCTTTACTCTTCCCCTTTTTTTCATTGCGCTTACTGCTGCTACTGCTTGACTTCTCTGATACTTCACCGGCTTCACCGGCTTTACTCTTCCCCTTTTTTTCATTGCGCTTACTGCTGCTACTGCTTGACTTCTCTGATACTTCACCGGCTTCACCGGCTTTACTCTTCCCCTTTTTATCATTGCGCTTACTGCTGCTACTGCTTGACTTCTCTGATACTTCACTGGCTTCACCGGGTTTACTCTTCCCCTTTTTTCATTGCGCTTACTGCTGCTACTGCTTGACTTCTCTGATACTTCACCGGCTTCACCGGCTTTACTCTTCCCCTTTTTTTCATTGCGCTTACTGCTGCTACTGCTTGATTTCTCTGATACTTCACCGGCTTCACCGGCTTTACTCTTCCCCTTTTTTTCATTGCGCTTACTGCTGCTACTGCTTGACTTCTCTGATACTTCACCGGCTTCACCGGCTTTACTCTTCCCCTTTTTTTTCATTGCGCTTACTGCTGCTACTGCTTGACTTCTCTGATACTTCACCGGCTTTACTCTTCCCTTTTTTTCATTGCGCTTACTGCTGCTACTGCTTGACTTCTCTGATACTTCAGCGGCTTCACCGGCTTTACTCTTCCCCTTTTTTTCATTGCGCTTACTGCTGCTACTGCTTGACTTCTCTAATACTTCACCGGCTTCAACGGCTTTACTCTTCCCCTTTTTTCATTGCGCTTACTGCTGCTACTGCTTGACTTCTCTGATACTTCACCGGCTTCACCGGCTTTACTCTTCCCCTTTTTTTCATTGCGCTTACTGCTGCTACTGCTTGATTCTCTGATACTTCACCGGCTTCACCGGCTTTACTCTTCCCCTTTTTTTCATTGCGCTTACTGCTGCTACTGCTTGACTTCTTTGATACTTCACCGGCTTTACTCTTCCTCTTTTTTTCATTGCGCTTACTGCTGCTACTGCTTGACTTCTCTAATACTTCACCGACTTTACTCTTCCCCTTTTTTTCATTGCGCTTACTGCTGCTACTGCTTGACTTCTCTGATACTTCACCGGCTTCACCGGCTTTACTCTTCCCCTTTTTTCATTGCGCTTACTGCTGCTACTGCTTGACTTCTCTAATACTTCACCGACTTTACTCTTCCCCTTTTCTTCATTGCGCTTACTGCTGCTACTGCTTGACTTCTCTGATACTTCACCGGCTTCATCGGCTTTACTCTTCCCCTTTTTTTCATTGCGCTTACTGCTGCTACTGCTTGACTTCTCTGATACTTCACCGGCTTCACCGGCTTTACTCTTCCCCTTTTTTCATTGCGCTTACTGCTGCTACTGCTTGACTTCTCTGATACTTCACTGGCTTCACCGGCTTTACTCTTCCCTTTTTTTCATTGCGCTTACTGCTGCTACTGCTTGACTTCTCTGATACTTCACCGGCTTCACCGGCTTTACTCTTCCCCTTTTTTTCATTGCGCTTACGGCTGCTACTGCTTGACTTCTCTGATACTTCACCGGCTTCACCGGCTTTACTCTTCCCTTTTTTTTCATTGCGCTTACTGCTGCTACTGCTTGACTTCTCTGATACTTCACCGGCTTTACTCTTCCACTTTTTTTCATTGCGCTTACTGCTGCTACTGCTTGACTTCTCTGATACTTCAGCGGCTTCACCGGCTTTACTCTTCCCCTTTTTTTCATTGCGCTTACTGCTGCTACTGCTTGACTTCTCTGATACTTCACCGGCTTCAACGGCTTTACTCTTCCCCTTTTTTTCATTGCGCTTACTGCTGCTACTGCTCTATTTCTCTGATACTTCACCGGCTTCACCGGCTTTACTCTTCCCCTTTTTATCATTGCGCTTACTGCTGCTACTGCTTGACTTCTCTGATACTTCACCGGCTTTACTCTTCCCCTTTTTTTCATTGCGCTTACTGCTGCTACTGCTTGACTTCTCTGATACTTCACCGGCTTCACCGGCTTTACTCTTCCCCTTTTTTCATTGCGCTTACTGCTGCTACTGCTTGATTTCTCTGATACTTCACCGGCTTCACCGGCTTTACTCTTCCCCTTTTTCTCATTGCGCTTACTGTTGCTACTGCTTGACTTCTCTGATACTTCACCGGCTTCACCGGCTTTACTCTTCCCCTTTTTTTCATTGCGCTTACTGCTGCTACCGCTTGACTTCTCTGATACTTCACCGGCTATACTCTTCCCCTTTTTTCATTGCGCTTACTGCTGCTACTGCTTGACTTCTCTGATACTTCACCGGCCTAACCGGCTTTACTCTTCCCCTTTTTTTCATTGCGCTTACTGCTGCTAGTGCTTGACTTCTCTGATACTTCACCGGCTTCACCGGCTTTACTCTTCCCCTTTTTTTCATTGCGCTTACTGCTGCTACTGCTTGACTTCTCTGATACTTCACCGGCTTCACCGGCTTTACTCTTCCCCTTTTTATCATTGCGCTTACTGCTGCTACTGCTTGACTTCTCTGATACTTCACTGGCTTCACCGGGTTTACTCTTCCCCTTTTTTTCATTGCGCTTACTGCTGCTACTGCTTGACTTCTCTGATACTTCACCGGCTTCACCGGCTTTACTCTTCCCCTTTTTTTCATTGCGCTTACTGCTGCTACTGCTTAATTTCTCTGATACTTCACCGGCTTCACCGGCTTTACTCTTCCCCTTTTTTCATTGCGCTTACTGCTGCTACTGCTTGACTTCTCTGATACTTCACCGGCTTCACCGGCTTTACTCTTCCCCTTTTTTTCATTGCGCTTACTGCTGCTACTGCTTGACTTCTCTGATACTTCACCGACTTTACTCTTCCCCTTTTTTTCATTGCGCTTACTGCTGCTACTGCTTGACTTCTCTGATACTTCAGCGGCTTCACCGGCTTTACTCTTCCCCTTTTTTTCATTGCGCTTACTGCTGCTACTGCTTGACTTCTCTAATACTTCACCGGCTTCAACGGCTTTACTCTTCCCCTTTTTTTCATTGCGCTTACTGCTGCTACTGCTTGACTTCTCTGATACTTCACCGGCTTCACCGGCTTTACTCTTCCCCTTTTTTTCATTGCGCTTACTGCTGCTACTGCTTGATTCTCTGATACTTCACCGGCTTCACCGGCTTTACTCTTCCCCTTTTTTTCATTGCGCTTACTGCTGCTACTGCTTGACTTCTTTGATACTTCACCGGCTTTACTCTTCCTCTTTTTTTCATTGCGCTTACTGCTGCTACTGCTTGACTTCTCTAATACTTCACCGACTTTACTCTTCCCCTTTTTTTCATTGCGCTTACTGCTGCTACTGCTTGACTTCTCTGATACTTCACCGGCTTCACCGGCTTTACTCTTCCCCTTTTTTTCATTGCGCTTACTGCTGCTACTGCTTGACTTCTCTAATACTTCACCGACTTTACTCTTCCCCTTTTCTTCATTGCGCTTACTGCTGCTACTGCTTGACTTCTCTGATACTTCACCGGCTTCATCGGCTTTACTCTTCCCCTTTTTTTCATTGCGCTTACTGCTGCTACTGCTTGACTTCTCTGATACTTCACCGGCTTCACCGGCTTTACTCTTCCCCTTTTTTCATTGCGCTTACTGCTGCTACTGCTTGACTTCTCTGATACTTCACTGGCTTCACCGGCTTTACTCTTCCTTTTTTTTTCATTGCGCTTACTGCTGCTACTGCTTGACTTCTCTGATACTTCACCGGCTTCACCGGCTTTACTCTTCCCCTTTTTTTCATTGCGCTTACGGCTGCTACTGCTTGACTTCTCTGATACTTCACCGGCTTCACCGGCTTTACTCTTCCCTTTTTTTTCATTGCGCTTACTGCTGCTACTGCTTGACTTCTCTGATACTTCACCGGCTTTACTCTTCCACTTTTTTTCATTGCGCTTACTGCTGCTACTGCTTGACTTCTCTGATACTTCAGCGGCTTCACCGGCTTTACTCTTCCCCTTTTTTTCATTGCGCTTACTGCTGCTACTGCTTGACTTCTCTGATACTTCACCGGCTTCAACGGCTTTACTCTTCCCCTTTTTTTCATTGCGCTTACTGCTGCTACTGCTTGATTTCTCTGATACTTCACCGGCTTCACCGGCTTTACTCTTCCCCTTTTTATCATTGCGCTTACTGCTGCTACTGCTTGACTTCTCTGATACTTCACCGGCTTTACTCTTCCCTTTTTTTCATTGCGCTTACTGCTGCTACTGCTTGACTTCTCTGATACTTCACCGGCTTCACCGGCTTTACTCTTCCCCTTTTTTTCATTGCGCTTACTGCTGCTACTGCTTGATTTCTCTGATACTTCACCGGCTTCACCGGCTTTACTCTTCCCCTTTTTTTCATTGCGCTTACTGTTGCTACTGCTTGACTTCTCTGATACTTCACCGGCTTCACCGGCTTTACTCTTCCCCTTTTTTTCATTGCGCTTACTGCTGCTTCCGCTTGACTTCTCTGATACTTCACCGGCTATACTCTTCCCCTTTTTTTCATTGCGCTTACTGCTGCTACTGCTTGACTTCTCTGATACTTCACCGGCCTAACCGGCTTTACTCTTCCCCTTTTTTTCATTGCGCTTACTGCTGCTAGTGCTTGACTTCTCTGATACTTCACCGGCTTCACCGGCTTTACTCTTCCCCTTTTTTTCATTGCGCTTACTGCTGCTACTGCTTGACTTCTCTGATACTTCACCGGCTTCACCGGCTTTACTCTTCCCCTTTTTTTCATTGCGCTTACTGCTGCTACTGCTTGACTTCTCTGATACTTCACCGGCTTCACCGGCTTTACTCTTCCCCTTTTTTTCATTGCGCTTACGGCTGCTACTGCTTGACTTCTCTGATACTTCACCGGCTTCACCGGCTTTACTCTTCCCCTTTTTTTCATTGCGCTTACTGCTGCTACTGCTTGACTTCTCTGATACTTCACCGGCTTCACCGGCTTTACTCTTCCCCTTTTTTCATTGCGCTTACTGCTGCTACTGCTTGACTTCTCTGATACTTCACCGGCTTCACCGGCTTTACTCTTCCCCTTTTTATCATTGCGCTTACTGCTGCTACTGCTTGACTTCTCTGATACTTCACTGGCTTCACCGGGTTTACTCTTCCCCTTTTTTCATTGCGCTTACTGCTGCTACTGCTTGACTTCTCTGATACTTCACCGGCTTCACCGGCTTTACTCTTCCCCTTTTTTTCATTGCGCTTACTGCTGCTACTGCTTGACTTCTCTGATACTTCACCGGCTTCACCGGCTTTACTCTTCCCCTTTTTTTCATTGCGCTTACTGCTGCTACTGCTTGATTTCTCTGATACTTCACCGGCTTCACCGGCTTTACTCTTCCCCTTTTTTCATTGCGCTTACTGTTGCTACTGCTTGACTTCTCTGATACTTCACCGGCTTCACCGGCTTTACTCTTCCCCTTTTTTTCATTGCGCTTACTGCTGCTTCCGCTTGACTTCTCTGATACTTCACCGGCTATACTCTTCCCCTTTTTTTCATTGCGCTTACTGCTGCTACTGCTTGACTTCTCTGATACTTCACCGGCCTAACGGCTTTACTCTTCCCCTTTTTTTCATTGCGCTTACTGCTGCTAGTGCTTGACTTCTCTGATACTTCACCGGCTTCACCGGCTTTACTCTTCCCCTTTTTTTCATTGCGCTTACTGCTGCTACTGCTTGACTTCTCTGATACTTCACCGGCTTCACCGGCTTTACTCTTCCCCTTTTTTTCATTGCGCTTACTGCTGCTACTGCTTGACTTCTCTGATACTTCACCGGCTTCACCGGCTTTACTCTTCCCCTTTTTTTCATTGCGCTTACGGCTGCTACTGCTTGACTTCTCTGATACTTCACCGGCTTCACCGGCTTTACTCTTCCCCTTTTTTTCATTGCGCTTACTGCTGCTACTGCTTGACTTCTCTGATACTTCACCGGCTTCACCGGCTTTACTCTTCCCCTTTTTTTCATTGCGCTTACTGCTGCTACTGCTTGACTTCTCTGATACTTCACCGGCTTCACCGGCTTTACTCTTCCCCTTTTTATCATTGCGCTTACTGCTGCTACTGCTTGACTTCTCTGATACTTCACTGGCTTCACCGGGTTTACTCTTCCCCTTTTTTTCATTGCGCTTACTGCTGCTACTGCTTGACTTCTCTGATACTTCACCGGCTTCACCGGCTTTACTCTTCCCCTTTTTTTCATTGCGCTTACTGCTGCTACTGCTTGATTTCTCTGATACTTCACCGGCTTCACTGGCTTTACTCTTCCCCTTTTTTTCATTGCGCTTACTGCTGCTACTGCTTGACTTCTCTGATACTTCACCGGCTTCACCGGCTTTACTCTTCCCCTTTTTTTCATTGCGCTTACTGCTGCTACTGCTTGACTTCTCTGATACTTCACCGGCTTCACCGGCTTTACTCTTCCCCTTTTTTCATTGCGCTTACTGCTGCTACTGCTTGACTTCTCTGATACTTCACCGGCTTCACCGGCTTTACTCTTCCCCTTTTTTTCATTGCGCTTACTGCTGCTACTGCTTGACTTCTTTGATACTTCACCGGCTTTACTCTTCCCCTTTTTTTCATTGCGCTTACTGCTGCTACTGCTTGACTTCTCTAATACTTCACCGGCTTTACTCTTCCCCTTTTTTTCATTGCGCTTACTGCTGCTACTGCTTGACTTCTCTGATACTTCACCGGCTTCACCGGCTTTACTCTTCCCCTTTTTTTCATTGCGCTTACTGCTGCTACTGCTTGACTTCTCTGATACTTCACCGGCTTCACCGGCTTTACTCTTCCCTTTTTTTTCATTGCGCTTACTGCTGCTACTGCTTGACTTCTCTGATACTTCACCGGCTTTACTCTTCCCCTTTTTTTCATTGCGCTTACGGCTGCTACTGCTTGACTTTTCTGATACTTCACCGGCTTCACCGGCTTTACTCTTCCCCTTTTTTTCATTACGCTTACTGCTGCTACTGCTTGACTTCTATGGTACTTCACCGGCTTCACCAACTTTACTCTTCCCCCTTTTTTCATTGCGCTTACTGCTGCTACTGCTTGACTTCTCTGATACTTCACCGGCTTCACCGGCTTTACTCTTCCCCTTTTTTCATTGCGCTTACTGCTGCTACTGCTTGACTTCTCTGATACTTCATCGGCTTCACCGACTTTACTCTTCCCCTTTTTTTCATTGCGCTTACTGCTGCTACTGCTTGACTTCTCTGATACTTCACGGGCTTCACCGGCTTTACTCTTCCCCTTTTTTTCATTGCGCTTACTACTGCTACTGCTTGACTTCTCTGATACTTCACCGGCTTCACCGGCTTTACTCTTCCCCTTTTTTTCAATGCGCTTACTGCTGCTAATGCTTGACTTCTCTGATACTTCACCGGCTTCACCGGCTTTACTCTTCCCCTTTTTTTCATTGCGCTTACTGCTGCTACTGCTTGACTTCTCTAATACTTCACCGGCTTCACCGGCTTTACTCTTCCCCTTTTTTCATTGCGCTTACTGCTGCTACTGCTTGACTTCTCTAATACTTCACCGGCTTCACCGGCTTTACTCTTCCCCTCTTTTTCATTGCGCTTACTGCTGCTACTGCTTGACTTCTCTGATACTTCACCGGCTTCACCGGCTTTACTCTTCCCCTTTTTTTCATTGCGCTTACTGCTGCTACTGCTTGACTTCTCTGATACTTCACTGGCTTCACCGGGTTTACTCTTCCCCTTTTTTTCATTGCGCTTACTGCTGCTACTGCTTGACTTCTCTGATACTTCACCGGCTTCACCGGCTTTACTCTTCCCTTTTTTTCATTGCGCTTACTGCTGCTACTGCTTGATTTCTCTGATACTTCACCGGCTTCACTGGCTTTACTCTTCCCCTTTTTTTCATTGCGCTTACTGCTGCTACTGCTTGACTTCTCTGATACTTCACCGGCTTCACCGGCTTTACTCTTCCCCTTTTTTTCATTGCGCTTACTGCTGCTACTGCTTGACTTCTCTGATACTTCACCGGCTTCACCGGCTTTACTCTTCCCCTTTTTTTCATTGCGCTTACTGCTGCTACTGCTTGACTTCTCTGATACTTCACCGGCTTCACCGGCTTTACTCTTCCCCTTTTTTCATTGCGCTTACTGCTGCTACTGCTTGACTTCTTTGATACTTCACCGGCTTTACTCTTCCCCTTTTTTTCATTGCGCTTACTGCTGCTACTGCTTGACTTCTCTAATACTTCACCGGCTTTACTCTTCCCCTTTTTTTCATTGCGCTTACTGCTGCTACTGCTTGACTTCTCTGATACTTCACCGGCTTCACCGGCTTTACTCTTCCCCTTTTTTTCATTGCGCTTACTGCTGCTACTGCTTGACTTCTCTGATACTTCACCGGCTTCACCGGCTTTACTCTTCCCTTTTTTTTTCATTGCGCTTACTGCTGCTACTGCTTGACTTCTCTGATACTTCACCGGCTTTACTCTTCCCCTTTTTTTCATTGCGCTTACGGCTGCTACTGCTTGACTTTTCTGATACTTCACCGGCTTCACCGGCTTTACTCTTCCCCTTTTTTTCATTACGCTTACTGCTGCTACTGCTTGACTTCTATGGTACTTCACCGGCTTCACCAACTTTACTCTTCCCCCTTTTTTTCATTGCGCTTACTGCTGCTACTGCTTGACTTCTCTGATACTTCACCGGCTTCACCGGCTTTACTCTTCCCCTTTTTTCATTGCGCTTACTGCTGCTACTGCTTGACTTCTCTGATACTTCATCGGCTTCACCGACTTTACTCTTCCCCTTTTTTTCATTGCGCTTACTGCTGCTACTGCTTGACTTCTCTGATACTTCACGGGCTTCACCGGCTTTACTCTTCCCCTTTTTTTCATTGCGCTTACTACTGCTACTGCTTGACTTCTCTGATACTTCACCGGCTTCACCGGCTTTACTCTTCCCCTTTTTTTCAATGCGCTTACTGCTGCTAATGCTTGACTTCTCTGATACTTCACCGGCTTCACCGGCTTTACTCTTCCCCTTTTTTTCATTGCGCTTACTGCTGCTACTGCTTGACTTCTCTAATACTTCACCGGCTTCACCGGCTTTACTCTTCCCCTTTTTTTCATTGCGCTTACTGCTGCTACTGCTTGACTTCTCTAATACTTCACCGGCTTCACCGGCTTTACTCTTCCCCTCTTTTTCATTGCGCTTACTGCTGCTACTGCTTGACTTCTCTGATACTTCACCGGCTTCACCGGCTTTACTCTTCCCCTTTTTTTCATTGCGCTTACTGCTGCTACTGCTTGACTTCTCTGATACTTCACCGGCTTCACCGGCTTTACTCTTCCCTTTTTTTCATTGCGCTTACTGCTGCTACTGCTTGACTTCTCTGATACTTCACCGGCTTCACCGGCTTTACTCTTCCCCTTTTTTTCATTGCGCTTACTGCTGCTACTGCTTGACATTACTGAGAGATTACTGAGAGAGGGAGAGAGAGAATTTTCTGGAATTAACTGTGTTATGATATGAGCTCAACTAACCGCTATTTAACCGTAAGAAACTTAACTGTCAATGGATAAAAACACAACTAACTTTTAACTGAATCTGTTAACTAATAACTGCCACTGTAAACTTAACCTAATAACTGCCACTGCCACTGTTTAAAATTTTGATGATTCAACTCTCCCATTAAGTATTTTTTAGACTCATTCAAGTATAAGACACCTTTATTAAATTAGTGTAATTCTAATAAATGTATATTTTTTATGTTTGACTATTATTAAATTTTACTTTATGCATAAATATATTTAATTTGACTTCTTAATTTATTAAAATAATTGATAAGATTAATAAGATTTTTATTTGAAAAGAATAATAAATATATTTATAAATTTATAATATTAAAAAATAAATAAAAATTATAAAAAAAAGTAGTCTCCAAGATCGTCAAGAATTAGGGTATGTTTGAAATGTATCTTAAAAACTCTTTTTTAGTTTTTGAAAATTTAAAATTTAAAAATTTGTTTGAATATAATGTTTCATAAAAGTGTTTTTAAAAACTCTTTTTTATTTTTCAGTTTTTAAAAGCAAAAAAGTGAAACTGTTTAATTGTGTTTTACTTTTTAGTTTTTAGTATTATAAAATTTGAAAAAAAAAACATAAAAATTTATAATTTTCATTAATAGCATTAATGTAATTTTAATAATTTTTATATTTTAAAAATAAAATAAAAAAACGTATTTTAAAGAGTATGTTATTTCTTTTATTTATGCGCTTTTTATGTATAATTAACCTTTTCAAATATGTTTATTTATTTTACTTAATTTTTTTTGTGTTTCTTAATTATTTTCACTATATAATTTTTTCTCTCTATTAAACGTGGAATCCCATTTTTTAGTTGTTTTTTTCTTATTATTATTACAAACAAGTGTTATGTGATTTGTAAAATTAAAAATTGATTTAACCCAATTATTTGTATTCGACCAAATATCAATTAATTTTTTTAAGTTTGTAATATTTTATACAATAAAATAGATTTTAAAAGTAAATAACAAAATATACATTTTTATTCTCTTCTTAAAATACTATTAAAAGATTAGATTATCAAACAAGTTTTTTCATTTTCATAAAAATTAAAAATTGATTTAACCCAATTATTTGTATTCGACCAAATATCAATTAATTTTTTTAAGTTTGTAATATTTTATACAATAAAATAGATTTAAAAAGTAAATGACATAATATACATTTTTATTCTCTTCTTAAAATACTATTAAAAGATTAGATTATCAAACAAGTTTTTTCATTTTCATATTTTCAAAACAGTTTTTAAAAATTAGTTTATCAAACAAATTTTTTGTTAATTTTCTTTTTTAATTTTTAAAAATAGATTTGAAAAACAAATTTTAAGAACTAAAATTGAAAAGTGCTTCAAACATGCCTTTAGTTTTTCCGAGTCCGGGGTTTCTAGGCTTCTTCATGGTTGATGCAAATTTAGACATAACATGTGATATGTACTAATGCATACATTACATTTTATTTAAGATGTGTAGTAATCACGGTTTAAAATTAATATAATCATATAAAGACAAAGGAAAATGTTAGATGGTGATATCTCCCTCCTTCCTCCCCCACCTCTCTCTCTATATATATAAAATAAAATTATAAGGATCTCTTAGTGTAGAAAATAAAAACCATACACAATTGATGGGGTTATAACAAACAAATGGAAATTTAATTATCTGAAATGGAATGCACTTCAAAAAGATGCAAGGTAACACTGTTTTAGAAGTAAAGAATTAGAAAAAATTGCATAACGTGATTTACCCATTTTTTCCGAGCATCTGTACACTATAAACTATATTTACAAACCACATAATTAAAAAATAATTATATGTACAATTGTTTACGTTAAAGTTTGTGCTTATGAAGAAAAATCTAGATACAACTATTTCTAAGGAAATATACTATGAATGAGAATTTTGAAAATAAAGAGATCAATACTATAGATTGCACCTCGTTGTCTCAATGGTAGTGCATTTTGTCAATCCAAAATTATTGACCATTTTCTTTTGGGGATACTATAACAATTTTCTTTTTTACTCTGTAATTTATTGTATTTTTTTTATATATTTTTTTTAATTATTCATCCCCAAACTCTATACTAAACAAATACTAATTTTTCAGAATTTTTTTCTTCAAATATCCCCACTTTATGTATAAATATATTTAATTTGACTTTTTAATTTATTAAAATAATTAATAATATTAATAAGATTTTTATTTAAAAAGAATAATAAATATATTTATAAATTTATAATATTAAAAAATAAATAAAAATCATGATGGGTTTATAACAAACAAATGGAAATTTAATCCGAATTTCAAAATTCGAACCCTAACATGGATAATAAAAACCAATTTTTTGTTTTATGTTTGTTATTTTTTTTGTCATTATGTTTGTGTTTTCTAATGATATGCAAGTCTTGTGTGATTATATATAAGTGGTTGACAAACATACGTACCAGCTTAACTACAGATAGACATAATACGATTTGCTCAGAACTAGACCCAAACCTGCTTGCAACCTCCCACAGACCTGCCTTACTGAAAGTGCTATACATTGACTTCCGTTTTGGCACTGCATTCGCATTGCACAGAAACGTGTTAAAAACAAAATTTTCAGACCCAAAAACAATTCTCGTTACACATAGTTAATATTGTGATTCATGTGAGTATCGTCGGTATGATGTTCTTCACATCCAGACTCTTGTGCTATACATTCATGTGAATATATCGGTCATCGTTCTCTGTCATATATTTCTCAGAGAGAACAATAGGCTCAAATTCATCTTCAAGCCTAGTCTCTTTGTAATCAATTACATTTGTTTGCTATTCTTGTGATCTCCATATATACATTGAAGAAGATAATTTCAAGTCAGAGACGCATAAAATGAAATGGAAAAGTTGAGACAAAAGAGATCTCATGATTTTAATTGAGATGTTATGTATGTGTATGTTGATTATGATATGATTATTAGTGTTGGGTTTTCACTTCTTGTTTAATCAAGTAGCATGGATGTTGATAAACCATAATTCTTCACAATATCATTTAATACAATCTTGTTTGATACATCATAAATTTGAACACAAAATAGACCACAGTGTCATTTGAGACAACCTTGCAACCAAAACTAAATATTTCATTAATAAACTAGTTATTGACACAATGATAATTCATACATCAATTTGATTTGATTTCATGTCTTTTGATACGCTTCATATTACATGAACCTGTGGACAATAGAAAAAAAATCTAAAACAATATCAGTTATAGTATAAAAGATTTTTCAATCCCACAGATAGCTGTAGCAAGTATCGTTATCTATTCTCACGATGTTTATCTAAGGCTATGAGAATGGTTTGATGTCATGGAGTAGGAAAAACAATAAAATTAGTTTAGATAATTAGAACACGAGAACAAACTGTAATTTCCGTGTACCGTTGCTACTTAGAGAGTCAAGATTTGTAGTCGTAACGAGGCATTATTTTCTAACCCAGGACTCTTAAATTAAAGGTACTGCACCAGCAGCTACTGCACCAGATGCTCCTGATGAGCCACCAGTAGCAGGGCTTCGCATTGGCACCATTGCAGCTACTGACCTAATGGAAGGTGCTGAATCATTTTGTGGATCATCGATGTGCCTTTGAAAATATGCCACAAGCCGGTCAATATCCTCAAACATCTTTTTGCGGAACCTGAATCCTTTGGGGTAAAGACCAATGTACTCATGGTGTGGATTTGTACTTCTTATGTAAGTCAATACAAATGTGCCAGGATGTTCATGACAGATGCCAAAACTATAAACTATGCGCATTGGATTCTCTTCCTTTTCGGTCTTCAAAAGTTCATCAACTTCTGTTTTCAAACCCGTCCTGAACTTGCGATAATTTAACATTGTTCTTAAATGAGTAACCAAGGGATCAACATACCGGTCCATAACCTAAGCAATAATGAATAGGAAAGAGTAAGTCATAGTGACACAATAAAGGTGTCCAGAAAGCCAGGTGGAGTACCTTACCTCATCTAAATCCTCAAAAGTATCCTCAAAAGTTTCCATGACAATATTTCCTTTCTGGGCCCACATAATGTTGCAACCATTGCCAAAGGGTTCTGGAGAAATCGACCAAGAGCAACAGCCCGCCTCACTATACCTGTCAAAGCAACAAAAATAGGATTAGTTATAGGATGCATTAGATGAAGGGCAGCATACACCTAACACAATATTTACCTAGCTGCTGCGAAGGAAGTTGTTCAGAGGAAATTTGGGAATTTTCGTAAAGACGGGGCAGAGATTCGTCTCCATACACTATACTGAGCCCGTCCATTTCATGCCCAACATCTCTTGGGTTTTCCTCGACCATCTTAAAAATAACCTGATTGAAGAAAGTAGAAACCAACAGATGAGACCCACAATACAACAGCAGCAGAAGTCTTTCTCAATAGGGGGCAAAAAGTAATCATAACTCTGACTGAGGACACCATGACCATGCCATTTTATACAGCTTAATAGACCATCAAATGTTACCCAGCAAAAAAGTAAACAGGTACCAATTGTACTCATCAAATAAATTTATACCAACTCTTACCAACCCAAAAAATAACCAAATAATCAAACAAAGGACACATTTTAATGATTATGAATAAAGTTACAGATGCATACCATGTGTCTAGCACATTTAAGAACTTCTTCAGGGGTATCGTACATGGCACATGTGAAGTTAGAAGCCACCTCTTCTGGTGTTTCCTTTGGATCTATGAACTCATGCTGTAGAAGAGGGCAGACAATACAAAACCTTTAGCTTATGTTTATGGTCAAAAACAAAGAGCAGTTCTAAATTCAAACATACGTACCAGCTTAACTACAGATAGACATAATCCGATTTGCTCAGAACTAGACCCAAACCTGCTTGCAACCTCCCACAGACCTGCCTTACTGAAAGTGCTATACATTGACTTCCGTTTTGGCACTGCATTCGCATTGCACAGAAACGTGTTATAAACAAAATTTTCAGACCCAAAAACAATTCTCGTTACACATAGTTAATATTGTGATTCATGTGAGTATCGTCGGTATGACGTTCTTCACATCCAGACTCTCGTAATTTAAGCTAGCATATTGAACACGTGAACAAGCATAAATAGAATAACAATAACAGTAAACAAATTATATATGTTTATGAAAGTAGTAATAGCACTGAAATATAATTTGATAATTAAAATGGTAAGATAAGAATAATATCATATAAATTTGGCAATTAAAATAACAACTAAATAAGATTAAAGGTAATTTAGTAAAATGACATGTAAAAGCTTCAAACAATAAAAATGACATTAATAAATAATTGAAACAGAAATCAAATTAAACCTCAAAATTAAACTGTAATTTGCTCAAAATGGAGTTTTTAATACAATACAGAAAATAAAACCTCGTTGGAAATTAAATGTTGCAATATAAACTTGCTTCAAGATAAACACCAAGCTTAACACTGATTATTTATAGGAGGATTTTCGATTACTAACAGCCACAAATCATGTATGAATAATGGAGAAAGTGGGAGAAGCCTTCAAGGTATTGCTGTTAGTGGGTGAATTTTTGGGTTTCTGAAATCCATGACACAGTCTTGGCATTTTCTTCCGATTTTTGCTGTTTTGTTCCGTTTTCGCGCATAAAATCTCATACTAGTTAAATACCTAACACAACCACAAAATACCAATATAATATAATAAAAAATAGATAAAATAATCTAAAATACTATGTGAGGTATTTTATGGTTATGAAATAGGAGGTATTATCCGCTATACTTTTTGACTCAATCTCAAAGTCCACTACGTCTACTTTTGCTTAATATCAATACATAAAATGAGAGAGAGAGAAAATGATATGGACTATTCAAATTTATGTTAGTTTATGCTCTTTTATAATCCTTGGCATTTCATAATAATAGATTGTGTGATGTTTCTTTTGATGATGGCTTAGAGGACCATATTATGAGTGTGTTTTATTGTAATATAATTTATACTAGTAGGTGAAGATAAAAAAAATAAATGACTAAACATGTTTACGTCCTCCATTAGTGACGTAAAATGGATGCTATTAGTGTTGAAGTTAAGGCCGATGCTAAACATTTGATGTAAATTTATAAGTGAATTGAGAGAGGGAAAGAATTCAGTTAGAGTGATTTTTTTGGAAGAGAGTTTTTTTGTGGTAATCCATGTAATGATTTAGCATTCCTCGTGAATCAATTGAGTGTTAGGTTGAGATGAGTATAAACGGAAATCTGTTACATTTTGTGTTAATTTGATGTATGTATGTTGTGGGTCATGGTGATAGATGGATAGAAAGGTTCACGCGTTATGGTTTAAGTGTTTTTTATATTACTTTGTTTTTGTTTTTGATTAATTCAAATTTAATTGAGATGTTACGTATGTGTATGTTGATTATGATATGATTATTAGTGTTGGGTTTTCACTTCTTGTTTAATCAAGTAGCATGGATGTTGATAAACCATAATTTTTCACAATATCATTTAATACAATCTTGTTTGATACATCATAAATTTGAACACAAAATAGACCACAGTGTCATTTGAGACAACCTTGCAACCAAAACTAAATATTTCATTAATAAACTAGTTATTGACACAATGATAATTCATACATCAATTTGATTTGATTTCATGTCTTTTGATACGCTTCATATTACATGAACTTGTGGACAATAGAAAAAAAATCTAAAACAATATCAGTTATAGTATAAAAGATTTTTCAATCCCACAGATAGCTGTAGCAAGTATCGTTATCTATTCTCACGATGTTTATCTAAGGCTATGAGAATGGTTTGATGTCATGGAGTAGGAAAAACAATAAAATTAGTTTAGATAATTAGAACACGAGAACAAACTGTAATTTCCGTGTACCGTTGCTACTTAGAGAGTCAAGATTTGTAGTCGTAACGAGGCATTATTTTCTAACCCAAGACTCTTAAATTAAAGGTACTGCACCAGCAGCTACTGCACCAGATGCTCCTGATGAGCCACCAGTAGCAGGGCTTCGCATTGGCACCATTGCAGCTACTGACCTAATGGAAGGTGCTGAATCATTTTGTGGATCATCGATGTGCCTTTGAAAATATGCCACAAGCCGGTCAATATCCTCAAACATCTTTTTGCGGAACCTGAATCCTTTGGGGTAAAGACCAATGTACTCATGGTGTGGATTTGTACTTCTTATGTAAGTCAATACAAATGTGCCAGGATGTTCATGACAGATGCCAAAACTATAAACTATGCGCATTAATTCATCGTGTTCTGTAATTGCATCTGCCATAAGAATTGGTGAGGCAAAGGTTTATGATAATTCGAATATAATCTTTCTCAAAAGAATACTTAAATAAGCAAGTATCTTTATATTATGAATTCTCGAGTAAAATTACTCATCTGGAGCGAGCTCGTCGAAGAAAAATAGTATCTCTCTTTGTGCAGATTTGGTAGAGTCTGAACCATGAACACAATTTTTTTCAGTGTCCAATCCACATTTTGCTCTAATGCTGTTCAAATTAATAAACAAGTTAAGCATAGAGAAATCGATTAAACAAGCAAAATTAGTTTGATTAGTAAACATGTTTATGGAAACCTGTGAGGGTGAGTAATCTTGGCCTTGCTTGCATCAGTAGGACCCATTAAAGCGCGCCAATCAGCAACAACATTATCCTTTTCCAAAACCATGACTAACACTGGTCCACTGATTATAGTTATGGAGAAGCAAAAGAGAAGATTAAAGATGATAAAAGACTATAAACATGAAATTAAACAGAAATCATATGGATGAACCGATAACATTATCAGACATAGTGATGAAGCTAGACATGTGTGCTTATTGATCGAATCCATTAGCAATATGAAAAAAAAATGCTCAGCGGAACGGAGTTTGGCCTTAAAATGGACGAACCTTGTCATGTATTTAACTAGGCTTGAAAAGAAGCTTTTTGAAGAGTGTTCTGCATAAAATCTTTTCACAGTCGCCTCGCCAAGTTGAACAATCTGTTCCTTGACAATGCTGAAACCATATTCTGAAATTGTTCTCTTGATATCATCTGTGTAGTTACCGAGCAATCCATCCGGCTTTATGATCGCTAAAGTTCTCCGCGCTTTAGTACTTCCATCGGTAGAAAAGCTGCAACTGTGAAAACGTCATACGTCAGTTAAGCATATCAATTTGATATTACACACATCAGATAACAACAATCAAGATTTATCTCACTGAATGGGGTCGGCTACGTAGATCAAATTCTGCCATAAAATTATCATGGCCTGTACAGCGGGAGGTTCCCCTCCGCACCAGCTCGAGCAACCAGGCCTCTTATCTTATTAGTAAACTATAAATCATATTCGACAGTTGTCGTTCGATGAACATATAATCAAAATTTTAATGTGAAAACGAAATGCAGAGTTCCATAGTCAAGATCAACTACAATTACTCTAATAAATTAATAATCCATATTTTATCATTCAAATGAGTGGATTTAAAGAGAAATTACAGATGAATGTGAATGCTCTGTGGATTCCGCCCGGTCAGTTTCCAGACCATCCATTGTCTCCGGCTTTCTTGGATCCAGTTCCCCAACCAGAGTTTCCCTGTTCAGCATCGCTTGGACCAGCACCCCAGCCACTTTTGTCCCCACCACTAGCTCCACCTCCCCATCCACTTTTGTCACCACCACTAGCTCCACCTCCCCAGCCACTTTTGTCACCACCATTAGCTCCACCTCCCCAGCCACTTTTGTTACCACCACTAGCTCCACCTCCCCAACCACCTGGAAATGCTTCTCTTCCAGGGGAATTTTGAACCTTAGCCCCTGGGAAGTTGCTTAAACTGTCATCCCCGTCTTTCACAGTAGATCCCCATCTGGTTGCACCGGCACGTCTTTCGTGGTTGGAGTTGTGTCCTCTACTATTATTACTATAAGAACCACGACCACGCCCTCGACCACCACCATATGGACGAGGCAATCCACTAGGGTGTTCATCTCGATTCCCATTATTTCTGTAATCAGGTCGTCCTGTAAAAATAAAGAAACAGTTAATTTTGAATAAAAAGAACTAGAAAAATGACATGCGGAAGCAATTAGTTGAATGATATGTGAACTGCAGACAAAGAGAACAGGTAGATGTAGAACAAAATGCACAGAAGAAGGAACCAATCAACATGTTGATAACAAGAGGATTCATGATAACTAATTATATTTAATGTCAAAGCAGGCACAATACTAGCAGAAGAAATCCAAACAAAATAATTAGATTCACCTCAAACAAGAGCTGAATTTAAAATCTCATACCTGTTCTGGAACCAGGAGTAGAAGACCGATCCCTATCATACGAGGGACCTCTCCAACCACCCTCGCTGTTTGAACCACCCCAGCCACTACCCACAGATGCTCCTGATGAGCCACCAGTAGCAGGGCTTCGCATTGGCACCATTGCAGCTACTGACCTAATGGAAGGTGCTGAATCATTTTGTGGATCATCGATGTGCCTTTGAAAATATGCCACAAGCCGGTCAATATCCTCAAACATCTTTTTGCGGAACCTGAATCCTTTGGGGTAAAGACCAATGTACTCATGGTGTGGATTTGTACTTCTTATGGAAGTCAATACAAATGTGCCAGGATGTTCATGACAGATGCCAAAACTATAAACTATGCGCATTGGATTCTCTTCCTTTTCGGTCTTCAAAAGTTCATCAACTTCTGTTTTCAAACTCGTCCTGAACTTGCGATAATTTAACATTGTTCTTAAATGAGTAACCAAGGGATCAACATACCGGTCCATAACCTAAGCAATAATGAATAGGAAAGAGTAAGTCATAGTGACACAATAAAGGTGTCCAGAAAGCCAGGTGGAGTACCTTACCTCATCTAAATCCTCAAAAGTATCCTCAAAAGTTTCCATGACAATATTTCCTTTCTGGGCCCACATAATGTTGCAACCATTGCCAATGGGTTCTGGAGAAATCGACCAAGAGCAACAGCCCGCCTCACTATACCTGTCAAAGCAACAAAAATAGGATTAGTTATAGGATGCATTAGATGAAGGGCAGCATACACCTAACACAATATTTACCTAGCTGCTGCGAAGGAAGTTGTTCAGAGGAAATTTGGGAATTTTCGTAAAGACGGGGCAGAGATTCGTCTCCATACACTATACTGAGCCCGTCCATTTCATGCCCAACATCTCTTGGGTTTTCCTCGACCATCTTAAAAATAACCTGATTGAAGAAAGTAGAAACCAACAGATGAGACCCACAATACAACAGCAGCAGAAGTCTTTCTCAATAGGGGGCAAAAAGTAATCATAACTCTGACTGAGGACACCATGACCATGCCATTTTATACAGCTTAATAGACCATCAAATGTTACCCAGCAAAAAAGTAAACATGTACCAATTGTACTCATCAAATAAATTTATACCAACTCTTACCAACCCAAAAAATAACCAAATAATCAAACAAAGGACACATTTTAATGATTATGAATAAAGTTACAGATGCATACCATGTGTCTAGCACATTTAAGAACTTCTTCAGGGGTATCGTACATGGCACATGTGAAGTTAGAAGCCACCTCTTCTGGTGTTTCCTTTGGATCTATGAACTCATGCTGTAGAAGAGGGCAGACAATACAAAACCTTTAGCTTATGTTTATGGTCAAAAACAAAGAGCAGTTCTAAATTCAAACATACGTACCAGCTTAACTACAGATAGACATAATCCGATTTGCTCAGAACTAGACCCAAACCTGCTTGCAACCTCCCACAGACCTGCCTTACTGAAAGTGCTATACATTGACTTCCGTTTTGGCACTGCATTCGCATTGCATAGAAACGTGTTAAAAACAAAATTTTCAGACCCAAAAACAATTCTTGTTACGCATAGTTAATATTGTGATTCATGTGAGTATCGTCGGTATGACGTTCTTCACATCCAGACTCTCGTAATTTAAGCTAGCATATTGAACACGTGAACAAGCATAAATAGAATAACAATAACAGTAAACAAATTATATATGTTTATGAAAGTAGTAATAGCACTGAAATATAATTTGATAATTAAAATGGTAAGATAAGAATAATATCATATAAATTTGGCAATTAAAATAACAACTAAATAAGATTAAAGGTAATTTAGTAAAATGACATGTAAAAGCTTCAAACAATAAAAATGACATTAATAAATAATTGAAAGAGAAATCAAATTAAACCTCAAAATTAAACTGTAATTTGCTCAAAATGGAGTTTTTAATACAATACAGAAAATAAAACCTCGTTGGAAATTAAATGTTGCAATATAAACTTGCTTCAAGATAAACACCAAGCTTAACACTGATTATTTATAGGAGGATTTTCTATTACTAACAGCCACAAATCATGTATGAATAATGGAGAAAGTGGGAGAAGCCTTCAAGGTATTGCTGTTAGTGGGTGAATTTTTGGGTTTCTGAAATCCATGACACAGTCTTGGCATTTTCTTCCGATTTTTGCTGTTTTGTTCCGTTTTCGCGCATAAAATCTCATACTAGTTAAATACCTAACACAACCACAAAATACCAATATAATATAATAAAAAATAGATAAAATAATCTAAAATACTATGTGAGGTATTTTATGGTTATGAAATAGGAGGTATTATCCGCTATACTTTTTGACTCAATCTCAAAGTCCACTACGTCTACTTTTGCTTAATATCAATACATAAAATGAGAGAGAGAGAAAATGATATGGACTATTCAAATCTATTAAAATGAGTGTTGTCTGATCTAAAACATAACAGACTAAATTTTCAAGTGGAGATGGAAAATGGGAAAATAATGGTCGAGTAAAATTATTTATATGTATTGCCGCATGATAGATAATAATAGGTGGGTAAAATAAGAAGAAGAAAAGTTCTGAAGACATAAAATACATATAAATCAATTACATTTGTTTGCTATTCTTGTGATCTCCATATATACATATTAATTGAAGAAGATAATTTCAAGTCAGAGACGCGTAAAATGAAATGGAAAAGTTGAGACAAAAGAGATCTCATGATTTTGGTGAATCTACTCATATTAAGAACAATTATTGTAATACCAAATTGGTAGCATTACAATGTACATAACAGGAAGAGTATAAAAGGATGTAAAAATGGAAAGAAAGAAAACGTTCCCAATGGTTGTAATATGCAAAAATGGAAAAAGAAAAGAAACATCATAACTCCATACAAAAATAGACCATAATTTTTCACAATATCATTTAATACAATCTTGTTTGATACATCATAAATTTGAACACAAAATAGACCACAGTGTCATTTGAGACAACCTTGCAAACAAAACTAAATATTTCATTAATAAACTAGTTATTGACACAATGATAATTCATTCATCACATTTGATTTGATTCCATGTCTTTTGATACACTTCATATTACATGAACTCGTGGACAATATGAAAAAAATCCAAGACAATATAAGTGCAATCATCAAACACTGACTTTTGTTCTTCTCCATTTAAACCTTCTTCTTGATCTTTTCATGCCTCTTTGAACTGAATTTTACCCCAAATTCATTCCCAAATTCCTTGTCAATGTCCTTCCCAAATTCTCTTGAGTAAGCCATTATCATTTCATAATTATTGCAATTTGTTGGAATATTTTAATTTCCATTCCTACTTTGAACATATCCAACTTCATCAACTTAGATAAGTAGATCACAATTTTCCACACTCTACCATTAGGTACAAAATAAGAATGAGTTAAACATGTAGAAAATAATGAAAAAATTAAATATTTTCTACCCGTGCATTTCAACATCTTCAGAACTTTTTCTTGTGGTTTTGAATGGTGTTTACAACCAACGTCTTCATTGCTTCATTACATCCACATCTGGATAAACTCAATCCACTTTAGTTTCCAATTGATGAAGTTTTGCTTTCTCCCATTTTTTCAAACCCTAAATCGAATGAAGCCCAGGATGGAGATGATGAATGTCGCATGGGATGGAAACAATGAAGAAGAAAAACGTATGAACAATATGAAGAATAAAAAATTATGAACAAGATGAATCAAAACATATTGAACCAAAAGACGATGAAGATGAAAAAGTATGAACAAGAATAATCAATTATGGAAGAATACGTTAGGTAACTGAGATTTTGTTCCTCAGTGGACATATGTTGGACACGATGTTAGGGCAATTGGTCCAACTTCTTAAACTCTTTAAGACAATACTATGACATCAATAAAAACACAAAGTAGAAAGCAATAAAGAAATAAGAGATCGGTAACCCAGTTCGGTGAAGTCACACCTACGTTTGGGGAGCACTCTACCTAAGAAAGAAAATTCACTACTTCGAATTAATACAATTAGTTTTCTATGAACATCAATCTCGTGATATTTAATGTCTTTTCCTAATCCTAGTGACTTTCTATTTAGAACTACTCCTAAAAATAATAAAGTTTCCTCTCGTTTACTTGATAAAATCAAGGGGAAAAGTTATGTTATATATAAAGCACCATGTACTAAGCCCTAAACCTAACTCATTTGTCTCCAAATTTAATTTTTCATTTGCGTATCCATATTAATCCCCTAAACCAAACTCCATTATGTTTTTCTTGTTGTTGTTTCTATTGTTGTCTCTGTTATTTTGTTGTTGTCGTTATTATGTTCTTGTAGTTGTATTTTAGGAATAATTTTTCAATGTTGTCATGAAAGCAAAGATACAGTGATTTATTGCTTGCTTGCCTTGGTTGATAACATTGAAAAATTTATTCATAATCATAATTAGAAGATATTGCATCTAAAAAAGATAATGGTCTATGGTAGGGAGTTGTATTTGATATTTCTTACCGTTCATCAATTTTTTGTTCAACAAAAAATGTTACGTATTCTCTTAAGGGAAAAGTCACTTATGGACACGCTTCGATTCCGAGCAACTAATGTTTATGATTTTATTTATTTTAAAATGGGACCCTTATTTTATTCTATTTATTTATTAAAATTTAAATTAGATATTCCCTCGGTGTTGAATGCTAACTGAGAGGAACACTAATAGTGTCTTTACACTACTACAAACAATATATTTTATGACAAAACTTTCACCTCACCCAACTAAAAATCAATGTATAATGCCAATGAGCGTCATGTTTTATTTTATTTTTTAATAAATACCACATATTCCCTCAGTTTCTAAATTTAACCAAGGGAAAAAATAATCCAGGACATGCTTCGAATCCCAATAATAATAGTTTATGTTTTTATTTCTGTAAACATGTTGCCTTTCTTTTTACTTTTATTTTTATTTTTAAGTTAATGATCTATTGCTTCGGTTATATTTAATAACCAAGAAATTAGATTATCAGATTCTACTATAAAAACACTTGTTAATCAGATTTTACCATAAACCTAACTTATATGTAGCTACTTCAAACTTGTGCATTCTTTGGGAGGGATTGCAAGACAAAAAAAAAATCTTCAATGTTCTTCTATCTTGTATAAAATATTTTTTCTGCTCTTACAATTCATTCCAACATAATGGTGTTGATGTTGTTGTATTTTTGGAAGAACGTTCCTATGTTGTTAATCAAAGAAATATTGAGAAATTTATTGTTTTCCTCGGTAGACGACATTGAGAAATTTATTCCTAAACACAATTATCTTATTTTCTTTCATGCGAAAGTATTTGCCATGAAAACATGTGCTCAAGATAATGAAATCTCTCTGGGATTTATTGTAAGTGCAGAAAAAAAATTATGGGTTGGAACAGATAACTTATCAGAAATTTTAAAAGATTTGTTGTTATCCAAGAATTCATTCTCAAAACTAGGATTTGTTTAAACAATTTATTTTAATATTATCTATAAAGAATATAATTTAAAAAAAAAAACTTTTCTCCCCGGTTACAGAAACCGAGAGGTATGTGGAACTTGGGATGAAACCTATTTTGTGTATTTTTTATTTAACAAGAAACATATTTTACCTCGTTTTTGAGTAATAATCGGGGGGAAATATAAGCGTATTTATTGAGTTTATTCATCATCCTTAAACAAATATTTGTCGTCCATTTAATTAATATCAACGATCAGGACACTACCATTAGTGATCCACGTGAATCTTAAAACCCTTGTTAGAAAAACATTATGAATATTAAAAATTGATAATGGAACATTTGATATGAAAACTTTAAAACTTAAAAAAATATTTATTTTATTTGAATTTTTTTCTCTTGGATGGATTGCAAGAGCAGAAAATTATTCGTGGTCAAGGTTTGTGTCCTTAAATAATCATATAATTGCATATTTATTTTAGTTGTCTAATATTTTTTGTTTTATATCAGACATTTGATCTTCCTTAAGATCAATGAAATGAGGATCCTCAATATTTGCTCTTCTCCAATATATCCAGCATTTATTCTTCACCGATAATGATGACGATAAATCAGACTCAAGAGTTTACCTTAATATTCTTTGAAACAATGTAGTTTGTAAGCAAATTAATTTATTAATATTCTGTGTAAACAATGTAATGAGTATTTTAAAAAAAAGAATATATATATTTCCCCTCGATTTTGTTCATAAATTGAGACAGGTAAAGTGACATATTTTCATAAATTAAGAGGGGTAAAGTGACATAAAAAAAAGAATATATATTTCCCCTCGGTTTTGCTTAAGTTATTCTAAAACCGAGGGGTAAAGTGACATATTTTAATCACGCTCTTCGTTACCTCGCCTTTGTAGCTGAGGTTAAATAAACTTCGCGCCCGATGATACATCTGTTTTTTTGTAGTAATGTTAATTTTATTCTATTTTTTAATTAAAATATAAATCAAATATTTCCTTGGCTTTTACTGTCAAATGAGAGTAAAACTCCCAACAACATTATTTTCCAAAATCATAATGTTACCATCATTTACTTTAGTTTTCTCCAAACTTTTTGACCCCTAGCGAACAGAGCATCATACCAACTAATCTTCTTAAAACTTGTCTTCGAAGACAAACCAAACTCCATCTTCTATAAACAAAACTAAACTCCAATTTTCAAGTCGAACAAAGTAAACAAATGGATACCCCCTTCCCTTTAAAGTGTATTTTATGTTGGACCTTCACAGAAGGATATTTGCCACCCATCAAGGAAATTATATGTTGAACCTTCATGAAACGATCATTATTGTCCCAATAGGAAATTATATGCTAGACCTTCACTGGAGAGTCCTTGCCACCGGTCGAGGAAATTATATGTTACACCTTCAGGAAAGGATCGTTGTCGCCCCTCGAGGAAATTAGATGTTGGACCTTCATAGGAGGATCCTTGTTACCCCTTGAGGAAATTCTATCATGGACCATGACTGAGGTGTTTGTGTATGACCTATTACTGAGGTTTATACATGGGAGGCATTAGACCTTCTAGCAGCCATCAAATGGGTGCATTAGCTTAACTTGGATGGACTGGACTTTGATATTGATTAAAAAAGCATGGAGGATAATGAATAGCCAACAACTATAATTGATTTGTATGTCTTTTATGTCATCATAACTTTGCTTCTTATTATTTCACCCTCTATTTTCTATCATGCGACAATACATATATATAAATAATTTTAGTCCACCATTATTTTCCCATCTTCCACCTCCACCTGAAAATTTAGACTCTTATGTTTTAGATCAAGAAAGTTTGAAATATAAAAGGAGTGGAACTCCTTAAAACATTTCATAGAAAATGCTAAAGAAGCACAGATGCGATGCAATGAATGATATTATGGAGATCTATGGAAGATGCAGTTGAAAAGAAGGCGCATTTATGGAAGATGCGATGCAACTAATGATGTTATAGAGATCTATGGAGTTCTTATCTGTTAGGCTATTGAAAAGAAGATGCATTTTATTGGAATAGATAGTACCAATTAATCATTATAAGCCTTCCTTCAACCATGTAGTCTCATACCTGCACAGCCTCAAGATCCCTCTTATTTTGATGTGAATTTGATTTTTCTCTAGAAGCTGATAGAAGTGTCTCATTGTCATGCCTCATGCACCGATAACCACTCCTTCGCTCTCGGGTGTTACATGTAACCACTCTTCGGCCTCTCCGGTCTTGGGTGTTATCTCTCTCTCTCTCTCTCTATATATATATATATATATATATATATATATATATATATATATATATAGAGAGAGAGAGAGAGAGAGAGAGAGAGAGATTAAAGGTAGTGCATTGTCAGTGTAAACTTTTTTTACACCATCAACCAATAGAATTATAACGTTCTGCCATGTCATATCAGTATTTTAAAATTAAACGTGTGATTTGGCGGGATACACGTCTCTTATTGGTTGACAGTGTAAAAATATTTTACAGTGTTAGTGCATAGTATTTTTTCGCATATATATATATATATATATATATATATATATATATATATATATATATATATATATATATATATATATATATTATATATATATATATATTATATATATATATATATATATATATATATATATATATATACATACTTGTGCCCGTATCTATGTATTTTAATGGGATAATTACTCGTAATCATGTCCGTTTCCATGTAACAATTTTTTTACAAGTGGATAGTATTTACGGGTATCTTATGGGAATATTTCAAATTGCCCTTAATTTAAAGGCAAACTATAGATCTTAGATTTTTTTTTTAAATAATCAGTTTTTCAAAATAAATAAATAAAATAACCAATAATTAAAATAACCAGGTTTTATAGAGGATGCGTCGGATAAATTAGTGCACCCCCAATGCAGTAAGAGGAGACGTCAATAGCATTGGTGCATGCATTGGGCTCCTCATGAGGAGGCGCCAATGTTATTGGCGCATGCATTGACCCTCATGAGGAGGCGCCAATGCTCCTGGTGCCTAGGTGCATTTTGGTTGGTGGGCGCCAATTCATCTGACACCTGCATGTTCTTTTATGTGGGCGCCAATCCCACAGGCGTCCACATGTTACGTACAATTGAAGTACCGTCTCTATAAATACCACGTCTTGGATGCAATATTTTTTACTCAAAATCATCTCCTAATACCATAATTTCTCTAGTTCAACCACTATCACCTTCAAGTTTCTTTGATGTTATAATGTTAGTGTCTATTAATGTTAAATAAACTTTAATGTTATAGTTGGTGGGTTTCTATTAATAAGTTAGTGGAGAGATTAAGAGTCTGTTGTAGTTGGAAGGTCAAGAGATAGTGGCCTATTGATAGTATTGATAGTATTTACTAACTCAACCCTACAAAACCGGTTGGCAGAGTGAGGACTGCCCCCACTTATAAACACATGTTCATGCCATATATTCTCCGATGTTGGACTCTTAACACACCCCTCACGCCCAGGAATGGACATCTGGAGCGTGGAAATAAATGGTGGGTGGCCCGATAGCAGAAACCATAGTAGGTGGCCCACCGGATCTTAAACGAGGCTCTGATACCATGTTGAATTAGGAGACTAAGAGACATTTGAATAACCGTGTGTCTTGAAAAGCACTACGGAGACTTTATTATATATAGAGAGATTATAACTAATTACATGATATAGTCGATGTGGGACTATTCGATATACACATATTCTTAATACTATATTTACAAATATCAACAGAAACCATAACATAGGGCAATGATGCATGATAACACTAGGCTCGAGTACAGCTCCCTAGTAGTGTGTCTCCCTTTGTCTCTGGCTAGAATTTCTTTCCCTTTCAGGGGAACTACGTCGCCCTGATCCTCATACCAGATGAGGTACGTAGGCAGGAGGTCGTGCGAGACTTCTCCGGGAAACCTTTTTTTCTTTTTGTGTGCGTTTGTTTGACGATTGCTAGGCTCGAGTCCCCGACTCCTTAGCAATTTGTTTGTTGCTTGTTTCTTCTTGTGTGTCAGGATATGGATGTAAGACCAGCGATTGGCTGTCCGTATCCTGAGTGTGCTTGTTTGGTTCGGAAGCCGATGTAAGTCCATCGAGTGGCGTTCGGGTTCCATGTTTGCCTGTTTATGCGTTTGTTTGTTTGGCGTGCGTGAGCCGAACTACGGCAGCTCTGATTCTCGTTCCAGACGAGATACGTAGGCATAAGATGCGATGTCCTAGCGAGCCCTCTTCCTCTACCCCCACCTGTGTTGTCTTCGGTGTGTGTGTGTTGTTTGTTTAGCAACCTTTTCTTTCTTTTAGAGTGTGGATCCCGTCGAGTACGACGGGCGTGAGGGGTGCTAATACCTTTCCCTTGCGTAACCGACTCCCGTACCCTTTCTCTTTGGTCGCGAGACCATGTTCTTTCCAGGTTTACTCTGGGCGTTTCCTTTCCCTCTTTGGGATAAATAACGCACGGTGGCGGCTCTGTGTTGTTTTTGTTTCAGCCCGCCGGTTGTTTTTCGCGGATGCGACAGCTGGCGACTCTGCTGGGGACTACAAGATGTTGACCTATGTTGGTCCATCTTCCCTAAGCGAGTCTCTCCTAGCGTTCTAGGATAGTTTAGGTTGCTTGTGTTGCTTTATTTATTGCATTTATTATTCTAACTGTGTATATATTTGCATAAATATTTGCATGCATCATACTATCATGTTGTCGTCCTCTGTGCAGGTGGTTCCTCTGTTTTGGGGTGGGTGTTCTGAGTGGGGCTAAAACCCAGGCCCGAGTGTACGCCTAGGATTAGTGTGGTCTCACGTTCCTCATTTGCTTTATTAGTATATTGTTGCAACGTGACATACCACAAGCCGGACGAGGTTCATTGGAGAGCTTTCCATTGTGGAATACTCCACTTTGGTTTAGTTATCTCTTCTGAGCTATTGACTTCGGTGACCGATCATTTCCCGGATCTTTGGTTTAGACGATCTTAAGAGAGCTACAATGGCACACCCGAAAGGGCAAACCCATTGAGTATCTTTGCCCGATTGTCGAGACTATTATCCGCCTTAGGGTGACCTGATTAGAATTTACCTGTAAGGGGAGGGTGATTCTTTCAAATGCATATTCAGATGGTGACTCAGATGGTGACTAATGGTTCCGTTGATCAGAGTCCTATTTATAAGTCGGATTTATGGCCGTTTCTTTCAGAGACGCCGAAGTGTTGCCCGTGGTATTTATCAGTGGGGATCCGTTTATTTCAGGATTCCCCGGGCCGACTCAGAGATAATTATGGGTATCTGCTCAGAGATTGTCTGATGATGATGATGGTGATGTATCTTCCGTTTATTTCGGAACCCTTGAGTTGGATCTATGGTTACATATTCCCTCAGATGGTTATGATCGGTTCAGAGTTCAGGGCTGTGACTCAGAGCAACAGATGATCAGATGACTTGGAGGATGGCACAATGCATTGCATTCATTCATCAGCATCATTACATCTTGCATTTACTTGCATCTAACACATGTTTAGCCATATGCAGGGACATTTTTGATCGAGATCCTGGTTGAGAGACTTTCTGCTCAGATATGAGGACCGGTTTGAAAGACGATGTTGTCTATAGCTTTTTCAACCCAGAGATTGACGAGCTGAGAGATATGATAGCATTGATTACACCCGACCATGTGGGGATGTTCAGAGAGTCATACGGTAGTATCCTGAAGATGGTTTTCAGACTCACTGACAGTGACAGGAGCGCCGTTCATACTCTTCTCCAGTTCTATGACCCGGGTCTGAGATGCTTTGTGTTTCCAAATTATTTGTTGGGACCTCTGATGGAGGACTATGCTAGCATCCTGGGTATTCCGATCCGAGATCAGATTCCTTTCTGTGCTATTAGGGGAGAGCCTGACGTCCTTGGGATTTCTCGTGCTCTTTATTTGAGTCCGGAAATGATCAAGGAGGGCTTGAAGGAGAAAGGAAAATTATCGGGTTTTCACTTGAGTTTCTTGGAGGCTAAAGCCAAGGAACATGCAGTTGCGGGTAATTGGAAGACGGTTTGTGCTTTGATTGTTGTAAGCATTTATGGGATTATTCTGTTTCCTAATCAGAAGAGTTTTGTGGACCATAATGCCATCAGATTGTTTATACAGAGGAACCCTATTCCTACTCTGGTCGGAGATGTCTATTACTCGGTTCATAACAGGAACGAGAAGAGGCGTGGGGGTTTGATCCGGTGCTGTGCTCAGTTGCTATTCAGATGGTTTATGGGGTATTTGCCTTCCCGAGGTGCTTTTGTTCATCTTGATCCTACGGTCAAGTGGTCGGTCAGATTGATGGGTTTGCGGGCTGCTGATATAGCATGGACTCATAATGGTATGGCTGGACGGGATTTCATATATAGCTGTGGGAGATTTCCCAATGTGCCACTTATAGGAGTTCAGGGTTGCATTAATTACAATCCGACGCTTCTTAGGAGACAGATGGGGTTTGCCATGGAGGTTCCTCCTCTCGAGCGAGAGATTCAGGAGTCCTTTTACTTCTCAGCTGAGGGCGATCAGGCCAAGTTAAGGCAAGTATCTGGGTCATGGCGTAACATTCAGAGGAAAGGAAAGGTTCCTTTTGGCAAGGTTAATAGCCGGTCTTTTCCTCCATTTGATGATTGGCTTCGGAAGAGAATTGAGATTACACTTCTACCATTTCCGGGAGGTGATCCTTGGTGTCCTATGATTGAGGGTCCGTGTTCTTCTGTCAGTATGGAAGAATTCCTTGAGATGAAGAGGGCCAGAGATCAGTTGCTTGCCGAGAAAGCGGAATTGGAGATGAGTGTTGCTCGGATTCAGACGGCTAATCAGGAGATCAAAGTGAAAATGGAAGATCAGGACAATCGACATGCCCTGGAAGCGAAGCGCTTTGAGATGGATATTGCCTACTATGGGAAGGTCAGTCAGGCTTTGGCATCTTCAACAAAGGAGCATGACATCACCAAAGAGAGATTGGCTAGAGCTTCAAAGGTCATTGAAGATCAGAAGAGGAGGCAGATTCTCGTGAAGGATCAGAGGGACGACAGAGTCCGAGTTCTCATTACTGAGTGGGAGGCCAAGCTGAAGGTTAAGGAATCAGAGAACATGAAGATCATTGCTGAGAGAGATCATTACATGGCTGAGAGAGATTATTACTTCAGGCATATGAAGATTCATCAGAAAGAGGTGGGGAGATTACAGCAGGAGAACACCGAGCTCAGGTTCGCCGCGGAGTTTGCTAGGATGGTTGATGATGTAGGGCCGTCTGTGGGACCTTCATCGGGATAGCCTTTCTCATTTGTATGGATTACCGTCAGGCTTGTTGACGGAATTCATTTGCTTGTGTTTCTTTCCCGATTCTGGAGATTTGTATCAGCTGTGATATATGACTATGGCACTTATTGTGCATTTTGATATGTGATGGTTGTTTTTCATTCAGTGATTGATCTTCAAGCTTTATTTGCTTTACCGTATGCACTCACACAGCACACACATGGTTGAGGGTATTTTGCTGAATCATATATCTCTGATCTGTATGATGAAATCAAATGATGAATATCAGAATATTGCTGCCAGATTATTATATGTCTCGATGAAGCCAGGATCAAGAGACAAAGTGTTCCTCATGTGGATGGACATTGCATTCATGCATGAACCATAATAACTTGTCTTCTGTTTTGCAGGTGTCAGTTTCTAACCTGTTTGATTGACACAGGAATGATGAATCCGCCTAACGCCGACATTCTCGAGCTGAAAGAGAAGATGGGAGAGCTGATCAATGTCATGCAAGAGTTCGCCTTGGGGCAGAAAGTAATCGCCGAGAAGGTGGGGAGGATTGAAGACTGGCTGAAGAAGGGGGAAATACAGGGAAATGCTTCGTCGTCTGGACCAAAGAAATCCTTTGGTAATGACCAGCGCAAGGATGAGGGTGAATCAAGTGTTGTGCATGCCCAGAGAGGACACGGTAGGGGTCGTTACTACCAGCACACTGCTACAGTAACCATCCCTACTGGTAATCAGTCAGTCCGACAGCAACCTCAGCCAACTCCACAGAAAACACAGGGAGCTGGGAGCCAAGTGGGAGGAAAGGGGGTCGATCGCCATTTTGACAAGCCACCCATGCCATATGCTGTTCTGTTTAAAAGGTTGATGGATCTTGGGTTGGTTCGGCCAAGGATGTTAGCTCCATTGAGATCAGATCAGAGGCCACCTAACTATAATGAGAACGCCAGGTGTGAATTCCATTCTGGTGCGCCTGGGCATAACATTGAGGGTTGTAGAGCCTTTAAGCATACTGTTCAAGACCTGGTGGATTCCAAGGCCCTCAATTTTACACTATCATTGAATGTTAATGCCGATCCCGTGTCGGTGCAGGGTCAGGTGATGGGGGGTGTAATAGCTGAAAATTCAGATCGCGTCTGTGCGGTGGGGGAAGAGACTGACAGTGAGTGTGAACTTGAGGCATGGATAAAATCGTGTGTGGCAGGGAAATGGAAGGCTTAAAAAGATCAGCACTGTCACTCATCCTGAAGATTAATAATTTCTGTTTTCAGTTTATTTGCATGAAAGTCGTGCGTGTTGCCTGACACGTAATGGGTCATTGTAAGGGCCACCTCATGTTTCATTTTGCAACATTTTTGCATCATTAATAAATGGATGTTTTTCAATCAAAAAACGGTGTTCCCTGTTTTTCATTTATTTTTGCAGTTTAAAAACAAATAAAAATGGCAATGTTTTCTGTTTTTTTCCCTTTTTGATTTGTCTTGTTCCGAATTCAAAAATAATTCTCCGGATCTCATTGATAACAATTTGGTTACACCTCATATGACTTCGACAATCCGGTCTCTCATGCCGAAGAAGAAGGCGAAGAAGATTGTGATCTGCTGGAATTAGCCAGGTTGTTGAAACAAGAGGAGAAGGTGATTCAGCCGCATGAAGAGCGGATCGAGATTATTATTCTAAGCACCGCCGAGGTCAGGAAGGAAGCAAAAATTGGAGACGCTTCAGAGGCAAGTCAAGAGCAGAATGGTAGCCCTGTTGAAAGAGCATGTGGATACCTTCACCGGGTCATGTCAGGGTACGCCAGGGACGGATACCGATGCCGTTGTGCACAAGCTACCATGGAGAGAAGACTGTCCTCTAGAGAAGCAGAACGCCAGTGCTACTTATCAGAGAGCCATGGTGACTTTGTTTCATGATATGATTCATCATGAGATTGAATGCTATGATTATGACATGATAGCAAAGTCCCAAACAAAAATGGAGCATCTGGCAGACCGGTCCAAGTCGTTTGACCGATTGAGATAATTCAAACTGAGGTTGAATTCAAGTAAGTGCACTATCAGAGTGCGATCCGGTAAGCTGTTGGGGTTCAGTGGCAGAGAGGAATCGAGGTTGATCCTGCTAAAAAAAATTAAAAAAATGAGAAAGGCCTGAACCGAGAACAGAGAAAGAGAATCGAGGTTTCTTAGATAGATTGAACTACATGTCATGGTTCACATCTCATCTAACAGCCATGTGTGAACCCATATTCAAGATGTTGAAAAGAAAGATCAAACGGTCAGGTGAAATAATGATTGCCAAGGGGCATTGAAAATAAAAGAATAAGTTGCAGGAACCTCTGATTCTGATACCTCCTGCGGAGGGAGCAATTGTTAATCTGGTACTTGACGGCCTTTGAGGGGTCTACGAGGTGTATTGGGTCAGCATGACGAGTCTTGTCGAAAAGAGCATGCAATTTACATTAGCAAAAAGTTTGTCGACTATGAAACAATACATTCACTGTTCGAGAAAACTTGCTGTACTTTGGCATAGGCTGCTCGCCGACTGAGACAGTGTATGCTGGTTCATACCACTTTGTGGATTTCCAAGATGGATCTGATCGAGTATGTGTTTGATAAGCCAGCATTGTCCGGACGGGTTGTGAGAGGAGCAAAATAATGTTGACTGATTTGTGGTGCTCTCAGAAGGCAATCAAGGGGTGTATTGTCTGATTACCTCGCCCAGCAACCCATTGAGGATTGTCAACCAAGGAAGTTTGAGTTCCCTGATGAGGACATCTCGAGGTGCTCTAATCGAAAGATTGAGAGTGACCGATCCCGGAGGAGGGGTCTGACCCCGAATCCGAACGGATTCTGATGTCTGATGGGGTTAATGTGAATGAGTTAGTGCTGCTTTGGTTACGCCAAAGGGATCCCATGTTCCCTTCGTTGCCGGTTAATATGTGAATGCACCAACAATGGTGGCTGAGTACGAAGCTGGTATCCTGGGTACCGTACTTCGGTGCGTACATCTACTGGGGCAACTCCTTTCTCATTGGTGTATGGAATGGAAGCAGTGCTACCAGTTGAGGTTCAGATTCCCTCTTTGAGAGTCCTGATGGACGTGAAATTGCAAGAGGCGGAATGGGTAAAGACCCGGTACGAGGAGTTAAGCCTGATTGAAGAAAAGAGGTTGGCAGCCATCTGTCATGGGCAGTTATACCAGCAAAGGATGACGCGTGCTTTTGACAGAAAGGTACGGCCTCGGGTATATCACGTAGGTGATATGGTGCTGAAAAGGATCCTTCCTCCTCAAAACGATTGTCGGGGCAGATGGACATCGAATTATGAAGGTCCATTCGTGGTCAAGAAGGTTTTCTCTGGCGGAGCCTTGTTGTTAACGACCATGGATGGCGAAGATTTTCCATCCCCTGTGAATGCGGACCCAGTTAAAAAATACTTCGTATAAAGAGACCCGCTGGACGAAAAGAATAAAATAGTCCAGGCAAAAAAGGGCATCCCGGCGAACCAAGGAAAAGAAAAACAGAAAGAAAGGTTCGGGCAAAAATTAGGGATAAGAGAAAAACTGTACACCCGGCAAGTCGAAAACCTAAAAAGGAGGCTTGGGCAAAAAAGGGTATCCCGGTGGATTGAAAACCCGAAAGGGCGGTCCAGGCAAAAGAGGGATTGAAACGAACAACTGCGTCCAGCATGATCGTTTGCGCTTTGGTTAAAGCATCATGGATAATACTCGGTAGGGATCAATTGGAAACGTCTTGTTCAGAAGGCAAGAAAGCACGGAGAGTCTGAGGATATATGGGGTGTAACTGAGTTGGAACTCGATGAGATCGCGGTTTCACATTGCCATTAGGATAGATTTTTCCTTTTGTATGCAATTACCTCTTTTCAGGAATTGCTTCCTTTGTATTGCTCGGTTTTTGAGCCACACACTTTTCCGATCAATAAAATGCATATTCAGTTAAATAGTCTTGTTTTTGTTTTTCATTACTGCTTTGATTGCAAAAACATCCAGATATTTTTGATAAAGAATTTTGCATTTTAAGACATACAGGTCCCTTCCAATGCATGCTTATAAGATTGAAAGCTTGAAATCTTATTTGGAAAGGTTGAGTGACCCAAGTGTTGAAATCTTGACACGCCTGGGGCACGGTTTTATCTAACGATCTCTTTTGCAGGTACTGTTAGGTATTTTCACTCACCTGCAGGTTGTGATGTGGAAGCTTTGACAAAAGAAATCCCCACGGAGTCCGATCAGGGACGAATGAATTGAAGAACGGTGGAAAGACGACGAGGACGTACGACGATCCTTGGAAATTAATCAAGAAGACTCTTCAAAGTCTGAAAACTGAAAAGTCTGTATCAGTCCCAGGAGTTCGATCTTCGTCAAGCGCGGAGCGGTTTGGAATACAAGATGATGGAGCGGAAAAGGTCCAAACGAGTCAGGATGCATCTCCCCAAGCGGAGTCGTGAGGACTAATTCCCTAACAGATTCAAGGTCTGCAATCTCCCTAGCAGGGTCAAGATGGTTATCCCCAGTGGGTTTTAGATCGATGCTTCTCCCAGTAGCCAGGCCTGAAGGTTGTTGTTTCCCAGCGGAGGTATCTGTGAGGGTTTCCCGAAGCAGGGTCAGGATTTATATCCTCAGCAAGTCAAAGACTGTTATTTCCCCACAGAGCGTTGGCGGTTTTTATCCTCAGCAATATCCCCAAGCGGATTGGGTGCAAAGGAGGTATTTCCCCAACAAGGGTTGCCTTTTCCCAGTAGCAGTGCTATTTCCCCAGCAGGGTGGAAATCAGAGTGTTGGCGAGTTCCTCAGCAGAGTGTCTCGAGCTCCCCAGAAGAGTCCCTTGAGGGGGATGTTTTTTATACATTCATCATGTAGAATAAGCATAGCATATTGCATAAAAAATATAATAAATCGCGTAGCATTTCCATGATTGTGGAGCGTTACGCTAGAAAAAAGATCATGCATCATTATTGCAAGCATACGCTGGTCTCAAGCCGTGATATTTGTTGGAGAGGTGGTTTTGCCCGAAGATGAAGGTGTTACTCCGAGGAGTTTGGCATCGTGATTTTGAATCAAAGTTTCTGTCGAGCAAAGATGGGAATGGTAATCAAAGAGGTTTCGGGGTCCAAAAAAAAAAGAAAGAAAGACAAGAAAGAATAATTCCCAGCTAAACGCGAAGTGTTCGTGTGCTAGGGCGGAATAAAGAATAGCCGGTTCGTGGCGTCTTATCCCCAACATGGGTCCGTGGCATGCGTGCCGACTCACTTATCACTGTTTTGTTATCTTCGCCGATGCTGATAGGCATGAAGGATTTTCCGGTGTTCAGACCGAGGCGGTATTCAGACCGAGTTGGCGTTCAGGCCAATTTCCGATTTTCAGATCGAAGAAGTTTCCGACGATCAGGTCGAAGTACTTATGGCATTCAGGCCAATTTTCCGGTGTTCACCGAGGCGGTATCCAGACCAAAGTGGCGTTCAGGCCAATTTCTGATTTTCAGATCGAAGAAGTTTCCGACGATCAGGTCGAAGTACTTATGGCATTCAGGCCAATTTTCCGGTGTTCAGACCGAGGCGGTATCCAGACCGAAGTGGCGTTCAGGCCAATTTCCGATTTTCAGATCGAAGAAGTTTCCGACGATCAGGTCGAAGTACTTATGGCATTCAGGCCAATTTTCCGGTGTTCACCGAGGCGGTATCCAGACCGAAGTGGCATTCAGGCCAATTTCCGATTTTCAGATCGAAGAAGTTTCCGACGATCAGGTCGAAGTACTTATGGCATTCAGGCCAATTTTCCGGTGTTCACCGAGGCGGTATCCAAACCGAAGTGGCGTTTAGGCCAATTTCCGATTTTCAGATCGAAGAAGTTTCCGACGATCAGGTCGAAGTACTTATGGCATTCAGGCCAATTTTCCGGTGTTCACCGAGGCGGTATCCAAACCGAAGTGGCGTTTAGGCCAATTTCCGATTTTCAGATCGAAGAAGTTTCCGACGATCAGGTCGAAGTACTTATGGCATTCAGGCCAATTTTCCGGTGTTCACCGAGGCGGTATCCAAACCGAAGTGGCGTTTAGGCCAATTTCCGATTTTCAGATCGAAGAAGTTTCCGACGATCAGGTCGAAGTACTTATGGCATTCAGGCCAATTTTCCGGTGTTCACCGAGGCGGTATCCAAACCGAAGTGGCGTTTAGGCCAATTTCCGATTTTCAGATCGAAGAAGTTTCCGACGATCAGGTCGAAGTACTTATGGCATTCAGGCCAATTTTCCGGTGTTCACCGAGGCGGTATCCAGACCGAAGTGGAGTTCAGGCCAATTTCCGATTTTCAGATCGAAGAAGTTTCCGACGATCAGGTCGAAGTACTTATGGCATTCAGGCCAATTTTCCGATGTTCAGACCGAGGCGGTATTCAGACCGAGGCGGTATTCAGACCGAGGTGGCGTTCAGGCCAATTTCCGATTTTCAGATCGACATCAAACTCTCATATTCTGATGCTCAGTATTCAGACTGACGAGCGGCGCTCAGGCCGTGGCTATCTTGGTGTTACCAGTTATCCATATAGTCCTGTTTCGGTAATCAGGCCGACTTTCTCCGTACCAGACGGAGTTTTCTTCAAGACTGGTTCTTTGCCGATTCTGACAGGCATTGTTAATTATTTCCCATCAGAGTGCAAATTGTTCGTCTGTTCTTGGTATTCAATCACTCTTCATCCTGATCATCTGAAAGCCGAGGCTATTCATATCAACAGGTTCACAGTGGATTGAATAGGGGCAGCTGTAACACCTCAAAATTTGCCCTCCTCTCTTGGGACTAGCTTAACATATTGCATATCATTTTTAGGTCATTAGGCATTTGCATATTGCATATCATGTGGTTACGTTGTGCAAGTCATCCTCCTAAGTCTTGATCAGAAGATAAAGAGGTGTGAAGGTTCAAGCCTGAGGGTTTATTGGAATTGATCATTAATCATCTGAGGGTTTGTGATACAAATTAGGGTTTCATGATTTCTCAAGGAGGTTGGTCTATATATTGGTGGAAGTGATACATCATCATCATCATGGTTTCATCATCACCAAGAGATTGATCAGATACCTTGAGATTAGGGTTTTGACCAATGGTCAACCCTAATCATCTGCATTGGGCCAATCAAGGCTTGGCAAGGAGATGGGGTCTACAATGGATATGGGGATCATCATGTGATTATATTGAGCTTATGGAGGTTAGGGTTTCACCCTTGAGCCATTTCATCAGGAGATTGAGGCTCAGCTTGATCAGTGCATGGCCAAATTCATCTATCAATTGAAAAAGTCAATTGTGGTCAACTGTGCTTGATTTGATGGATTTGGAGGTGGGAGAGAGTTGGATATACTTCATTCATGTCTAAACAAGTTTCATTTGACATTTCAAACATCAAGAATGAAGAAAATAAAGTCAGACAAAAAATTGCCAAAAATAGAAAGTGACTTGTAATGAAAGTTTCCAAAAATGGAAAGTTTTTCACCACAAAATTACATGTCCAAAAATGCTTCAAATGAAATTTTGTTCAACATGAAAGTTGTAGATCTTGCTCTCACCTTTCCAAAAAGTCCAAGAACTTGAATTTCCCATGAATGGTTGACAAGTTATGGCCCAATCATTTTCCAAAAATGCCTAAATTCAAAGTGGCATAACTTTCACATGGAATGGCCAAAATGGATGATCTTTCTTTGAGCAAACCCCATTTCACATGTACTTTCATGATGCATGGTCAAAATTCATCAAAAATAAGCATGGCAAAAAGTCATTTTTCAAGTGGATTCATTTGTATTTTTGGTGTGGCATAGTGAAATTTCAAAATACAAGGCCTATGCACTCAAGACCAATTCCAGCACACTCCAAATACCATTTAGAACTTGTGGGAACTGATATTGCACTGTTCTATTGACTGGTTTGCAAAAGGACTTTTTGGCCATTACACTTAAAAACTCATTTTGCTAATTCACTTTGGTTTGGCTAATTTGGATTAGTAAATGGATTAAGGAGATGGTATATATCACTAATCATAACAGAATCATAATCACTTTACACATTCTTCAAGATCCTAACAGAATTTCCCTCCAAATTCTCTCAAATTCTCCAAACTTCTTCCACACTTTTTTCATCATTTTTCATTGAAATCTTCATCAATTGCACTGGTTCTTGTTGGATCCTTCTTCTACAATCATCATAGAGGAACTGTTTTGCAAATCCAAGGCCAAAACCTTCAAGATTCGTGACTGTCAAAAGCTTGCTCTACCATGGCATCTTCATGATTCTTGCACCTGGAGTTGTTGTGAGCTGAGACACGTGTATCAATCAACTTCTACATCAAGAAGCTTCATCTGTTTCACCTTCTTGGACCTTGAGAGGCACGAATTCAGCACTGCATTCTCCATAAGGTGCATTTTCGAATTCCTTAATTGTTCAAATTGAGATATGGCTTAGATAGATCTTTCAACATAGATTATCATGATGCTTGTGGTTTTTGATTTGGTTGAGAATTGTGTGAGAAATCTGAGATCTAAGTTTGAATGTGGAATCTATTTTCGTTCGATTTGCTTAGCCTAGGTAGAATTAGGTCAAACCAGATACGTATTCATGATGTGCTAGCTTAGACGGTCACGTTGATGTATAGTTTGCTGATTTTGGTTAAAAAAAGTTCATATGCATTTTCTGGAAAATTTCTTGCTGTTCTTGCTCAAGAACACAACGCCAGGCTTGTTTGATCTTGCTTTCATGTGTTTCATTTGAAATTGGTGTTTACCGCTTCCCAGAACCAATGAAAACGTGCCACCACATAAATGAAGACGGTGCCGTTTTGGTCATGTTGTTGAAAATTACCACCGTGCCATTTTCAGAATTAAATCATTATTTCATTTTCTTTTTTTTCATTTCAATTTCATTTTTGATTACATGAACTTCAAAAATCCATAACTAATTCATTTCTTGTCCAAATTTTGTGAAATTTTTTGCATGATTCTCCTTATGATGTGTAGATTTTAATGGTGATTTTTAATATTTTTGTGCACGTGTGAAAAATAAAAATGCCTAGGGATTGTTTGGATGTATGCAATTTGAACATGCTTTGCCATATCACTCATGAAATGATGATGCTTCCAAATAAATTGATGAAATTTTTTGTGCTTGTTCTGGACTCTTTGATGGTGATTTTGATGTGTAGTTTGTAATTTTTGGATACCTGGTTGATGAGATATGAATTTTTGAATAGAGGTGTGACAATTTGTGTCACACCAAGCTTTATGAACTTCATGATTTTATTTGATGTGCTTGTGGACATTGAATTGAGCCAATTGTTTGCATGAATGAGCATATATATGTTGAGATCACATGAGAATTTTTCTGGATTTATTGCTTGCATTTTCTAATTGATTGAGATTTTCTCTTCTGTTGGCTCATTTTGTGATGTTTTGTGACACATGTTGGCATTTGATTTGTGAAACTCTCATGGTTAATTGGATGAATGTGAAATTTGACATGTGCATTGTAGACACATTATAGGTAATTGTGATTTTTATCCCATTCATTTATCATGTTTTGTCACTGTTTTATGATTGATGGAAGTTGGTGCTTATTTTGTTGCCATGTGTTGGCTTGCTTGAACTTGTCTGGACTTTCTGAATTTAATTTCTATAGTTCCTCTTGTCCAAATTGCATGAAATTTGATATGCTATTCATTCCATATGTTCTGTTTAGGCTTGAATTTTTGTGGAATTTATTGAGCTGTTTTGGTATTTGTTTGATTGTGATCATTCTGTTTACACCAATGTGTTTCAATCTTGCCTAGTTTGACATGTTTTGTTCATGAAATGGATATGATGAATGATATGAGCATGGGACCAATTGGTTTTGTTTCTAATTTGGTTGATTGTGATTTTGGATAATTTTCACTTACTGTTTTGGATTTTTCATCTCCTTTGGACCCTAGGCTTGGCCTAGTGGTCTAGTTTCTCATGTTTGGTTTGGATTTTCAGGTTGAGATGCAAAAGCCTTAAGGAGAAAAATGCAAGTTGATTAAATTGAGTTTGTTTGGTGTTTATAACTAACCTTGACTTTGTGTTGTAGGGTTTGATGCTTGAGTTTGAGCTCATGGCTTGCACTTGTGTGCATTAACTTGTGTTTGACTGTACAGATTAACATTTGCTGTTTACTGTTGATTTGTCTGAGTACTGATGATACTTGATTGATTTCAGGTACATTAGTTGCTAACAGTTCTTCTTGAACTTGCTTGCTGCTGCTTGGTTGTATAAACCAGTTGAGGTAGAATTTCTATTCTCCATGTAGTCTGGAAGACCTGGCCTGTTACTTGGCCAGGCAACTGTCTGAAGTCCTCCTTAAGAGGCAATGTTTGTGCTTGTTTACATTTGTGCCAAGCAGGAAAAGCCCTTGATTAAGGCAATTGGCAGAACCCAAGGGATATGCAATCTATCCCCTGCTAGTATGTTGAGTCGTCCCTCTGCTCACACCACTGTGTTGGCGCATTGGGACATTAACCCAAGATCTTGTACAGTGTACAGTCGAGTCTGTGTCTTGAGCGTAGAAGGGTTCCCTCTTTCTGAACCCACGCTCCTTTGTCTGAAGCTCTCCCTGGCCAGGGATAAGAGCTGTGAAGTCTAATCTTCGCTCACCTTTCATCTGCTTCACCCTGACTCTCAATGTCAGGGTTAAGAGCGAACACTACCTTGTACAGATGACTTGCTTCGGCAGTCGAACCCTTTGTTTGAGCCCACTTGACTGGATATAGTGTGTGCTACTTGGAATATTTGCTTTGTTTTGTTTATGCTTGCATGCTTGCTTCTTTCCTGGATAGGATTAGCTTGCTGTTGTGCAAGTAGATAGAAACCATAACATAGGGCAATGATGCATGATAACACTAGGCTCGAGTACAGCTCCCTAGTAGGGTGTCTCCCTTTGTCTCTGGCTAGAATTTCTTTCCCTTTCAGGGGAACTACGTCGCCCTGATCCTCATACCAGATGAGGTACGTAGGCAGGAGGTCGTGCGAGACTTCTCCGGGAAACCTTTTTTTCTTTTTGTGTGCGTTTGTTTGACGATTGCTAGGCTCGAGTCCCCGACTCCTTAGCAATTTGTTTGTTGCTTGTTTCTTCTTGTGTGTCAGGATATGGATGTAAGACCAGCGATTGGCTGTCCGTATCCTGAGTGTGCTTGTTTGGTTCAGAAGCCGATGTAAGTCCATCGAGTGGCGTTCGGGTTCCATGTTTGCCTGTTTATGCGTTTGTTTGTTTGGCGTGCGTGAGCCGAACTACGGCAACTCTGATTCTCGTTCCAGACGAGATACGTAGGCATAGGATGCGATGTCCTAGCGAGCCCTCTTCCTCTACCCCCACCTGTGTTGTCTTCGGTGTGTGTGTGTGTTGTTTCTTTAGCAACCTTTTCTTTCTTTTAGAGCGTGGATCCCATCGAGTACGACGGACGTGAGGGGTGTTAATACCTTCCCCTTGCGTAACCGACTCCCGTACCCTTTCTCTTTGGTCGCGAGACCATGTTCTTTCCAGGTTTACTCTGAGCGTTTCCTTTCCCTCTTTGGGATAAATAACGCACGGTGGCGGCTCTGTGTTGTTTTTGTTTCAGCCCGCCGGTTGTTTTTCGCGGATGCGACAGGTTGGTGGGCGCCAATTCATCTGACACCTGCATGTTCTTTCATGTGGGCGCCAATCCCACAGGCGTCCACATGTTACGTACAATTGAAGTACCGTCTCTATAAATACCACGTCTTGGATGCAATATTTTTTACTCAAAATCATCTCCTAATACCATAATTTCTCTAGTTCAACCACTATCACCTTCAAGTTTCTTTGATGTTATAATGTTAGTTTCTATTAATGTTAAATAAACTTTAATGTTATAGTTGGTGGGTTTCTATTAATAAGTTAGTGGAGAGATTAAGAGTCTGTTGTAGTTGGAAGGTCAAGAGATAGTGGCCTATTGATAGTATTTACTAATAATTATGTTTCCTAGAATAGTTGAAGTTTCTGAGTCTATATAAAGACCAAGGATGTACTCTAATTAAAATACAGAAGTTACAAAAGACTTGCTTCCTTCTGTCAAATTGGCATCAAAGCTAATGGCAAACATGTTGAATCAAATTCCGTTGTCACGGCTAACGAAGTTAAATTACGAAAACTGGAGTATCCAAATGAAAGCTCTTTTCGGATCTCTAGATGCGTGGGAGGTGACCAAAGATGGGTTTGAAGAACCAACAGATATTGTGGGATATACGACAGCTTAAAACAAGGCGTTGAAAGAGACGCGATCGAAGGATAAAACGGCACTATACATGCTGTTTAGCGTTGTTGATGAATTAGGCTTCGAAAAGATTGTCGGTTCGACTACGTCAAAAGAAGCGTGAGACACGCTAGAGAAAGTGTTCAAAGGAGCAGATCGAGTAAAGCAAGTTCGACTCCAAAATCTTCGTGGCGAATTGGAGAGGATGCAAATGAAGGAGTCAGAAAATGTATCTGACTACATCACGCGTGTACAAAAGGTGGTGAACCAACTCATCAGAAATGGCGAAACAGTAACTGATGCACGAGTTGTTGAAAATATTTTGAGATCTTTAATAGATAAATTTGAGAATATTATATGCGCAATAGAAGAGTCGAAGGACCTTTCGACGCTCTCAGTCGAAGAGGTCGTTGGTTCCCTCGAAGCACACGAACAACGTAAGATGAAAAAGAAGGAAGAAGGAGTAGAGGACGCAAATCAAACCGAGGAGCAAATCAAAGACGAAAAGGTACTCTTTTCTCAAAAAAATTGAGGAAGAGGACGTGGTCGTGGAGGACGTGACGGTGGTCGAAGTGGTAGAGGCAGCAACTTCGAGAGAGGACAGTCGAGCCAGCAAAATTGGCGTGGCAGAGGACGTGGTCAAAGAGGTGGTAGGTCGAACCATTCCAACTTTGAATGCTACAAGTATGGCAAGTATGGTCATTATGCGAAGGATTGCAACTCATTCAAATGCTATAACTGTGATAAAGTGGGACATCTTGCAAAAGATTGTCGAATCGAAAAGAAGGTAGAAGAAACAACCAAACTAACTTTGGAAGCTGAAGCAAATGAAGGTTTTCTCTTGATGGCTCAAAATGAGATCAACACAAATGACAATGTTTGGTATCTTGACTCAGGAGCAAGTAACCATATGTGTGGTCATAAACACTTGTTTAAAGAAATGAGAAAGATTGAATATGGCAATGTGTCTTTTGGAGATGCATCGAAAGTGAAGGTCGAAGGCAAGGGAACGATCCATTACTTGCAGAAGGATGGGTTGATTGGATCAATTCAAGATGTTTATTATGTACCAAATCTTAAGACCAACATCTTGAGTTTGGGACAACTTACAGAAAAAGGTTATTCGATACTTATGAAAGAACGGATACTGCATTTGAAGGACAAGCTGGGACATCTGATTGCTCGTGTCGAAATGGAGAGAAATCGAATGTACAAACTAAATCTGATAAACGTTCGAGAAAAATGCTTACAAGTAAATGTCGAAGACAAAGCGTCACTATGGCATCTACGCTTTGGTCATCTACATCATGCTGGTTTAAAAAGGTTGGCGAAAAAGAACATGGTGCATGGACTACCAGATATGAATTATGAAGGAAAGTTCTGTGAAGAATGTGTGCTTAGCAAACAAACAAGAACTTCATTTCAAAAGAAGGCAGAATATCAAGCTAAGCATATCCTTGATTTAATTCACACCGACATATGTGGGCCAATCACGCCAGAATCTTTTAGTAGCAAAAGATACTTTATTTCCTTTATCGACGATTACTCACGGAAGACATGGGTTTATTTATTGAAAGAAAAGTCTGAAGCATTCGAGGTGTTCAAAAGGTTCAAAGTAATGGTGGAGAAGGAAACCGGCAGACACATTAAAGCAGTTCGATCTGATAGAGGTGGTGAGTATACTTCGACAACCTTTATGAAGTATTGTGAAGAGCAGGGCATAAGGAGATTTCTAACTCCAGCATACTCACCTCAACAAAATGGGGTGGCTGAAAGGAAGAATTGAACAGTCCTTGACATGGTTCGTTCAATGCTTAAAAGCAAGAACATGCCAAAGGAATTTTGGGCAGAAGCTGTACAATGTTCCATTTATGTTCAGAATCGATGTCCACATTCGAAGTTAGAAGATCAAACACCACAAGAAACGTGGAGCGGACAGAAGCCAACAATTTCTCATCTCAAAGTATTTGGTAGTGTGGCTTATGCACACGTACCAGATCAATGAAGAACGAAGCTTGAAGACAAAAGTCAGAAATACATACTCATTGGGTATGATGAGAAAACAAAAGGGTACAAGCTATTCGATCCCATAAGAAAGAAGGTGATAGTGAGTAGAGACGTTCGAATAAACGAAGCAAGTAAGTGGGACTGGAACAGTTCGACAAAAGTTATCTTCGAAGTTGAAGAATCATCTGTCGCTGTACCACCAAACATTTCAACAAAACTTGAAGACTCTGACAATGAAGATGAACCTCCACAACCCGGAATGCGAAGTTTGCAAGATCTGTATGATTCGACAAGTGAAGTGCACCTTGTATGTCTCTTGGCAGATGCTGAAAACATCAGTTTTGAAGAAGCAGTACGAGACAAGAAGTGGAAAAGTGCCATGGACGAAGAGATCGGGGCGATTAACCACAACAACACTTGGGAGCTAGTTTAATTGCCAAAAGTTAGTCAACCCATTGGTGTAAAGTGGGTATTCAAGAAAAAGATGAATGCTCAAGGAGAAATAGAACGATACAAAGCGAGACTTGTTGCGAAGGGATACAAACAGAAAGCAGGAGTTGATTATGACGAAGTATTTACACCTGTTGCAAGAATGGAGACAATTCGATTACTCATATCTCAAGCTGCTCAATTCAAATGGCCAATATTTCAAATAGATGTCAAAACAGCTTTTCTGAATGGTGTACTCGAAGAAGAAGTCTATGTTGAACAACCACTCGGACCATACACGTTGTTAATTATCAACTCTCACATTAAGTAAGGAATGAATGTAATACAAAAAATGAGGTAATTTGAATTTATTTGTCATTATTATTTGAATTTATTTGAATTTATTTGTAATAGTTTTTCCTTCTTTTTTTTGTGGTTAGGCAATTTTTTATTGATGTTTTGACTTGGACTTTTGCTAAATATATTGGTCTCTATACACGCTCGGTTACTTTTTCTATATTTTGTAAACTTTTATTTTTATTTATATATGGTTCTGTATCGTTTTCTATAATAAAAATTTATGTAAAATTTTATAGATATTAAAAATTAAAATATATAATATTATTTAAAATCTTAAAATAATACCACTAGTGTATTCCTTAGAATGGTTTAAAAAAATATAGAAAAGAAAAAGGCGAGTTTGCATGTTGGTGGGGCTCACATAAAAATGAAAGGATACAAACATATAAAAAAAACATTTTAAGAAACCCTATTTAAATGAGTAACAGATTATTTACGTTTATTAGGGTTCAACTTTCTATTTCTATTTCAGTTTTAAGAGTGCGCAAGTTGTGATGAAATCCAACGGCAATCTATTATTCCTTCATTCCTTCCCGAAGAACTCATTGTACAAGTTCTGTCATATCTTCCGGTTAGATCTTTGACGCAACTGAGATGCGTGACCAAAGCATGGAACGCCATCATCTCCGATCCAAAATTTATCAAACTGCATCTTCAACGTTCCAAAAAAAATAAGAAGGCGTGTCTCGGGAATCTGTTATCCAACCCTATCCCCTCAATACTTTACTAAACAATCCTTCCATAATAAAGTACACCAAACAATACATCTCAGTCAGCCTCAACAATTGCTACGAATTCATTGGTTCCTGCAATGGATTGATATGTTTCAGTGTTCTTTCTTTAACAGATCTTCAATACACCTGGTTTCAATTATGGAACCCAGCCGCCCACACATTTTCTGTCTACTTTGGGCATCACTCCAATCCTCACCAAAATACATATGGCTGTCATACCCCAATTTTGTCCGGACAGTTCAAAACTTTCGGACATGATGCATAAACTCAAAGCTTAAGTATCCTCACTGGATCCAAGCTTCACAACCCCCAATCATGTCTTAATTTCTTTGGACAACTTCACAACCTTAAAATCTTCATCATTCATGGTTTGTTCTCATTTGCACTGATGGATTTAAGCATTCACTTGCTCATAATCATTAACCTTTTTTCAAGATAATTTCAGTTTTATATCGAAGATTCTATTTTAATTTATTGAAGTTCAGGTTAATTTTAAAAAAAGGGTTTGCTTGGTTGTTTATTTGAATTAGTAATTAGGAATACTTATTCTTTTAAGGATCCCAACACTAATCCTAATCATATGGCTGACTTTTTATTATTGGCCTTTGAGTTTTCCATGATTACATGATTATTACAGAGCAAGTTTTGGTTACTTAGTAGCATGTCCATGGTCAATCATTGTTACCATGGCCTTCATGACCTTGTGGCGTCGGCAATTTGAGAGCCAATTTATGTTAGCAATTTGAGAGCCAATTTAGGTTTGAACTTAGAGTTGGCTTATGATAGGAAATGTTATATCCTGCAGGAACATAAGGTTTTGTTTGTTTTAATGGTAGCAGGCTAATAGTTAAAGTTCTTAAAAGCAATTAGAAGCAGACTAGGAATTTAAAAAGAAAAGTTCACATTCAAAATCAGAAATGTTATTTGTATCAGGCTAAGTACAAATTGATTTTTAGAATAGCTAGCACCGTAAATCCCATGTCCTGCAAAACGGTGATCATCAAACTGCAGCATGAGCAGCATACTCAACCAAAAACCAATCCACATGTTGACACACAATGACCAAGTACCTTACCTAAGCATCATGACAACACATACAAAACCACACCTAAGGTCAATCACAAAGTTCATCACAGCAAATATCTGTTTCACCTGCAACACCATCATTTCCTTGTCATTTCCTTCGACTTAATGGTACGGTTATTTCCTAAAGATGGAAAGTTTGGTTGAAAAGAGGCCTCAAGTAGTATTGTGCCAGCATGAGTCACACAAGACAGCGCAAATCTTAAGCAACCTAGAAACCTGCATTTCTCACAACAGAAACATAAATCAGCAGCATATCGTGGCATCTAAACCGAGGCATCGTCATCCTTAATATCATATATGTTGCAGGAAATAAAGCAAAACCTGCATTGAAGCCAACAAACCTAGCCTATGCAGTTTTCGGATCAACCCAAATCAAGGGCTATGAGAAGCAATGAGTTAGCTCAAAGGTAGCGATGTCGTCAATACCAACTCAACAGTCATAACAACATGTGCTTTGCAGAGCTCAAAACAAAAAAAACTAAGTCAACAAGACATGAAGAACCAGTCAACAATGGATTGGTATTGTAAGACGGAATAGTATCACCAATTGCTGCAAATTCTACGGTAACATAAGCCAAAAGAACACAAAAGCCGCTTTCACAACCAAGGCAGTGAATAAGAATTCGTCATGCCACCAATATGAATCCTGCAAGTCTGCGACGAACAAGCTTAACATGATAAGCAAGAAAGGCATAAGTCAAAGCAAAGCAAATCATGAACAGATGAGGACGGTGTTAGAGCATACCAATGCAGGGTCCGCAATCCAAACAGATAATGCATACCACAATTCAGCAATGATTCAATCAATGAGTGCGAGGATAATAAGAACATAACCTCATGTTCTGAACTGTTTACTGAAGGCTGGACGTACACGGGCTACAGACTCGCAAGCGGCCTCAATCTCCGCTTGACCATTTAAGTCACCACCACTCTGCAACATGAAGAGTTTACCACCCTGCATCAATGTGTGAATTCATGGTAATAACCTGCAGTGCATCAGTGGTAACTGAACTGGCCAAATAGTATTCTGTCATGTCAGTTCACCATTCACAACAGTCCAAACGGCCATTTAAGTGAGTGTCTTTTCCTCATGGCATCAGTTAACCCAAAACCTGCGAAAAATTCAAGAATTACGTGACAGTAAAAACAAAGTTCTTACGGTGACATATAGATCTTTCACGGCAGTGAATAAAAAACTCAAAATAGACAACGTGTTTGAGAGATTTCGCTACAGACAAAGCTTAAACCTTAATACCTTCATTTTGGGGTCCACGTCAAAAGGGAGGACCACCAAATCTGGACGAGATTCTTTTGGCTAACGGATTGATTCATCCAAAGATTTGCCAGCTCATGAAGGAGGAGCGGATTGAACCTCGTATTGAACTCTATAAAAGGGAGCGCTCATTCATTGAAAGGCCTCTCCCTTCTGGCACCGTCACCCTGCTGAAATCACATCCCAACCTACACACCAAAGCTCAATCAACCTGGACGAAATCGCAGTTCATTAGAAAAAGCGCTTTGACGAGTAGAGGGTGAAGATTTGAAGAAGAAGGGGAGAAGAAGTCGAGGACTTGGAGCTAAAGAGTAAGAGTCGCAATCCTTTACCTGAGGTATTTCTTCGACCGTCGGGATCTCGCCGGAGTTGCGAAGCTCCGGTGAGACTTATTCCTTTCATATCAATCTTCTCACCACCGAAGCCCCTATTTTTCTCCTAGGCTTTAGGATTTCAGACTAATTATAGTTGATTGTGGTTGATGTTGAGATTTTTTTTTAAAATGTTATGCGGCTAGGGTTTGAGTAATTTGCTTCGGGGATTATTTAGCTTCTAGAAAAAGGGAAAAGTAATTTACGAGTAAATAGAGTATTTGTTTTTTCTAGAAAAAGGGAGACATGATGAACAGAAAAAGTAATTTACGAGTAAATAGAGTATTTGTTTTTAATTTTATTTTAATAAATTTCAATTTTGAATCACAAAATATTTAGATATAAATTATGGTAGACATCAAAACTCAATAATATATTTGATAGTGTTGACATAAAAACATCATTAAATATGATTTAGAATATGAAAGTTTGTAAGGAATGAACGTAATATAAAAAAATGAGGTAATTTGAATTTATTTGTTATTATTATTTGAATATATTTGTAATAGTTTTTCCTTTTTTTTTTGTGGTTAGGCAATTTTTTATTGATGTTTTGACTTGGACTTTTGCTAAATATATTGGTCTATATACACGCTCGATTACTTTTTCTATATTTTGTAAGCTTTTATTTTTATTTATATATGGTTCTGTATCGCTTTCTATAATAAAAATTTATGTAAAATTTTATAGATATTAAAAATTAAAATATATAATATTATTTAAAATCTTAAAATAATACCACTAGTGTATTCCTTAGAATGGTTTAAAAAAATATAGAAAACAAAAAGGCGAATTTGCATGTTGGTTGGGCTCACATAAAAATTAAAGGATACAAACATATAAAAAAAAAAATTTTAAAAAACCCTATTTAAATGAGTAACAGCTTGTTTACGTTAATTAGGGTTCAGCTTTTTATTTCTATTTCAGTTTTAAGAGTGCGCAAGTTGTGATGAAATCCAACGGCAATCTATTATTCCTTCCCGAAGAACTCATCGTACAAGTTCTGTCATACCTCCCAGTTAGATCTTTGACGCAACTGAGATGCGTGACCAAAGCATGGAACGCCATCATCTCCAATCCAAAATTTATCAAACTGCACCTTCAACGTTCCAAAAAAAATAAGAATCTCACGCAAATCTTAGGCGTGTCTCGGGAATCTGTTATCCAACCCTATCCCCTCAATACTTATAAGATTCTATCTTTGAGTCCCAACAAAGTCGAAATATTTAGCGTAGGGGGTAATGCTTGGAAAATTATTCAACTTCTTCATGTGGTTCCTTTAGACCATTGGCAACGTGCTCCAAGAAAACGTCGGCTTTTCAATGAAGATTTGTATTTGAATGACACTATAAACTTCTTGGCTCGAGATATTGCCGAGCATATCGTGATTATCTCGATGAATCTCGGTACAGAGGCATATCGCGAGTTGCTTCCACCTCAAGATTTTGTGGAAGTTCCACTTCATTTGCCAACTATTTATGTTTTGGGGGACTGTCTTTGTTTTTGTCACCATACTCAGAAAACCCATTTTATTATATGGAAGATGAAGGAATTTGGAATTGAAAAGTCATGGACTCAATTACTAAAAATAAGCTATCAGGATTTGGATATTCGTATTAAATATAAATATTTTCTGGCCCCAGTATGCCTTTATGAGAGTGGCATCGCACTAGTACTAGCTAGTCGTCGGCGTGGATTGGAATTGATTCTATATGATTGGAGTGATAATACAATAGAAAAAACCAGATTGAGCAACTTCGAGTGGATGTATCCACATAATTATATCGAAAGCTTGGTTTCCCCGGATTGAAGTGAGTTCCTCTTCAATTATATACTTATTCAAATTTATGTTAGTTTATGCTCTTTTATAATCCTTGGCATTTCATAATAATAGATTGTGTGATGTTTCTTTTGATGATGGCTTAGAGGACCATATTATGAGTGTGTTTTATTGTATCCCACATATAGCTGTATCAAGTATCGTTATCTATTCTCACGATGTTTATCTAAGGCTATGAGAATGGTTTGATGTCATGGAGTAGGAAAAACAATAAAATTAGTTTAGATAATTAGAACACGAGAACAAAGTGTAATTTCCGTGTACCGTTGTAGTCGTAACGAGGCATTATTTTCTAACCTAGGACTCTTAAATTAAAGGTACTGCACCAGATGCTCCTGATGAGCCACCAGTAGAAGGGCTTCGCATTGGCACCATTGCAGCTACTGACCTAATGGAAGGTGCTGAATCATTTTGTGGATCATCGATGTGCCTTTGAAAATATGCCACAAGCCGGTCAATATCCTCAAACATCTTTTTGCGGAACCTGAATCCTTTGGGGTAAAGACCAATGTACTCATGGTGTGGATTTGTACTTCTTATGTAAGTCAATACAAATGTGCCAGGATGTTCATGACAGATGCCAAAACTATAAACTATGCGCATTGGATTCTCTTCCTTTTCGGTCTTCAAAAGTTCATCAACTTCTGTTTTCAAACCCGTCCTGAACTTGCGATAATTTAACATTGCTCTTAAATGAGTAACCAAGGGATCAACATACCGGTCCATAACCTAAGCAATAATGAATAGGAAAGAGTAAGTCATAGTGACACAATAAAGGTGTCCAGAAAGCCAGGTGGAGTACCTTACCTCATCTAAATCCTCAAAAGTATCCTCTCCAATTTTAAGAGTCTTTCCAATTCGAAGTAAGCTTGTGATGTCCTTGAGTTCCTTGCCGCCCTCAATTATCTCCTTGTGGGCATACACTCCATCGTGAATTTTAAGAGTCAAAGTAAGGTATGAAGGACCCTTAGAATTAGGACGGAAAATACTTTCACCAGGATCCTTGTCTGACAAGAACTGCATAAAGACAGGTGAAGTTAAGCATGCACATAACCATCCATTATACACAAATTCAATTTGTCCTTTTTCCTCGTAACTAGCGCATGCCACTTAGAAGACAGTGTTTTAGAGATAAAATCTCAGTATTGTATAAATGTTTTTACTAAACTTTGTTATTGTTATCATCTATATTAATTAATATATCAGTAGTAGTTCTCACATCAAGAACATAAACCAACTTTACAAACTAGAACTACAATGCTTTATTCAAATCTATGACATCTAATTAGCAAAAGATGAGTGAGGATAATAGAAGCAGGAGGAAATACTCTTTTCACACTTATTGGGAAAAATTGTTCTAGGTTCCTAACAAAATGTGCACTAGGTTCCTGACTAATTAAAAAGAGCATGTCAACATATTTATTGCTAAAAGGAAAACAAATTATTAAGAAACCAATAGAGGAAGGCCCTTGTTTCTGTTTTTGGTCAGATATATCTAGGGAAATAATAGCAAAATTGTATGCATTTACGTGTGTGTGTGTGTCTCTCCAAAGAATAATACATACAACGAATCAAGAATCAATCCAATTAAGCCTAGAAAATGGTCAATACAGCATGAAGTTACTAAAAAGCAAACCTCAATTGCTTCATCAGTAGTAATATTCTGAAACCGTGGATGAACAATCATCCTAGGCTTGAAATGCTTCTTTGAACGCTCCCTTTCTTTCCTAATTTTGTCTTGCTCATTCGGCAAGGAACTCCGGTCTTCGTGGTAATATGGATCAAAGTTGTGGTTGTGATGTAACCGATCACTTCTCATTTCACTTTCTTTACAAACAAGGAAGACTTGATACCTGTTTTTTTGGATTGACTTGATTTTACAAGTGAGCATGTCGCCTTCATGTAGCCTATCAGATAATTCAATTATATCTCTCAAGTCATCTGCATAGTCTTCTTTCATGAGGATTCCGGTCATTCCGGATTCAAGCCCGCATATTGCTCTTTGGGCTTGAACTCGGCGAACCGTAACCTGGACCATTTTACCTTCGGCTAGAGTCTCTTCAGTCTCACCTGAAATCATATAGAACTCCTCATCCGGACTTGGTTCTTCATATTGCTTACGCCAATCCTGAAAACCTTGAATCAATTCTCTTTTTATATCATAGAGAGTTTCAATCTTGTCTTGACGATTATTTCCAGAAGCATATTCCTCAACATCCAGATTTTTCAAATAACTAGGTCGATCTCTCACATGTTCTATGGCCATCTCTAGGGCATCATCGTCATCATATGCATCACCAGTGCCGTCTTCATCATAGACATCTTTGGCCAACTCTTGTGCAAGAATATAAGACTCTGGATGAATTCGTGTATCATCCAGCAAATCAATAAATTGGCTGCTGCTAGCAGCTAATCCACTTCGCCTCACACGCAAGAAACCAACCGCGTTGACAAACACCTTTTTACCAAGTTGGTGTTCGGTCAAAAAGTCCTTCCGGGTATAAATTGAGTCGGCTCTAACTAGCGATCTTTGCAAGGATGCAGCCTTCCGTGGACCAAGCCCCGAAATAAATTGTAACGGAGCAAATAACCACATGACTTATTGCTAAATTAATGTCTAAGCCAGCCTGATTGGTCACATCTACCATAATCTGCTCAACTATCCCAATTTTATCATCCGGGTTGAGAAAACTCTCCCAAGGGGTCAGTTTCCATGACAATATTTCCTTTCTGGGCCCACATAATGTTGCAACCATTGCCAATGGGTTCTGGAGAAATCGACCAAGAGCAACAGCCCGCCTCACTATACCTGTCAAAGCAACAAAAATAGGATTAGTTATAGGATGCATTAGATGAAGGGCCGCATACACCTAACACAATATTTACCTAGCTGCTGCGAAGGAAGTTGTTCAGAGGAAATTTGGGAATTCTCGTAAAGACGGGGCAGAGATTCGTCTCCATACACTATACTGAGCCCGTCCATTTCATGCCCAACATCTCTTGGGTTTTCCTCGACCATCTTAAAAATAACCTGATTGAAGAAAGTAGAAACCAACAGATGAGACCCACAATACAACAGCAGCAGAAGTCTTTCTCAATAGGGGGCAAAAAGTAATCATAATTCTGACTGAGGACACCATGACCATGCCATTTTATACAGCTTAATAGACCATCCAATGTTACCCAGCAAAAAAGTAAACATGTACCAATTGTACTCATCAAATAAATTTATACCAACTCTTACCAACCCAAAAAATAACCAAATAATCAAACAAAGGACACATTTTAATGATTATGAATAAAGTTACAGATGCATACCATGTGTCTAGCACATTTAAGAACTTCTTCAGGGGTATCGTACATGGCACATGTGAAGTTAGAAGCCACCTCTTCTGGTGTTTCCTTTGGATCTATGAACTCATGCTGTAGAAGAGGGCAGACAATACAAAACCTTTAGCTTATGTTTATGGTCAAAAACAAAGAGCAGTTCTAAATTCAAACATACGTACCAGCTTAACTACAGATAGACATAATCCGATTTGCTCAGAACTAGACCCAAACCTGCTTGCAACCTCCCACAGACCTGCCTTACTGAAAGTGCTATACATTGACTTCCGTTTTGGCACTGCATTCGCATTGCATAGAAACGTGTTAAAAACAAAATTTTCAGACCCAAAAACACTTCTTGTTACGCATAGTTAATATTGTGATTCATGTGAGTATCGTCGGTATGACGTTCTTCACATCCAGACTCTCGTAATTTAAGCTAGCATATTGAACACGTGAACAAGCATAAATAGAATAACAATAACAGTAAACAAATTATATATGTTTATGAAAGAAGTAATAGCACTGAAATATAATTTGATAATTAAAATGGTAAGATAAGAATAATATCATATAAATTTGGCAATTAAAATAACAACTAAATAAGATTAAAGGTAATTTAGTAAAATGACATGTAAAAGCTTCAAACAATAAAAATGACATTAATAAATAATTGAAAGAGAAATCAAATTAAACCTCAAAATTAAACTGTAATTTGCTCAAAATGGAGTTTTTAATACAATACAGAAAATAAAACCTTGTTGGAAATTAAATGTTGCAATATAAACTTGCTTCAAGATAAACACCAAGCTTAACACTGATTATTTATAGGAGGATTTTCGATTACTAACAGCCACAGATCATGTATGAATAATGGAGAAAGTGGGAGAAGCCTTCAAGGTATTGCTGTTAGTGGGTGAATTTTTGGGTTTCTGAAATCCATGACACAGTCTTGGCATTTTCTTCCGATTTTTGCTGTTTTGTTCCGTTTTCGCGCATAAAATCTCATACTAGTTAAATACCTAACACAACCACAAAATACCAATATAATATAATAAAAAATAGATAAAATAATCGAAAATACTATGTGAGGTATTTTATGGTTATGAAATAGGAGGTATTATCCGCTATACTTTTTGACTCAATCTCAAAGTCCACTACGTCTACTTTTGCTTAATATCAATACATAAAATGAGAGAGAGAAAATGATATGGACTATTCAAATCTATTAAAATGAGTGTTGTCTGATCTAAAACATAACAGACTAAATTTTCAAGTGGAGATGGAAAATGGGAAAATAATGGTCGAGTAAAATTATTTATATGTATTGCCGCATGATAGATAATAATAGGTGGGTAAAATAAGAAGAAGAAAAGTTCTGATGACATAAAATACATATAAATCAATTACATTTGTTTGCTATTCTTGTGATCTCCATATATACATATTAATTGAAGAAGATAATTTCAAGTCAAAGACGCGTAAAATGAAATGGAAAAGTTGAGACAAAAGAGATCTCATGATTTTGGCGAATCTACTCATATTAAGAACAATTATTGTAATACCAAATTGGTAGCATTACAATGTACATAACAGGAAGAGTATAAAAGGATGTAAAAATGGAAAGAAAGAAAACGTTCCCAATGGTTGTAATATGCAAAAATGGAAAAAGAAAAGAAACATCATAACTCCATACAAAAATAGACCATAATTTTTCACAATATCATTTAATACAATCTTGTTTGATACATCATAAATTTGAACACAAAATAGACCACAGTGTCATTTGAGACAACCTTGCAAACAAAACTAAATATTTCATTAATAAACTAGTTATTGACACAATGATAATTAATTCATCACATTTGATTTGATTCCATGTCTTTTGATACACTTCATATTACATGAACTCGTGGACAATAGGAAAAAAATCCAAGACAATATAAGTGCAATCATCAAACACTGACTTTTGTTCTTCTCCATTTAAACCTTCTTCTTGATCTTTTCATGCCTCTTTGAACTGAATTTTACCCCAAATTCATTCCCAAATTCCTTGTCAATGTCCTTCCCAAATTCTCTTGAGTAAGCCATTATCATTTCATAATTATTGCAATTTGTTGGAATCTTTTAATTTCCATTCCTACTTTGAACATATCCAACTTCATCAACTTAGATAAGTAGATCACAATTTTCCACACTCTACAATTAGGTACAAAATAAGAATGAGTTAAACATGTAGAAAATAATGAAAAAATTAAATATTTTCTACCCATGCATTTCAACATCTTCAGAACTTTTTCTTGTGGTTTTGAATGGTGTTTACAACCAACGTCTTCATTGCTTCATTACATCCACATCTGGATAAACTCAATCCACTTTAGTTTTCAATTGATGAAGTTTTGCTTTCTCCCATTTTTTCAAACCCTAAATCGAATGAAGCCCAGGATGGAGATGATGAATGTCGCATGGGATGGAAACAATGAAGAAGAAAAACGTATGAACAATATGAAGAATAAAAAATTATGAACAAGATGAATCAAAACATATTGAACCAAAAGACGATGAAGATGAAAAAGTATGAACAAGAATAATCAATTATGGAAGAATACGTTAGGTAACTGAGATTTTGTTCCTCAGTGGACATATGTTGGACACGATGTTAGGGCAATTGGTCCAACTTCTTAAACTCTTTAAGACAATACTATGACATCAATAAAAACACAAAGTAGAAAGCAATAAAGAAATAAGAGATCGGTAACCCAGTTCGGTGAAGTCACGCCTACGTTTGGGGAGCACTCTACCTAAGAAAGAAAATTCACTACTTCGAATTAATACAATTAGTTTTCTATGAACATCAATCTCGTGATATTTAATGTCTCTTCCTAATCCTAGTGACTTTCTATTTAGAACTACTCCTAAAAATAATAAAGTTTCCTCTCGTTTACTTGATAAAATCAAGGGGAAAAGTTATGTTATATATAAAGCACCATGTACTAAGCCCTAAACCTAACTCATTTGTCTCCAAATTTAATTTTTCATTTGCGTATCCATATTAATCCCCTAAACCAAACTCCATTATATTTTTCTTGTTGTTGTTTCTATTGTTGTCTCTGTTATTTTGTTGTTGTCGTTATTATGTTCTTGTAGTTGTATTTTAGGAATAATTTTTCAATGTTGTCATGAAAGCAAAGATACAGTGATTTATTGCTTGCTTACCTTGGTTGATAACATTGAAAAATTTATTCATAATCGTAATTAGAAGATATTGCATCTAAAAAAGATAATGGTCTATGGTAGGGAGTTGTATTTGATATTTCTTACCGTTCATCAATTTTTTGTTCAACAAAAAATGTTACGTATTCTCTTAGGGGAAAAGTCACTTATGGACACGCTTCGATTCCGAGCAACTAATGTTTATGATTTTATTTATTTTAAAATGGGACCCTTATTTTATTCTATTTATTTATTAAAATTTAAATTAGATATTCCCTCGGTGTTGAATGCTAACTGAGAGGAACACTAATAGTGTCTTTACACTACTACAAACAATATATTTTATGACAAAACTTTCACCTCACCCAACTAAAAATCAAGGTATAATGCCAATGAGCGTCATGTTTTATTTTATTTTTTAATAAATACCACATATTCCCTCAGTTTCTAAATTTAACCAAGGGAAAAAATAATCCAGGACATGCTTCGAATCCCAATAATAATAGTTTATGTTTTTATTTCTGTAAACATGTTGCCTTTCTTTTTACTTTTATTTTTATTTTTAAGTTAATGATCTATTGCTTCGGTTATATTTAATAACCAAGGAATTAGATTATCAGATTCTACTATAAAAACACTTGTTAATCAGATTTTACCATAAACCTAACTTATATGTAGCTACTTCAAACTTGTGCATTCTTTGGGAGGGATTGCAAGACAAAAAAAAAATCTGCAATGTTCTTCTATCTTGTATAAAATATTTTTTCTGCTCTTACAATTCATTCCAACATAATGGTGTTGATGTTGTTGTATTTTTGGAAGAACGTTCCTATGTTGTTAATCAAAGAAATATTGAGAAATTTATTGTTTTCCTCGGTAGACGACATTGAGAAATTTATTCCTAAACACAATTATCTTATTTTCTTTCATGCGAAAGTATTTGCCATGAAAACATGTGCTCAAGATAATGAAATCTCTCTGGGATTTATTGTAAGTGCAGAAAAAAAATTATGGGTTGGAACAGATAACTTATCAGAAATTTTAAAAGATTTGTTGTTATCCAAGAATTCATTCTCAAAACCAGGATTTGTTTAAACAATTTATTTTAATATTATCTATAAAGAATATAATTTAAAAAAAAACTTTTCTCCCCGGTTACAGAAACCGAGAGGTATGTGGAACTTGGGATGAAACCTATTTTGTGTATTTTTTATTTAACAAGAAACATATTTTACCTCGTTTTTGAGTAATAATCGGGGGAAATATAAGCGTATTTATTGAGTTTATTCATCATCCTTAAACAAATATTTGTCGTCCATTTAATTAATATCAACGATCAGGACACTACCATTAGTGATCCACGTGAATCTTAAAACCCTTGTTAGAAAAACATTATGAATATTAAAAATTGATAATGGAACATTTGATATGAAAACTTTAAAACTTAAAAAAATATTTATTTTATTTGAAATTTTTTCTCTTGGATGGATTGCAAGAGCAGAAAATTATTCGTGGTCAAGGTTTGTGTCCTTAAATAATCATATAATTGCATATTCATTTTAGTTGTCTAATATTTTTTGTTTTATATCAGACATTTGATCTTCCTTAAGATCAATGAAATGAGGATCCTCAATATTTGCTCTTCTCCAATATATCCAGCATTTATTCTTCACCGATAATGATGACGATAAATCAGACTCAAGAGTTTACCTTAATATTCTTTGAAACAATGTAGTTTGTAAGCAAATTAATTTATTAATATTCTGTGTAAACAATGTAATGAGTATTTAAAAAAAAAGAATATATATATTTCCCCTCGATTTTGTTCATAAATTGAGACAGGTAAAGTGACATATTTTCATAAATTGAGAGGGGTAAAGTGACATAAAAAAAAGAATATATATTTCCCCTCGGTTTTGCTTAAGTTATTCTAAAACCGAGGGGTAAAGTGACATATTTTAATCACGCTCTTCGTTACCTCGTCTTTGTAGCTGAGGTTAAATAAACTTTGCGCCCGATGATACATCTGTTTTTTGTAGTAATGTTAATTTTATTCTATTTTTTAATTAAAATATAAATCAAATATTTCCTTGGCTTTTACTGTCAAATGAGAGTAAAACTCCCAACAACATTATTTTCCAAAATCATAATGTTACCATCATTTACTTTAGTTTTCTCCAAACTTTTTGACCCCTAGCGAACAGAGCATCATACCAACTAATCTTCTTAAAACTTGTCTTCGAAGACAAACCAAACTTCATCTTCTATAAACAAAACTAAACTCCAATTTTCAAGTCGAACAAAGTAAACAAATGGATACCCCCTTCCCTTTAAAGTGTATTTTATGTTGGACCTTCACAGAAGGATATTTGCCACCCATCAAGGAAATTATATGTTGAACCTTCATGAAACGATCATTATTGTCCCAATAGGAAATTATATGCTAGACCTTCACTGGAGAGTCCTTGCCACCGGTCGAGGAAATTATATGTTACACCTTCAGGAAAGGATCGTTGTCGCCCCTCGAGGAAATTAGATGTTGGACCTTCATAGGAGGATCCTTGTTACCCCTTGAGGAAATTCTATCATGGACCATGACTGAGGTGTTTGTGTATGACCTATTACTGAGGTTTATACATGGGAGGCATTAGACCTTCTAGCAGCCATCAAATGGGTGCATTAGCTCAACTTGGATGGACTGGACTTTGATATTGATTAAAAAAGCATGGAGGATAATGAATAGCCAACAACTATAATTGATTTGTATGTCTTTTATGTCATCATAACTTTGCTTCTTATTATTTCACCCTCTATTTTCTATCATGCGACAATACATATATATAAATAATTTTAGTCCACCATTATTTTCCCATCTTCCACCTCCACTTGAAAATTTAGACTCTTATGTTTTAGATCAAGAAAGTTTGAAATATAAAAGGAGTGGAACTCCTTAAAACATTTCATAGAAAATGCTAAAGAAGCACAGATGCGATGCAATGAATGATATTATGGAGATCTATGGAAGATGCAGTTGAAAAGAAGGCGTATTTATGGAAGATGCGATGCAACTAATGATGTTATAGAGATCTATGGAGTTCTTATCTGTTAGGCTATTGAAAAGAAGATGCATTTTATTGGAATAGATAGTACCAATTAATCATTATAAGCCTTCCTTCAACCATGTAGTCTCATACCTGCACAGCCTCAAGATCCCTCTTATTTTGATGTGAATTTGATTTTTCTCTAGAAGCTGATAGAAGTGTCTCATTGTCATACCTCATGCACCGATAACCACTCCTTCGCTCTCGGGTGTTACATGTAACCACTCTTCGGCCTCTCCGGTCTTGGGTGTTATCTCTCTCTCTCTCTCTCTCTCTCTCTCTCTCTCTCTCTCTCTCTCTCTATATATATATATATATATATATATATATATATATATATATATATATATATATATATATATATAGAGAGAGAGAGAGAGAGGAGAGAGAGAGAGAGAGAGAGAGAGAGAGAGAGAGATTAAAGGTAGTGCATTGTCAGTGTAAACTTTTTTTACACCATCAACCAATAGAATTATAACGTTCTGCCATGTCATATCAGTATTTTAAAATTAAACGTGTGATTTGGCGGGATACACGTCTCTTATTGGTTGACAGTGTAAAAATATTTTACAGTGTTAGTGCATAGTATTTTTTCGCATATATATATATATATATATATATATATTATATATATATATATATATATATATATATATATATATATACATACTTGTGCCCGTATCTATGTATTTTAATGGGATAATTACTCGTAATCATGTCCGTTTCCATGTAACAATTTTTTTACAAGTGGATAGTATTTACGGGTATCTTATGGGAATATTTCAAATTGCCCTTAATTTAAAGGCAAACTATAGATCTTAGATTTTTTTTTAAATAATCAGTTTTTCAAAATAAATAAATAAAATAACCAATAATTAAAATAACCAGGTTTTATAGAGGATGCGTCGGATAAATTAGTGCACCCCCAATGCAGTAAGAGGAGACGTCAATAGCCTTGGTGCATGAATTGGGCTCCTCATGAGGAGGCGCCAATGTTATTGGCGCATGCATTGACCCTCATGAGGAGGCGCCAATGCTCCTGGTGCCTAGGTGCATTTTGGTTGGTGGGCGCCAATTCATCTGACACCTGCATGTTCTTTCATGTGGGCGCCAATCCCGCAGGCGTCCACATGTTACGTACAATTGAAGTACCGTCTCTATAAATACCACGTCTTGGATGCAATATTTTTTACTCAAAATCATCTCCTAATACCATAATTTCTCTAGTTCAACCACTATCACCTTCAAGTTTCTTTGATGTTATAATGTTAGTTTCTATTAATGTTAAATAAACTTTAATGTTATAGTTGGTGGGTTTCTATTAATAAGTTAGTGGAGAGATTAAGAGTCTGTTGTAGTTGGAAGGTCAAGAGATAGTGGCCTATTGATAGTATTTACTAATAATTATGTTTCCTAGAATAGTTGAAGTTTCTGAGTCTATATAAAGACCAAGGATGTACTCTAATTAAAATACAGAAGTTACAAAAGACTTGCTTCCTTCTGTCAAATTGGCATCAAAGCTAATGGCAAACATGTTGAATCAAATTCCGTTGTCACGGCTAACGAAGTTAAATTACGAAAACTGGAGTATCCAAATGAAAGCTCTTTTCGGATCTCTAGACGCGTGGGAGGTGACCAAAGATGGGTTTGAAGAACCAACAGATATTGTGGGATATACGACAGCTTAAAACAAGGCGTTGAAAGAGACGCGATCGAAGGATAAAACGGCATTATACATGCTGTTTAGCGATGTTGATGAATTAGGCTTCGAAAAGATTGCCGGTTCGACTACGTCAAAAGAAGCGTGGGACACGCTAGAGAAAGTGTTCAAAGGAGCAGATCGAGTAAAGCAAGTTCGACTCCAAAATCTTCGTGGCGAATTGGAGAGGATGCAAATGAAGGAGTCAGAAAATGTATCTGACTACATCACGCGTGTACAAAAGGTGGTGAACCAACTCATCAGAAATGGCGAAACAGTAACTGATGCACGAGTTGTTGAAAAGATTTTGAGATCTTTAACAGATAAATTTGAGAATATTGTGTGCGCAATAGAAGAGTCGAAGGACCTTTCGACGCTCTCATTCGAAGAGGTCGTTGGTTCCCTCGAAGCACACGAACAACGTAAGATGAAAAAGAAGGAAGAAGGAGTAGAGGACGCAAATCAAACCGAAGAGCAAATCAAAGACGAAAAGGTACTCTTTTCTCAAAAAAATTGAGGAAGAGGACGTGGTCGTGGAGGACGTGACGGTGGTCGAAGTGGTAGAGGCAGCAACTTCGAGAGAGGACAGTCGAGCCAGCAAAATTGGCGTGGCAGAGGACGTGGTCAAAGAGGTGGTAGGTCGAACCATTCCAACTTTGAATGCTACAAGTATGGCAAGTATGGTCATTATGTGAAGGATTGCAACTCATTCAAATGCTATAACTGTGATAAAGTGGGACATCTTGCAAAAGATTGTCGAATCGAAAAGAAGGTAGAAGAAACAACCAATCTAACTTTGGAAGCTGAAGCAAATGAAGGTTTTCTCTTGATGGCTCAAAATGAGATCAACACAAATGACAATGTTTGGTATCTTGACTCAGGAGCAAGTAACCATATGTGTGGTCATAAACACTTGTTTAAAGAAATGAGAAAGATTGAATATGGCAATGTGTCTTTCGGAGATGCATCGAAAGTGAAGGTCGAAGGCAAGGGAACGATCCATTACTTGCAGAAGGATGGGTTGATTGGATCAATTCAAGATGTTTATTATGTACCAAATCTTAAGACCAACATATTGAGTTTGGGACAACTTACAGAAAAAGGTTATTCGATACTTATGAAAGAACGGATACTGCATTTGAAGGACAAGCTGGGACATCTGATTGCTCGTGTCGAAATGGAGAGAAATCGAATGTACAAACTGAATCTGATAAACGTTCGAGAAAAATGCTTACAAGTAAATGTCGAAGACAAAGCGTCACTATGGCATCTACGCTTTGGTCATCTACATCATGTTGGTTTAAAAAGGTTGGCGAAAAAGAACATGGTGCATGGACTACCAGATATGAATTATGAAGGAAAGTTCTGTGAAGAATGTGTGCTTAGCAAACAAACAAGAACTTCATTTCAAAAGAAGGCAGAATATCAAGCTAAGCATATCCTTGATTTAATTCACACCGACATATGTGGGCCAATCACGCCAGAATCTTTTAGTAGCAAAAGATACTTTATTTCCTTTATCGACGATTACTCACGGAAGACATGGGTTTATTTCTTGAAAGAAAAGTCTGAAGCATTCGAGGTGTTCAAAAGGTTCAAAGTAATGGTGGAGAAGGAAACCGACAGACACATTAAAGCAGTTCGATCTGATAGAGGTGGTGAGTATACTTCGACAACCTTTATGAAGTATTGTGAAGAGCAGGGCATAAGGAGATTTCTAACTCCAGCATACTCACCTCAAAAAACTGGGGTGGCTGAAAGGAAGAATCGAACAGTCCTTGACATGGTTCGTTCAATGCTTAAAAGCAAGAACATGCCAAAGGAATTTTGGGCAGAAGCTGTACAATGTTCCATTTATGTTCAGAATCGATGTCCACATTCGAAGTTAGAAGATCAAACACCACAAGAAACGTGGAGCGGACAGAAGCCAACAGTTTCTCATCTCAAAGTATTTGGTAGTGTGGCTTATGCACACGTACCAGATCAATGAAGAACGAAGCTTGAAGACAAAAGTCAGAAATACATACTCATTGGGTATGATGAGAAAACCAAAGGGTACAAGCTATTCGATCCCATAAGAAAGAAGGTGATAGTGAGTAGAGACGTTCGAATAAACGAAGCAAGTAAGTGGGACTGGAACAGTTCGACAAAAGTTATCTTCGAAGTTGAAGAATCATTTGTCGCTGTACCACCAAACATTTCAACAAAACTTGAAGACTCTGACAATGAAGATGAACCTCCACAACCCGAAATGCGAAGTTTGCAAGATCTGTATGATTCGACAAGTGAAGTGCACCTTGTATGTCTCTTGGCAGATGCTGAAAACATCAGTTTTGAAGAAGCAGTACGAGACAAGAAGTGGAAAAGTGCCATGGACGAAGAGATCAGGGCGATTAACCACAACAACACTTGGGAGCTAGTTTAATTGCCAAAAGTTAGTCAACCCATTGGTGTAAAGTGGGTATTCAAGAAAAAGATGAATGCTCAAGGAGAAATAGAACGATACAAAGCGAGACTTGTTGCGAAGGGATACAAACAGAAAGCATGAGTTGATTATGACGAAGTATTTGCACCTGTTGCAAGAATGGAGACAATTCGATTACTCATATCTCAAGCTGCTCAATTCAAATGGCCAATATTTCAAATGGATGTCAAAACAGCTTTTCTGAATGGTGTACTCGAAGAAGAAGTCTATGTTGAACAACCACTCGGACCATACACGTTGTTAATTATCAACTCTCACATTAAGTAAGGAATGAATGTAATATAAAAAATGAGATAATTTGAATTTATTTGTCATTATTATTTGAATTTATTTGTAATAGTTTTTCCTTTTTTTTTTGTGGTTAGGCAATTTTTTATTGATGTTTTGACTTGGACTTTTGCTAAATATATTGGTCTCTATACACGCTCGGTTACTTTTTCTATATTTTGTAAACTTTTATTTTTATTTATATATGGTTCTGTATCGCTTTCTATAATAAAATTTATGTAAAATTTTATAGATATTAAAAATTAAAATATATAATATTATTTAAAATCTTAAAATAATACCACTAGTGTATTCCTTAGAATGGTTTAAAAAAATATAGAAAAGAAAAAGGCGAGTTTGCATGTTGGTGGGGCTCACATAAAAATGAAAGGATACAAACATATAAAAAAAAACATTTTAAGAAACCCTATTTAAATGAGTAACAGATTGTTTACGTTTATTAGGGTTCAACTTTCTATTTCTATTTCAGTTTTAAGAGTGCGCAAGTTGTGATGAAATCCAACGGCAATCTATTATTCCTTCATTCCTTCCCGAAGAACTCATTGTACAAGTTCTGTCATACCTTCCGGTTAGATCTTTGACGCAACTGAGATGCGTGACCAAAGCATGGAACGTCATCATCTCCGATCCAAAATTTATCAAACTGCATCTTCAACGTTCCAAAAAAATAAGAAGGTGTGTCTCGGGAATCTGTTATCCAACCCTATCCCCTCAATACTTTACTAAACAATCCTTCCATAATAAAGTACACCAAACAATACATCTCAGCCAGCGTCGACAATTGCTACGAATTCATTGGTTCCTGCAATGGATTGATATGTTTCAGTGTTATTTCTTTAACAGATCTTCAATACACCTGGTTTCAATTATGGAACCCACCCGCCCACACATTTTCTGTCTACTTTGGGCATCACTCCAATCCTCACCAAAATACATATGGCTGTCATACTCCAATTTTGTCCGGACAGTTCAAAACTTTCGGACATGATGCATAAACTCAAAGCTTAAGTATCCTCACTGGATCCAAGCTTCACAACCCCCAATCATGTCTTAATTTCTTTGGACAACTTCACAACCTTAAAACCTTCATCATTCATGGTTTGTTCTCATTTGCACTGATGGATTTAAGCATTCACTTGCTCATAATCATTAACCTTTTTTCAAGATAATTTCAGTTTTTTATCGAAGATTCTATTTTAATTTATTGAAGTTCAGGTTAATTTTAAAAAAAGGGTTTGCTTGGTTGTTTATTTGAATTAGTAATTAGGAATACTTATTCTTTTAAGGATCCCAACACTAATCCTAATCATATGGCTGACTTTTTATTATTGGCCTTTGAGTTTTCCATGATTACATGATTATTACAGAGCAAGTTTTGGTTACTTAGTAGCATGTCCATGGTCAATCATTGTTACCATGGCCTTCATGACCTTGTGGCGTCGGCAATTTGAGAGCCAATTTATGTTAGCAATTTGAGAGCCAATTTAGGTTTGAACTTAGAGTTGGTTTATGATAGGAAATGTTATATCCTGCAGGAACATAAGGTTTTGTTTGTTATAATGGTAGCAGGCTAATAGTTAAAGTTCTCAAAAGCAATTAGAAGCAGACTAGGAATTTAAAAAGAAAAGTTCACATTCAAAATCAGAAATGTTATTTGTATCAGGGATTATTTAGCTAATAACTGCTGCCACTGTAAACCTAATAACTGCTGCCACTGTAAACTTAACCTAATAACTGCCACTGTACACTAAATCATGTTTAAAATTTTGGTGATTCAACTCTCACATTAAGTAAGGAATGAATGTAATATTAAAAATGAGGTAATTTGAATTTATTTGTCATTATTATTTGAATATATTTGAATTTATTTGTAATAGTTTTTTCTTTTTTTTTGTGGTTAGGCAATTTTTTATTGATGTTTTGACTTGGACTTTTGCTAAATATATTGGTCTCTATACACGCTCGGTTACTTTTTCTATATTTTGTAAGCTTTTATTTTTATTTATATATGATTCTGTATCGCTTTCTATAATAAAAATTTATGTAAAATTTTATAAATATTAAAAATTAAAATATATAATATTATTTAAAATCTTAAAATAATACCACTAGTGTATTCCTTAGAATGGTTTAAAAAAATATAGAAAAGAAAAAGGCGAGTTTGCATGTTGGTTGGGCTCACATAAAAATGAAAGGATACAAACATGTAAAAAAAACATTTTAAGAAACCCTATTTAAATGAGTAACAGCTTGTTTACGTTTATTAGGGTTCAACTTTCTATTTCTATTTCAGTTTTAAGAGTGCGCAAGTTGTGATGAAATCCAACGACAATCTATTATTCCTTTCCAATCTATTATTCCTTTCCGAAGAACTCATCGTACAAGTTCTGTCATACCTTCCGGTTAGATCTTTGATGCAACTGAGATGCGTGACCAAAGCATGGAACGCCATCATCTCCGATCCAAAATTTATCAAACTGCATCTTCAACGTTCCAAAAAAAATAAGAATCTCACACAAATCTTAGGCGTGTCTCGGGAATCTGTTATCCAACCCTATCCCCTCAATACTTTACTAAACAATCCTTCCATAATAAAGTACACCAAACAATTATTCTCAGCCAGCGTCGACAATTGCTACGAATTCATTGGTTCCTGCAATGGATTGATATGTTTCAGTGTTCTTTCTTTAACAGATCTTCAATACACCTGGTTTCAATTATGGAACCCAACCGCCCACACATTTTCTGTCTACTTTGGGCATCACTCCAATCCTCACCAAAATACATATGAGTATCGCAGGTCTTCCCGCTTTTCATTTGGTTATGATAATTCAACCGATACTTATAAGATTCTATCTTTGAGTCCCAACAAAGTCGAAATATTTAGTGCAGGGGTAATGCTTGGAAAATTATTCAACTTCTTCATGTGATTCCTTTAGACCATTGGCAACGTGTCCAAGAAAACGTCGGCTTTTCAATGAAGATTTGTATTTGAATGACACTATAAACTTCTTGGCTCGAGATATTGTCGAGCATATCGTGATTATCTCGATGAATCTCGGTACAGAGGCATATCGCGAGTTGCTTCCACCTCAAGATTTTGTGGAAGTTCCACTTCATTTGCCAACTATTTATGTTTTGGGGGACTGTCTTTGTTTTTGTCACCATACTCAGAAAACTCATTTTATTATATGGAAGATGAAGGAATTTGGAATTGAGAAGTCATGGACTCAATTACTAAAAATAAGCTATCAGGATTTGGATATTCGTATTAAATATAAATATTTTCTGGCCCAGTATGCCTTTATGAGGATGGCATCGCACTAGTACTAGCTAGTCGTCGGCGTGGATTGGAAGTGATTCTATATAATTGGAGTGATAATACAATAGAAAAAATTAGATTGAGCAACTTCAAGTGGATGTATCCGCATAACTATGTTGAAAGCTTGGTTTCCCCGGATTGAAGTCAGTTCCTCTTCAATTATATACTTATTCAAATTGTATCAGGCTAAGTACAAATTGATTTTTAGAATAGCTAGCATAGTCATAGCGTATCAAACAACCATAGGATCTGACTTAGGAAGACGCTTGAGACCTTCAACAAGCTTTGAATCTAAATCAACCGTGCACTGAACAGCAACACACACAACAGGCAACAGAAAACTTCATAGCACGAATAGGGTGTGCATCAACTTCTTTCTCATTTGTCAAAGTGGCATTCCTGGTGATAAATTGATCTAAACCAGCCAAAGCAACTCTGTTACTATAAGGAACATCTTCAACAGTCCAGCCTGCATCAGCATCCAAGACAGATGCATTAGATCTGCAGCATGCCATGGCCTTCCGCACCGTAAATCCCATGTCCTGCAAAACGGTGATCATCAAACTGCAGCATGAGCAGCATACTCAACCAGAAACCAATTCACATGTTGACACACAATGACCAAGTACCTTACCTAAGCATCATGACAACACATACAAAACCACACATAAGGTCAATAACAAAGTTCATCACAGCAAATATCTGTTTCACCTGCAACACCATCATTTCCTTGTCATTTCCTTCGACTTAATGGTATGGTTATTTCCTAAAGATGGAAAGTTTGGTTGAAAAGAGGCCTCAAGTAGTATTGTGCCAGCATGAGTCACACAAGACAGCGCAAATCTTAAGCAACCTAGAAACCTGCATTTCTCACAACAGAAACATAAATCAGCAGCATATCGTGGCATCTAAACTGAGGCATCATCATCCTTAATATCATATATGTTGCAGGAAATAAAGCAAAACCTGCATTGAAGCCAACAAACCTAGCCTATGCAGTTTTCGGATCAACCCAAATCAAGGGCTATGAGAAGCAATGAGTTAGCTCAAAGGTAGCGATGTCGTCAATACCAACTCAACAGTCATAACCATGGTAGTCAAAATCGCGATCCTACTCGTAGGATCGTACGATTTTACGATCTTACAGCTATCCACCGTGCCAGAGTATGATCAGAATCGTTTTTTGGTAGGCACGGGCAGAATCGCCGTGATAACACGTGAAAACGGTAGAATCGCCGTTTCTAATGAAAAATTCCGTTTTTGTTTAAAGCTCCCTTTAAAAAATATTTTTTAAATCTGAAACGATTCATTTCATTTTCAGCCTAATAACTAGGGTTTAAGAGTAATTAATATTCAGCCACCAAATAATTATGAATTTATTCCACTTCCCAAAATATATTTATTCATTCCAATTTATTCACATTAAACTATTTCACCTCTCTCCATTTAAATAAATCTGTTGTCTCACTCTATCTATCTTCTCTTTCACCTCTTTCACGGTAAAACAACCTTTCATTCTCTATTAAAAAAAATCCAACCTTTCTCCCATGGCTTCAAGTTCTGCTGTTGGAACTTTAGTTATTGGTGCTCTCACTGCTCCCCCTGCAATTGCACCACCACCACGCCAGAAAACACTACCAAAAAATGCTCCTGGTAACCGAACTGATATGGCATGGAAACATGGCATTGCTGATCCGGATAATCCAAGAAAAATCCAATGCAAGTATTGTCAAAAAAAGGTAACTGGAGGAGTCTACAGGCTAAAGCATCACTTGGCTGGAACTCAAAAAGATGTTGAAGCATGTAAGGCTGTCCCAGATGAAATCAAGAGAGAAATACTGCAGGTTTGTTCAAGATTGCAAGAAAATTTGATTAAAAAAACAGAGGCAATGGTGGAGGAAGAGATGTCAGAGGCATGCTCAAAAAGAATGAGCAGTAACAACTCTGGAAACATATTTAAGAAAAGGTGTTTCAGCTCACAACCTAGCATCAATGCAGTTCTAAAGAAGGGTTTAAGAGATGATGCATGTCAAGCAATTGCAAGGTTTTTTTACAATAATGCCATACCATTCAATGTAGCAAGGAGTGAGGAGTTCACTATCATGTGTGATATGATTTCAAGACATGATAATGGATTCAAACCACCATCTTATCATGACTTGAGAATTAAGTTGTTAAATCAAGAAATTAAGTTAACACATGAAGCTTTGGAAGAACATAGAAAGGAATGGAGGAATATTGGATGCACCATAATGACCGATGGATGGACTGATCGGAAGAGGAGGACAATTTTGAATTTTTTGGTTAATAGTCCAAAGGGTACTGTATTTTTGAAGTCTGTTGATGCATCTAACATATGCAAAACAGCCGACAAAATCTTTGAAATGATTGATGCTGTTGTTGAAGAGGTTGGAGAAGACAATGTTGTTCAGGTCGTGACAGATAATGCGGCAAACTACAAGGCTGCCGGTGAGATGCTGATGCGAAAGAGGAAAAAATTATATTGGACACCTTGTGCCGCACACTGTCTTGATTTGATGCTTGAAGATTTGGAGAAGAAGATATCGGTTCATGAAGAGACAATTCCAAAGGGTAAAAAAATTACAACTTTTATTTATTCAAGAACTTCTCTCATTTCTATTTTGCATCATCATACAAAAAACAAAGATTTGGTGAGGCCAGGCGCTACTCGATTTGCCACGTCTTACCTTACTTTAGGGTGCTTGTATGAGAACAAGGAAGCTTTGATAAGAATGTTCACTTCCAAAGAATGGAAATTGAGCAAATGTGCAAAGTTAAGAGATGGAAAAGCCATTGAAGATGTGGTTTTGGACAAAAGTTTTTGGAAGAATATTGTTGTTTGTTTGAGGGGTGCTACACCTCTCATTAAAGTGCTTCGTTTAGTTGATTCAGATCAAAAACCAGCCATGGGATTAATCTATGAGGCAATAGACCAAGCAAAGGAGGAAATTCAAAAGAATTTTAATGGTGTAAAAAAAAGGTATCTTTGTTTTATTTAACTTTATTCACGTATTTGTGTCTGTACTTGATATCAAATGTTAAAAATAACTCAAATTATTATAATTTGTAGTTACAAGTCTATTTGGAATATCATTGATGATAGATGGGACACAATGCTACATAGACCACTACATGCTGCAGCCTATTATCTCAACCCACAGATGCATTACGGCTCTAGATTCAAAGCTGATATTGAGGTTAGAAAAGGTTTAATGGACTGCTTAACTAAAATGGTGGATGATCCTGAAGAACAGGCTAAGATTGAAGTCCAAATGCATGACTTTAAGAAACAATTAGGGTATTTTGGCACAGAATTGGCCAAACGAACACTTGAAAAATCTACTCCGGCAGATTGGTGGGATTCAATTGGGTTTGAGTGTCCAGAACTGCAAAGATTTGCTATCCGCATACTCAGCTTGACATGCAGTTCATCGGGTTGTGAGCGAAACTGGAGTGCTTTTGAGATGGTGAGACTTTAAGAATTTATAATTAATTGTATAAGGCTTTCATCTTGCTTATGTTAATTTTTTTTCATTTACTGTAATTAAGGTCCATACAAAAAGAAGGAACCGCTTGAAACAAAAAATGATGAATGATGTTGTATTTGTCATGGCTAATTCAAGATTGTCCAAAAAAAAGAAAGGGAGAAGAACATTTGAGATAGAGTTAGATGACCTTGGATCTGATGATGATTGGCTTATGGACGAAGACGGCGACATTGAAATTTCGGATGAAGACTTTATTCAAATGAATCAAGAACAAATTCAAGAGGATGATATTTTTGTTCATGATTTGGAAGATGAACATGATAGAGGGATAGATGAAAATGAATTTGATGATGACTTTGAAGATGAAAATGAAGATGAAGGAGATAATGAAGACAATGATGATCCATTGAATGATTATGACCAACTCCAACATGACTTGTTTGGAAATTGAGTGAATTTTCATTAAGTTTTTCTTATGAGTTTTCAATTATTATTTGCTACTGTTTTGAATGTTGTGGTGTTTTGGAATTGTCTTGAATTAGTTTTAATGAATATTATCCTATGAAATTTCAGTTTTTAAAAGTAATTTTAGTGTTATTTGAATTTTATTTTCATATTATGTAGTGTCATATGCATATTATTAATCTATATGCAAAATATATGTGAATTTTTAAATTTGGTAGGATCTTACGATCCGTGTTACGATCCCCCGATTCACGATCTAATTATCCCAACCCGATCTTGCGTAGGATCTCGAGTTTGACTACCTTGGTCATAACAACATGTGCCTTGCAGAGCTCAAAACAAAAAAAACTAAGTCAACAAGACATGAAGAACCAGTCAACAATGGATTGGTATTGTAAGACGGAATAGTATCACCAATTGCTGCAAATTCTACGGTAACATAAGCCAAAAGAACACAAAAGTCGCTTTTCACAACCAAGGCAGTGAATAAGAATTCGTCATGCCACCAATATGAATCCTGCAAGTCTGCGACGAACAAGCTTAACATGATAAGCAAGAAAGGCATAAATCAAAGCAAAGCAAATCATGAACAGATGAGGACGGTGTTAGAGCATACCAATGCAGGGTCCACAATCCAAACAGATAATGCATACCACAATTCAACAATGATTCAATCAATGAGTGCGAGGATAATAAGAACATAACCTCATGTTCTGAACTGTTTACTGAAGGCTGGACGTACACGGGCTACAGACTCGCAAACGGCCTCAATCTCCGCTTGACCATTTAAATCACCACCACTCTGCAACATGAAGAGTTTACCACCCTGCATCAATGTGTGAATTCATGGTAATAACCTGCAGTGCATCAGTGGTAACTGAACTGGCCAAATAGTATTCTGTCATGTCAGTTCACCATTCACAACAGTCCAAACGGCCATTTAAGTGAGTGTCTTTTCCTCATGGCATTAGTTAACCCAAAACCTGCGAAAAATTCAAGAATTACGTGACAGTAAAAACAAAGTTCTTACCGTGACATATAGATCTTTCACGGCAGTGAATAAAAAACTCAAAATAGACAACGTGTTTGAGAGATTTCGCTACAGACAAAGCTTAAACCTTAATACCTTCATTTTGGGGACCACGTCAAAAGGGAGGACCACCAAATCTGGACGAGATTCTTTTGGCTAACGGATTGATTCATCCAAAGATTTGCAAGCTCATGAAGGAGGAGCGGATTGAACCTCGTATTAAACTCTATAAAAGGGAGCGCTCATTCATTGAAAGGCCTCTCCCTTCTGGCACCGTCACCCTGCTGAAATCACATCCCAACCTACACACCAAAGCTCAATCAACCTGGACGAAATCGCAGTTCATTAGAAAAAGCGCTTTGACGAGTAGAGGGTGAAGATTTGAAGAAGAAGGGGAGAAGAAGTCGAGGACTTGGAGCTAAAGAGTAAGAGTCGCAATCCTTTACCTGAGGTATTTCTTCGACCGTCGGGATCTCGCCGGAGTTGCGAAGCTCCGGTGAGACTTATTCCTTTCATATCAATCTTCTCACCACCGAAGCCCCTATTTTTCTCCTAGGCTTTAGGATTTCAGACTAATTATAGTTGATTGTGGTTGATGTTGAGATTTTTTTTTTAAAATGTTATGCGGCTAGGGTTTGAGTAATTTGCTTTGGGGATTATTTAGCTTCTAAAATTTGGGCTTGATGAAGACGAACACCATTTGGTTCCCATATTTTTAGTCGTGTTGGATTTCGCAGAGAAAGAGAGAAGGTTTGGTTTAAATCGTTTTTTCTAGAAAAAGGGAGAGATGATGAACAGAAAAAGTAATTTACGAGTAAATAAAGTATTTGTTTTCATTCGTTTCAAAAGGGTACGTTCAATGTATTATTAAAGTTTGTTTTAAATTCATTCAATTCAATAAACAGAGAATATGAAAAGGGTAAGTTTAAAAGTAGTAATTAATCTTGCTGGGTAAACGTGTTTAGTCACTTTTGTGTATGGATCCATTATTCCCGTTGCCATGTGGCATCTCTCATGCGGATGTTTAGTTTCAATGGGCCAGAACTTTTTTCAATTGGATTATGTGTTCTGACTTTTGGTCTTCCCCATTACTTTATGTTAATGACTGTCATTTTTGGTTTATTGAAGTATGGAGGTTGAGACTAATCATCTCTTTCTTGTTTCCTTAGTCATTTTCGTTGGGTTTAGGCTGGGTTTGAGACATGGTGGGCTTTCGGCCCAACTCGGTTGTGGAGGTTGAATTTTGGGCCTCACAACCTTATGGCCCACTGCTTTCTAAACTAAATCTTTCATTCAAACCATGCACCCCATTTGGTTTTAATCATAGAATTGTTTTTATATTTAAATGAAATTAATAATAGTAAAAATATGTATTAGTTTGGTTTTTATTTTTTTATTTTTTATTCATATTTAGTGGGATCATTACAATTAATTAAATATGAGACTAATTATTAATGCCAATAAGTTTTCTTCTTTTCAAAGTGAACCCAATCTTGGTTCAAGGCCAACTATTCCTACTTAAGGCTCGATTGACGCTAACGATTTCAAATCCAAATCTTTCTTTATTAATGTACTCCTCCCTACGTTTAATTCTTAATTTTAAATGAAAAGGAGAATAGTAAGCCTCCGCTTCACTATCTCTCAACTATTCGAATAATTGGCGTAAAAATACATTTAAAGAAAACTTTAACAATCTCTCAACAAAACTACAACAACATCATCAATAAACCTATAAGATAAAGAGTTTAATTGAAATACACTGACAATGTAAAGTGTTTTACACCGTCAGTTAATCATAGACGTCGGATATTAAAAGAAATTTGACTTTTATTTCAAAAATCTATAAAGTAATACAAATGGATGATGGTGATGAATCGACGGTGTAAAAAATTTTACACTGACAGTATATAGTAATTAATCTCTAAGATAAACCTATTTAAACAACATCAACTACATGATTAAACCTCTAGGATTTTGGATCTCAACAACAACAACAATAAAAACAATAACAACAAACTACAACAACAACATCAACAACAACAACATAAGTAGTGATATTTGATGTACTAGATCTGAGAAGAAAAAGTGAAAGAAAATGTTTTGGGTCTTTCGTTCCGGCAAGAATCGAATGAAAGCCCTAAACACATATCATCTTCGTATTGAGGATGGTATGTGTTTAGGATTCTTATTGTTTAGGGCTCTTTTGGTTATGACTACTCGTTTCGTTTGTGTTGTTTAACTAAATGTTACAAGTTAATCTATATATAAATTAGAGAAAGAAATTCACCTCGATTGGATAACGAAATCAAGGAAAAACGTAACTTATTTTTAAATTATTAATAAAATATTTAGAAAGGTTACCATTTTTAGTGAAATAAAAATATAATCTAAAACTCCTGCGATTCATAGAAGAATTCAAAAGCACAATGACACGTGAATTCGAGATGACAGACTTAGGCCTGATGAGATTCTTTCTTGGTTTGGAGGTTCGACAAGAAGAAACAAGAATCTTCATCTCACAAGAAAAATATGCAACAGAAATCTTGAAAAGATATAAGATGGAAAGTTGTAATCCGGTTTCGACGCCAATGGAACCAGGAACAAAGTTTTCGAAATTTGATGGAGGAGAACGTGTCGAAGCAGACAAATATCGAAGTTTGGTAGGAAGTCTTCGCTATCTCACATGTACAAGACCAGATATCTCATTAAGCGTAGGCATTGTAAGTCGATTCATGAAGGAGCCAGTTTACACACATTGGAAAGCATTGAAGCGAATTCTGAGGTACATCCAAGGAACAGTGTCACTTGGGATGTTCTACTCGAATTCAGACAAATACAAGTTGGTTGGTTACTCTGACAGTGATTGGTGCAGAGACATAGACGATCGAAAAAGCACTTCTGGATATGTGTTCTTCATGGGAAATACTGCATTCACTTGGCTTTCTAAAAAGCAGCCAATAGTAACACATTCGACATGTGAAGCAGAATATGTAGCAGCATCCTGGTGCGTTTGTCATGCAATATGGCTCAGAAGATTGATGAGTAAAATGGAGCTAAAACAGAAAGGTGCAACAATAATACAAGTTGACAACATGTCAACAATTGAGTTGGCAAAGAATCCAGTAAACCATGAAAGGAGCAAACACATTGACGTTCGCTTCCACTTCATTCGAGAACACGTGAAGGAAGGAAATGTCGAATTGAAGCATGTAGCAAGTAAGGATCAAGCAGCAGACATTTTCACAAAACCACTATCAAAAGAAATCTTCGACAGAGGCAAGAAATTGATAGGCATGATGAATAGAAAAAACTTTAAGTTTACAGAGGAGTTTTGTTGAATAAACTTTAATGTTATAGTTGGTGGGTTTCTATTAATAAGTTAGTGGAGAGATTAAGAGTCTGTTGTAGTTGGAAGGTCAAGAGATAGTGGCCTATTAATAGTATTTACTAATAATTATGTTTCCTAGAATAGCTGAAGTTTCTGAGTCTATATAAAGACCAAGGATGTACTCTAATTAAAATACAGAAGTTACAAAAGACTTGCTTCCTTCCGTCATATAAACCGTTCAAGTATATCCACACTAACTTCAGAATATACGCAACTGTATTGTCACTTATAATACTTTACTTTATTTGTTTCTCAATGGATGTGCTTGTGAGAATTTTGCTTCTATCCTTTGTTTTTTTTCTACTGTGTTTATATTTATATTTCACTTATCTGTGTTATGAATATTTTTTAATCTTAGAAGTTAGAACGACAACTCAATTTCCAGCGGCATTATTCAAGGAAATACATTTTCTTTAGTTTTACTACTTTTTTCCATAACGTATTAAAGGTGATATATATATATATATATATATATATATATATATATATATATATATATATATATATATATATATATATATATATATATATATATATATATATATATATATATATATAAAGTATTTTGTTAGAATTCTACGATTTGTCGGATGTATTGGATGTTAGGTTTTGTATGACGTCAGTAAGTGTCGGTTTATTCAAAATAGGTCGGAAGTCATCCACCTTTAGAACTCTTTTCTTTTAGGACCATCTCATCGCTCGAGGAAGACCACAATTACCAACTGATTTCAAAATTTCTCCTCTTTTTCCAAGTTTTGGAAAATACTCGTGAATCCAACAATAGTATAAAATTAATACTATAAATTAACTAAATAAAATAAATTAAAACATAATAAACAAAATAAATTAAATTAATATACTAAATAAAATTAATTAACACATAATAAACTAAATTAAATTAAATACTTGTAGAAGAGTATGATATCCACCAAGTTGTTTGCAACTGAACATAAAAGCATCTCTGAGATATATGTAAGGGTAACCAACGTAGCTGCTCCCCAACTATATCCTGAACATCTCTCTAAGTCCATAAACAGTAAGAGGTATCGTATCTCGACAAGCGTAAAAGTCTTGTCGGCAAAAACTGTGGAATCCACCAACATCAGCAAATATGCTCTAGTCGCACATGCCCAGCTAGAAGGAGCTCTATGCTTTTTAAATAAATCGTATAACCACTTCAACTTATAGTAAGAACCCTTGAAGCTACGAACATGTGTTTGTGCCTCACTATGTGACACTCCTAAGTAATCAACAGTAACCTCTTTAGTGACATCTTGAGAGCTCTAGAACACTCCCCTGATGGCCAAGTGAAGTAGACAAGAGAAGTCATCCAGAGTAATGTTCATCTAACCAAATCGAATATGAAATGAAGATGTCTCTAGATGTCATCTCTCCATAAATGCGGATATCAAGTTTGTGTCTATCTTTGTCAAACTGGTTCTCTGAAGTGAAGATAAACCAAACCTAAAAATCCAACTCTCCATATGCGGTGGAAGAGCCTGTGGAACCCTCGATGTCAACTTCAACCCATGTCCAACAACCTTTAACTCTTCCTTCGGACCTCTCTCCTGAAAATAATTAGAAGTACACATATTATAAAACACAACATTAAAAATTCAAATTTATTAATTATCAAATACACGTTGTTAACTTACCTCACCGAACCATAAATGTCGAGCAACATGATGCTCTTACTGTACCAAAAGATACGTATCATACAACCCTCCTGGAAATCCAACCGGTTGTATTGCGGATGCAAATGCACCAATATGACATTCCTTACTAGCCAACGTCGATGAAACACCCTGCTCTAAAATACGATATGGAATCTTATCGTCCTTGTCTCGTGCTCGAGCCATTATCAAAATTAAAAATTAAAAAAATACAAACCGGAACACATTTTAAAAGAGTTCCTATGTGAAAAAATGTCAAACAACCGGAACACTTTTGAGAAGACTTCGGGTGAAAATAATGCAAAATCGGAAGACAACTCAAATGAGTTCCGGTGTGTATTGTGAAAACAGAAAGAATTTTGAAATGAGTTTCGATGAACTTGTGAAAACCGGAACACTTACTAAATATGTTCCGGTATGATAAATATGAACTAGAAGTCTTACGAAATGTGTGTTTCCAGAAGACTTGAAGCGAGAGTGAAATAAAAAAGAAAATTTCTGAAAATAACTTATTTATATGAAGGAGTTTTGGTCCAAAAAATTATATTGTAGGGATATGGGGATAATTGATGGGGTATGGGGTAAAATTTTCAAAATTGTATTGGAGTACAAGAGGTACTCAAACCCAATATCAAAACATCATTTAACAATAAGAAATCTTTTGGGCATTTGCACCAATCATAATAAGTTCTACAAATTCTACCCTTACTACCTTGAGCTAGCCAATACAAAGATACAATTTTGATGTTTGCCACAATATCATCTACATCTCTAATGTTGTTATTGAACATCACATTATTTCTCATGATCCAAACACTCCAAACTACAGCTAGCCATAAGATCCCTGCCTTGACTTCTTGACTTTCCTTTTAATAGCTCCTAGAAACTTTTGAAAATGGTCACTAACCAACACCCTCATCAACCACCACTTTTGACACAAAAAAAAACAAATGAATCAGAGATTCCTATACCTCAAAGCAAATTGTGCATACCTTTTCATGAACATTGTGGATGATTCCTTTCCTAGCCAATTAATGGTCCCTTGTAGGGATTCAATCTAACATCAACCTCTACCCTAAAATATTTATCTTTGAAGGTACTTTTGTCCTCCAAACCGTCCTAATTAACTGTTTTATAACATCTCAATGTCCTCTTTATCTTCTAATTCCTCAAACGTGTATATCTATATTTACCTAAGAATTTATCACCTATGCCTAAGCACCAAACAATCTCATTTGGACAATTCTGAATTGGTTGCACTTCAACCATAACTAAATTCAACTCACGCTTCTATTCTTCTTCCACCATACCTACACTTACAACAAACCCAATTCCTGCCAAATTCTATACCCACCTTTGTTCTTGCTAATTACCCATCTCACTAACCTTTACTTGTTGATTAAAACTTTCCTGAAATAATTATGTAAATATAGTATTCAAAGGCTGCTACCTATCCATATTTGGTGCCAAAACAAAATGCCATCACATGTCCCTAACTTTGCAGAAACATTCCTGGAGAACCAGACAAAATTTGAACCATCAGTATGACCCAGTAGATGGATATCTTTCCACCAAACCGAGGCCTTTTTTTAATTTCCAACTACCACTCCCCTCAATGTTTGATCTTTTTAATTTCCATAAATTTCTTGTAGAATATCCCACCAAATAACTTTATCTTGTAGAATTTCCACTTCAATAACAAAGCGTTTATTAAAAGTTACAATGTATTTGACCTCTAGACCACCCTCGTCCTTTGGATTTCAAATGTTACTCCATTTAACCCAGTTATCACACCTTTTATCCTCATTCCCATGCTATAAAAATTTAATTTAAATCTTTATAATTTCTTGAATTATCTTCTTTGGTTCCCTTTAAAATGATATGAAGTATACTAGAATGCCTGACAACATTGAATTGACCAATGTAACCCTCCCCCAATGGAGAGAAATATACATTTCCACAAAGACAGACTCTTCCTTAAATTTACCAAAATTAGACTCCAAGTATCAAATTTTCTTGGATTTGATCCAATTGGGATTCCCAAAAAATTAAAGGGAATTGTATCCACACAACAATTAAGAAATTGAGAGGCAGCTTCTAAGAAATTCTCCTTTAAATGAATGTTAAATAACTTTCTTTTATAGAAATTAACTTTCAAATCAGAGGTCAATTCAAATCCTCTTAAAACATCTTTTATAATCCACAAATTTTCAATTCCATCTACCAATTAGGACCATGTCATCAGCATATTGGATTAACCTACACTCTTTTTTATCATTAACTTTGAAGCCACTAAAATCCCCTAACTCGGCTGCCTTATTGATTAAACTTGCCAACACTTCTCCCACCAAAGTAAAAAGGAAAGAATATCCTCTTTCCTCAATCCTCTATCAAGATTGAAATTCGTTATTGGGCGATCATTTACCAAAATATGACATACTGATATTAAAGGGACATGCCTTCATCCACTTATCTCCACAACCAATTCTTCTTAACATAAATCTCAGATAGTTCCAACTAATGCAATTATAAGCTTTCTCAAACTTGACTTTTAAAATTAAACACACCTCTTATCTTTCTTAGCTAACTCTAGTATTTCATTCAACAACATTACACCATCTAACACATTCCTTCCTGGCACAAAAGCAGTTTAAGATTGTGACAGCTATTTGCAGCACTTGTTTCAACCTATTAGCAAGAAGTTTTGACAATATTTTGTAAGAGAGATCCAACCAAGCATATTTTCTTATACTCTATCGGTTCTTGAGGGTTCAAGGTTTTTGGAATCAGAGCCATAAATGATGCAGTGATTGCCTTAGTATTCTTGGACAAACTTGACAATATGCCCTTCCAAAAAGTCCCAATACTTTTGAATGAAACAAAAATTTAGTCCATTTGGCCATGAGCTCTAGTCTTCATCACTACACCATATTGCATTCTTAATCTCTTTTACACTAAACAACATCTCCATACTTGCAATATCATTCACTTCCAATTGTCTAAAAACCACCCCTTCCATCCTTGGTCTATGCTTATTCGGTTCTATGAAATTCTCTTGAATTTTTTTACATCATGTTCCTTAATCAAAGCCACATCTTATATTATATACCCCTTTCATTAGAAATATAATTCCTTCTTGTTCTTTCTTCGTGGTTGACTGAAAGAACCTTGTATCTGAGTCACTTTCTTTTAACCACTTAATTCTTTACTTTTGTTTGAGTAAGCTCTCTTTTTAGTGCAACTTTTTCTGAATTTCTCCTATAACATCCTTCATCCTATCAATAACATCACTCCTCCCAACAATATTCGACTTGCACATCAACTTATCCACTTCATTTAGTTGTTTGATTTCCTTCTCTACTTTCAAATACAACCACCCAAACACTTTACTGTTCCATTTCTCAAACAAGCCCTCAACATTTTAAACTTATCCTTCATAACAAATTGCATATTTTCCCTATACCTTCAAAGCTTCCCACACTGCTTGAATACATCTCAAAAAATATTTATGTTGAAACCAACAATTTTTCACCCTGGATGGCTTCGGGCCCCAATCCACATTGTTTGCTTTAATCCATATTGGTGCATGGTCTGACACATCTCTCTCCCATGTCACCTGACCCACTACCTTTCAATGTTCCTCAATCCCTTTAGATAAAATGAACCTATCTAGTCTACTTGTTAAAGTCCATTCCCAATTTCACCATATAAAATTGTTACGTATTAAAGGAACATCTTCCAGTTCTATGAGGTCTATGAACTCATTGAATTCAACCATCTCTCTCGGCTTATATCTTATGCCACTTCTTTCTTTCTTGTTTCGAACAGATTTAAAATCCCCCTTACGCACATACAACACATCATTCCCCACCTCTGAATTTGTCTCTACACTCCACTAATTCCGTTCGCATAGCTATCTTCAAATTTATGGAACACGAAGAATATATGTTAACAAAGAAACAAACCAAAATTTTGATCTTGGTGTTGAATCCAATAAAGCCTTCACCTTTGAAATTGAACAATGAATCAATCAACTGTGTCTTCCATATAATTAGAATTACACATGTCCGGACTTTTTCTCCTTTAACTTTCCAATCGACATCTCTACTTCCAAACAAACTAGCTACAAATTCCTCATAAATGGTTGTAACTTTGGCTTCTTGCAAGTACGCAATGTTCTCCTTTTCTCTTAGAACCAACTAATTAAGCTTTTTCCTCTTCAAAATGCTATCGCACCTCCTTATGTTGAAATATATAATATTCGCTGAATCTTTTTAGTTTTTCTCTCCCTCTCTTTTTCCCCTCTTTATCCAGATTCTCCATCTCTTTAGTTGCCACCACTTAAATCTCCTCATCACCCTAAGCTTTGATCTCTAACCTCTTGATATAGCTCTAAATCTTACATGCAGCCATATTTTTTCCACTCATGAAAAACCTCTTGTTCCCTTGAATAACGTCATCGTTTAATGTTGGGTCGTAGCAAATAATGGGTCCCCGTTATAATCTTGTTGACGATTTTGTTGAGGAGGAAAGTAGTACTGGTTTGCTCCTTTATTATGTCTCTTTAACCTTCTCCAAATTCGGTCTTAGTACATAAAAACAGGATTTTTTTTAGATAAACCACTTATCTCATCTTCCTCATGTTCTACCCCGTCCAAACACTGGTTTAATTGTTATGGGCCTAACTCATACATTTCTAACCCCCTTCCATGCTCCACGTGATTCTGAACTTTGGTTAATTCCTTCACCTTAGGCCTTCTTATCATGTTTTGGCCCATATTAGTATAAGCAACATTATTAACATTTTAGGTCATATTGTTTTCGAAGCCCAACACCTCAAAACCCACAAAGTTAGGTTGTGAAGCTAATCTAATAAAACCCTTTGACTTGTGACTAAATACATGTTCCCCACCAAGTTGAGGTTGACTTTGGACACTTTTGTACTTACAGCCGCTGGAACCTTCTTTTCCACCACCTCTATTGATTTGAAATTTCCCTACACATCTGGTTGTGCCATCTTTTCATTGAGGAAAATCCGTTTTTCTTCCACAATTGTGTTTCCCAAAGCCCTGTTACCATCACCATTCCATGTTTCTTGCACTAGTGCTTGATCTACCTCGTCAACATGACACTCACCAGAGCTAACATCCCGTCTATTGGAAGATTCATCAGAGTCAACTCTATTTCCTTTTCCAGATCTCTAGTTGCAGGATCACTATTCTCATCGTCCCATACGAGTCCTCCATAGTTTTCATGCCGAAGACCTGATTCCAACATTGAAGGTTTAATTGAGCATCGTATTATATTTTATTTGGACCAATACTCTTTCCACATAAAACTTGGATTATTTCAATGTCTCCTCATCAAACACACATACACACCCACCAGAGAAACCATGAACTCGAAAAAGTATGGTGACCATGCATGGCATGTGATACAGTAACACTTTAGCTATGTTAATCTCTCATTATTCACATCTTCAGGCCTCCATGGGAAGATTTCCTTGAACCATTGACTCATTCAGTGTCTTGGTGTTGCATTCTTCTCATTACCTTTATCTTTCTTCTCCCACCACCTCTGGTAATTACCATGATCCCCCACTCGTTCCTCCCTTTTTAATCTTGGAATATTTGGGTGTATCTTCCTCCCTTTAATGATAATACTATCAAGCTCGATAGCAATCAGATGCATATCCTCCACCTTCTCAAATCTACAAAATACATACCTCTTCCCTTTCTTATCTCTCTTTAGAGTTATGAAAACCTCCTATATTACTCCAGATTCTTTAAACACATCATACAGCTCCTTTGCGCCAAAGTCGTTAGAAAACTATGTGATAAAGAATGTATTATTCTTCACGTCATACCTTCCTCCTCTACCCCTTGTCTTCTCTGCATCCCACTTAGTGTCTCTCCTCAAGTATTTCTACATCTTATATCCTCATCTCTTCACCTCTATCCATTCCTTATCCCCTTGTTTCCTTTTCTAGTATGCCTTCCTCAACCTCATAAAATATTCAACTCTCTTTTGTCCTTACTCTTGAAAATTTAAAAATTTTACAACTTGCTTGTTTGATAATTCCACTAACATCTTCAAGTATTTTAATTACACTTTTCTTAGAGGGTACAACCCAATTCGTCTGCTAAATATTACACCAACATCTTCACTGCTAAATATTTTGGTAGTTTTTAACCATGTTCTTTTCAAATGCTACTTACACCACTATAAATACTATATTTCTTAACAAAAAAAATTACTTTGGTGATTTTATCAACTGAGATAAAATTACTTCTATTTTAAGTCTTAATTTTGTATTAAAAAGTATATCATGTATTCCCTCAGTTGTGAGAAAAATCGAGAGAAAACATGCCTCGAAAAAAATCTTGGATTCTCAGCAACTACAAATTCTTGTTTTATTTATAATTATAATAGCACATTCCTTCTTTTTTTGTTTTAATATTAAAAATAAATAACATTTTCTCTTCTTTACTTGGTAAAATCAAAGGGAAAGGTTACCCTAATAATTTTATACATAAAGCACAACATATTAAGTATTTCCCTAAACCTAACTCATTTGTATGCCTACAAACTTCATTTTCCATTTGCGTATCCATATTACTCCCCCAAACCAAACTCTATTGTGTTGTTCATATTGTTGTTATGTTAGCCTGGGATTTTTACTTTGTAGAAAAATTTAAATGAATACTAAAATGAATGTTGCATTAGTGAAATTGTATGTGTTAGCATTCATTGGTAGAAGTCGACAACAATGATACGTCGACCAAGATTTCCCAACTAAGATCTTAAGATGTGTTTTAGAAGAATCTCAAGAGAAGAACTTGAGATATGGTTTGGAGGAATCTCAGGAACTGACCTGGGTAAGTACTCAACACCATGTCGAGGTAGAGACTTTCGACAGGCTCTGAAGACTTAGAAAATTGATGAACCAAATACATAAGGGACTTAACACTATTGTCACAACCCGATTTTGACCCTGAATCCCGATTCAATATATTGATCATAGTTGTTGCACCTCTACATAGCATACCCATGCATTCCATATTGCATAGTGCCTAGAATATAAGTCAAAATAATTTTTTCGGATCTACAGGGTAACCGGTTGAATTAATCGACGGATGTGCGTTAAATCAGTGGATGAAATTTTTTTAAATCAAGCTTCCAGACATCAGCTTTATTAATCTAGGTTTTGCGTAGTTTAATCTGGTATGCTCGATTTATTTTTCAGCTAATTTTTTTGGCCACTTTTTGATCAGCTCGAGTCTGTTTAACCGGTCAAAATTTATTTCAAAATGAAAAGAAACATTGTATTTTTCCAATAAGTTTATTTCGCACTAATCATTTTAGGGCATTCATTTTAATTTTTCGAGCACTTTTGCGCCCCACTTTTATTTATTCTGAGTTCGTATATTTTTATCTTTTTGTCAACATGTTCATAAAAAATAAATAGAATTTAGTATGTAATTTTTCTGATTTTATTTAAATTATTTAAATTTATTTAAATTTTATTTGTTTTAATTATTTGAACTCATTTCCTATCAGATAAGCTAGCTAGAGGGTGTTATGGGAATTTTGTATATTAGTAACCCTATTTTTTAGACTATATATTATTTGACCAATAACACACCAAGGCACGCAATACTTTGGTCTCTCCTTCATATTCCAATAAGAAAAAGGAAAGTGTCGTGTTGCAGGACCTTGTTTTCTCATCTTCATAACCTCATATTTCATTTCTTTGTCAAATTTCCACCAAATAAGAACAACCATATTCATTCATTCTCATAAATCTCTCTCCCTCTCATTTATGTCATTTGTTTCAAAAAATAAAGAAAATGAACTAACGAAAAAAGAAAAAGAAAATGTGAAGAGGTTCTTGAGTTTTCTTTTACAGTAATCCAACATCATTCTTTGAAGTCTCTAAGAACCACCAAATTCTCTCTCTCTCTCTCTGTTAACCACATACAAACTATAATATCCGCACTTCATTGCTACAACAGTAGCCTCCTTATTATAAAAGTTTGATTTCTCTTATGCATTGTTCTTTTTTTCTGTAGTATTTTTTTAATATATATATTTATTCATATATTTTCGGTTTAGTTATATATATATATATATATATATATATATATATATATATATATATATATATATATATATATATATATATATATATATATATGTATTTATATATATTTTTCGGTTTAGTTATATATATATATATATATATATATATATATATATATATATATATATATATATATATATATATATATATATATATATATATATATATATATATATATATATATATATACTTTCTTTTAGTTTTATAATATATTAATTAGTTTTAGATTTTTATATATTATATTCTGTTTCATACACATTATACATAAACACTATTAATTTTAATTTTATATATACTGTAGTTTTTTTTGAATATATATATATATATATATATATATATATATATATATATATATATATATATATATATATATATACTTTTGGATTTTGTTTTATATATATTGTTAGTATATTAATATTGTTTCTTTATTATTTTATTATTTTATTTTTATTTTAGTGCATGTGTGTTGTGTTTAACCTTCTATTTTTAGATTATTTTGAGTTGATGTAAAAAACTGTGACACTGCTTTAATAATATTTTGGTTGTTGCATTGACTTTATTGTGTGGCGATCATGGAGTTAAAATTCAATTTAACATTCGAAAATTGTTTGGACGCATATATTTAGTTGTTCGGCTTTTTATAGAGTGATTCTTACATGAATCCACTCTAAGTTAGCTTAGAGCTAAATTCAATTTGCTCTCGATTTCGATTGGCTTTCAGTCTCGTGGCTTACTCTTGGGCCTTCTTACAATGAGCTATTTTCTTTTTGCATGCTCGCATTTACTTGTTTGTATTTTAATTACCCTCAAATCATTTCAAACCATTTTCTTAAATAAAATTGGAAGAAAAAGATTACCCTGGATGGAATATTCAGTCGTAATCCCGAATATTAGGCCCATGTAGTAAGAGCTTGTAAGCCCTATGTATTCGTCTTCTCTTCAAAATATTTGGAAATATCCAAATGTCTTTTCTCAATAAAATTGAAAGAAAAAGATTACCTGGGTGAAAGGTCCAGACGTAATCCCGAATATTAGGCCCAAGTTGTAAGAGCTTATAAGCCTTAAGTATTCGTCTTCCCTTTAAAACACTTGTAAATATTCAAACTTCTTTTCTCAATAAAATTGAAAGAAAAAGATTACCTGGGTGAAAGGTCCAAACGTAATCCCGAGTATTAGACTCAAGTTGTAAGAGCTTGCAAGTCATAAATACTCGTCTCTTAAGCCCAAAAATACATTCAACAAATCAAACTCTTTTTTCACCGTCGTGCGATTGATTAGGAAAACCTTTTCATAAATTAAAGACGTTGTAAGACCCCAATTTTGACCCTAAGATCCCTCATGCAATTTCATCATAAGCATTAACATTGAGATCATACCTTGACATTCTCCTTACCCCTCCTTCATTGGGTTTGTTTTGGGAGGGATCACCAAGTACTTTGTGATTGTATCATACTTGTATTTTATCATTTCACTAACCAAAATACCAAGAATATGTCTTTGCATTTGTCTAACTCTTGTAGGAAGGGCATGATTCCATTGATTCATCAAGTTCATATCTAGGGTTTGAAAACCTCATGAACAAAGAGCATAACCAAGAATTAATCCAAGAATGGTTATGAGCATTATATATGAGTCCCAGTGTTCACTACATATTATATTGATCAAGTTTTCTTCAAGAGTTTGAGGGTGATTTGCCTTGGAAACCCTAGTTTGACTGGGTATCTTGAGTAACTTCTCCAACAAGCTATCTTATCAATTGATTAAATTTCTCAAGGGACACTTCAAAATTCATCATCTTGTGCATATATGATCTACCATGAGCCTATAAAGTTAAGATAATTGAAGGATAGCAAGTTGTTGATGGTGGTTGGAGATGAATTCATCTAATCAAAACTGGGTCTCCCTAGACCCTATCTCCTACAATTTTCACCATATGAAAATGATTCCAAGAGGAAACTTACTCTAAATGACATTACAAACAACTTTCATGTTGAGACCTAGAGCTAGTTTTACTTGGAAAATCATTTTCTATGTTGAAACATTATAGGTCATTTTGTCTAAACCCTAATTTGAAAGTCAACTTCTCAAGGCCATAACTTGCTAATTTTTTATGAGATAAAAGATTTCCAATATTCACAATCAAATTCAATGTGTCTAATTCAACTTTGATGTTTGGAGTGGGAGCTAATTCAACTTTTTTGAGCATGTGATATGAGGTTACATTATAGGTCACTTTTGACCTATACCATTGATCAAGTGATTTTTCCAAACTTCAAAAATGCATAACTCTATCATTTCAAATCCAAATGACATGAAACTGGTTACCATTTTGAAGGTCTTTGAAAGGTATACAACTTTGATGAACACACTTTTCTCATTTGAAGCTCATATACAAAGTTAAGCAAGGTGGAATATTGAGACATATGGCTTGACACTTATAAAAAATTTGATATGTCAAAAATTTCCAAACTTCCACCTCAAATTTCTTCAAGTTCGAAGCCCCAAATGAAAAAGTGTTTAACATGAAAGTTTTTCCTCTTGATCTCACCTTTCCAAAGAGCTCAAATTCATTCATTTTGGACAAGGAATGTATAGGCTGCACATGGCATGAACATGGTGTCATCACTTGGCAAGGATCAAACTTCAAATCAAAATGTACACTTGCCTTGCAATCCAAGCTGAATTCAGACTACCTAACATTCATTTATGGACTTATTGCAATGATTTTATGGGCCTATGCGCGCCCATGCACCCATGCATCATCAATGACCAATATTGGAAAGTGATTTCAAGTGTGCAAATATCAATGGTTTCAGCTATAAATAGAGTCTCATATGCTCAACAATCAACACACATTCGCGCAACTTTGATCCCCCATCTCTAACCCTCACTTTGCAAAGGATAAACTTGAGAAATTCATTTGAATTTGAGGTTGAATATCCACTGTTTTGAAATTCAAATCTTCAGGAATCTACAGTCTTGTAAGCATTTAATCCTTCTTCAGCAAGCATTTGGAGTGAGAACAAGCACGAGCAAGATCAAGATCAGTTGAATCCAGACCTCCATTGAAGGTATTTTCCATAAATTTTGATCTCTTCGATTCTCTCAAATTCTTGCTCAATTCTATTGATTCTTTGGTTGTCTGAAGTCCTACCAAGCAACTCAGTTCATGCACCTCAAATTTCAACTCCATGTATCTCTCAATATACTTGGAGTTAGAGTGAATTGAGGCCATATTCGAACTCAGTGCCATTTTTACTTTGAAATCATGTCCTTGTTTTTAATTTTGGTGATGGTTGAAGGTGGACCAGTCCGGTGAGGTCCACCGGAGAAGAAGACCGGAGATACAGCTCCGACCATGCACTGGCATATCTCACAGCCACATGATTCATGTAATTTGTTTTAATCACGACCGTTCCTTTTGAATACCAATGTTATGGCGCGCTGACTCATGTGCGCAGTGGAACGCGTGTTTCTGGCCACTTGATCTGCCACCTCAATTAATGAGGGAGATCAAGTGGTCCATGTTTTTTCTGATATTTTAATTTTCATTTTTATTGCATTATTTTCAATAATTCATATTAAATTCAATATTGATCCAAAAAATATGGGACTTTCACCAAAAAAAATTAAATATTTTTCTCTTTCATATTCTAAATTAAAATTATTTTTTGGATCATTATTAATATTTTTCATGAAATAATTGATTTTGCATTTGTTTTTAATTGTTTAAAAATATTTTTCAATGTCCAAAAATTATGAATTTTTTTCTCCAAGGTCCTTTGACCTTATTTGACCTATGATAAATCTCATGGCCATTTCTTTGGTGTTTTGATGAGATTTTAGGAATTGGACAAACCATATTTAATTTAAATGCACTATTTTAGTATTCTTTTTAATTTGAATAAATGCCAAATAAATTTGTTGACCAATTGTGATGACTTGTTTATGTTTGACTCTTGCTGTTGGGCCTTGGTCAAGGTTGATTTGACTTTGTCAAATTAATATAATTGGATTTAGGGGATTGATGGAATGTACATTCCATCTCCCAAAATGAATGAATGATATTAATTTGGTAAAAATCCTCCTTTGACCAATTTGTGTTTTGATCAATTCCCCTCCCACCTCATCTTATTCTCTTTCTTCATTCATTCATTCCATTTGGCCTATGACATCTCAAAGTCCTAATGATAGTTGATTTAAAAATTGACATGAGTATGGATGAGATTATGTCACACCTATTGCATATTCTTTTTGTGTGTGGTATGTTTCATGAGCATAGTCCATTATACTATGTCTCTAACATGCATTAACACCAAAATTCTATTGCCCGACCTTAAATAGTTGTGACTTCTACATAAGTCCAATTACGATTGCTTAACATAGCGCTAAATTTGTGACGTAAAAGGCATAAGCATTCTAGTTAGTGAGATTGTAAGTCTCCCCTCTTTCATGGTATTGTGTGGAAACTTAGCATTCTTTTCTTCCTTTGGAAGATGTTTTGCTTCAAGTGTTCATGCTTGTGACAAGTGGGTTGAGTGTTCTCCAAAGAATGTCTTGAAATAAAAAGCAAAAGCAAAACAATACTAACTTCTAACCAATTAACTACTAACTTTTAATTTCAAGCTTTTACTTTAATGTAATTTAATTTTAGCACTTTATTTCATTTGCCATTGTTCATATCATTCTAATTGTTTATGTTAATGCAATTTTCACTCTGTCCATTTGGACCATATTGTGTGATATAGTTTGCTTGTGTATACTTTGCTTGTTTGTGTGGTCTTTGACCATTAATGTACATAATAATAACAAAAAAACCTTAAAAAAACTTTTGAGTGGATTGTTGGCTTGATCTTGAACAAATGGACTTAGAATCTAGGCAGCCTTCCTATGCTAAAGGACTTGGCCAATGCCAACTTGTTAAAGAACCAAGTGCTTGCAATATGAAATTCATCTGATACATATTTGAAGACCTCTCTAAGTACATCTGCAACATGATCATTGTGAAGCTGTTATTTTGAACCTGTGACTTATGGAATTCATCTGTTACATGGGCTATTTTGGAGAAGATCATGGAATGGATAAGCTTGGATGTGACCATCTTTATTTGATGCCTTGCTCCTCAAGATAATATAATTGTGCATTTGTATGTTGCTTGTTTCTAAAAGTCCAAGGGAATTCTGGGTTTCTATTGACATTCTTGTCTATTGGATTGCTACCCATTTGGTCAGATCTTTTCAACTCTAAACTTTTAATTTTGTACATAGGATAATCTCTTCATCTTCTCCCCATTTTTTTAATTTCAAAATCTCTCCCTCCATTTTTCAAAATCTTCTTTGTGTGAACTACTTTTGTTCTAAACTTTGACCACTTTTGCAAAAAGATAGAAACTTTGGCCTTATACCATTGCATTTTCAAACTTCTTTTCTTAAATCAAACTTGTAAATAGACTTAACTATACTTGACTTAAACTTTCAAAAAGCCAAAAAGAACTAACTCATTCAAACCATTTTTAGGCCTTTGTGCCTTTCAAACTTAATTTTTGTTAAAAACAATGCATCCACTTTGGAATTTGTATCACGAACTACGAGGTTTTGATCCCTCATTTTTATGTTGGTACGTAGGCACAAGACCGAAGGTCTTGTCAAACAGAAAAATATAATCAATGAATTCTTTTCTCATCCCCCCATTCTATTTTTTTGTAAACATCACTTTATACCAAGTAAATATGCACACAAAAAGGGCTCCCTAGGAGTACCTAGGACACTTTGGGTGCTAACACCTTCCCTCTGTGTAACCAACCCCCTTACTTGTAATCTCTGACATTTTATTAGTTTTGATTTGAAAACTTCTTACTTTTTGGGTTTTGGTCGTACTTTTTTTCCTTTTCCTTTGGAAATAATAAAAGCGCGGTGGCGACTCTTGTTATTTGATCTCTAGCTTGTCAATAGCTTGATGATCATGAATTTACCGCTACAAAAATTAAGTGGTGACTCTACTGGGGACTAGTCTCCAGTGGGTTTAGCCTACTTTTTGTGTGAATATATTTGTATATATGTGATGTTTGTATATATGTATGTGTGATATAATCTTCTTGTTGTGCTTGGTGATCTCTGAGTCGTGAGGTAAGTTCTAACCCAAACTTGAGTGCAATTAAGATAGGAGGATGGTATAGTCATGTTCGACTTGTGTGGAGTAGTCCTTAACAAGTTGGCTTGAGATCCATCTGCTTAGTGGAGACTCTTTTGGATTTGGAAATGTCACACAAGTATTTGTGGTTAGGCATTACTATTTCTAATTGGGTCTGAGAAGCTAAGGACCTTAGAACATTTAACCCATCTTGGTCTATTTAGGACGTAGTGCGGAAACTATTCAAGTGTAGACTTGATAACAGTTGTTACGCGATACTACACTTAGATGAGTTTCTCTTGAGAATATTATGGGTCGATGAGTTAGTCATCTTAACCTATAATATTCGATAGATAGAATTAAGACTCTGGGAACTTTTTAGAACATGATCTACAGGTTTTTATCCTTAGTTCACTCCTTTGGGATGGTTCTTACCCAGACTTCATGCTCGTGACTCACAACAAACCCTTGATTCTTGGTTGATCCAATCAAGTCTTGTCAATATCAATGGAACTTGGATGTTGATAAAGTGAAAGCCATAATCCACCAAAATGGATGATTTATCTTGACAATGACTTGATTCATCCCTTGACCTTTGTTTGCCTTGTGTGTGATCCCTTATTTGTGATTGTTACATTCATGCATTCATACGCATCATAAAATTCATCACACGAAAATTTCAAGGAACTAAGGTATCCTTTGCAAATATTTTCAGACCATGGATTGTGGACGAAGGAACACTAAGAAGTACAGTTTCAGATGTCCCGACTTGAAAGAGTTAAGGAAGCTAGCATCTTTTGTATTAGATCCCTTGGACTTCAAACAACGTCATGGGAAGCTTCTGTCCATTTTGTCTGCTAATGTGGTTGAAGGACTTTTGAGTGTGCTAGTGCAGTTCTATGATTCTCTCTACCATTGTTTCACTTTCCCAGATTTTCAGCTTGTGCCTACCTTGGAAGAGTATTCTCATCTTTTGGGGATACCTGTTTCTAGTAGAGTGCCTTTTAGTGGATTGGAGGAGATTCCCCGATCTAGTATTATTGTTGAAGCTTTTCACTTGAAGAAGTCTGAGATAGAGGCTCATTAGGTGAAGAAAGGAGGGTTATTTGGGTTGCCATCTATTTTCCTCATCAAGGAAGATACTGCTTTTGCTCAAGCTGGTAGTATGGACGCTTTTGAAGCTATCTTTGTGTTGCTCATCTACGGATTAACTTTGTTCCCTAACATTGACGATTTTGTTGATGTTAACGCCATTAGACTTTTCTTGATTGGGACTCGTGTGCCTACTCTGTTGGGTGATATGTATTTCTCTTTGCATCTAAGGAATTCTAAAGGTGGTGGAACGATTGTCTGTTGTATTCCTCTTCTGTACAAGTGGTTTATTTCGCACTTGCCTCAAACACCTACTTTTGTGGAGAACAAACAATATCTAAGGTGGTCTCAGAGACTTATGTCTCTCACTAATGATGATATAGTTTGGTATGATCCGTCATTGAGCAGTTTGGAGATTATTGATAGTTGTGGTGAATTCTCTAATGTGCCTCTCATTGGTACAGAAGGAGGAATTAACTACAACCCTACTTTGGCTCGTCGTCAACTTGGGTTCCCCTTAAGAGACAAACCTAATAACACTTTGTTATAAGGTCTTTTCTATCGTGAGGGTAAAGACCCCCAACATTTGAACCAGAAGATTGTGCATGCTTGGCACAATGTGCATACGAAAGGGAGATTCGAGCTTGGTCCGTGTAATTGTGTAGCTTTGGAAGCTTACACTCTTTGGGTGAAGAAGAGAGATATGGAGTTGAATATTCCTTATCCTTGTGAAAGACCTATGTCTATGGTTGTGGTTGAGCCATTAACTCTCCCTAACCAAGATGTAGAGGAGTTGGAAGACGCGCTTGTCAAGACGAAACAAGAGAAGGACATGTGGGAAGAGCATTTACATGCTTTGAGCAAGAAGCATGAAGAGTTGCAGTTGGAGTCTAAGGATAAAGATGCACTTATTGAGCTACTTGAAGAACGAGTGGCGAAGAGACAGAGAGAGCCAGATGTTTCATTTTCTAGCATGCCTCAGCCTTCCGTTGCTTGGAAGAAGATTGTTGACCAGCTTGTCCTCGAGAAGACTCAGATGAAGGCTTCTTTTGAGACCGAGATCCCTCGCATTCAAAGGAAGTATGCGCCTATAGCCAGATCTTCTAACATCGTTGTTAGGGATCCTTAGGATGACTAGTCTCCTTTTCTCTTGTATCTTTTTATTTTGGTTTCTGAAATTGTACTCAGTATAATCCTTCCAATTTATATAAATAAAAAGAGATTTTTGGTCATATCAAATTGTTGCAATTGCCATTTAAATATTATATATTTGCAAATAATATAGTAAGTTCCTTGAAAATGAAAATAATCAAGCATTGCATTTCATGCATCATTTGCATAAGCAGGTTTTCGCCAGATGTCTGATTGGTGTTTCTTCTGTGCTTTAGCCAAGCTGACTCACCGATACAATACCCAAGCCAATCATCAGAAAATCATGGAACATTTGGAGCAAGAGAACAGAGGGATGAAGGACGAGATCTCCCGCCTGGCTGCCATGATGGAGTTAGTTCTTGCTGCTCAGAATTAAGCTTCTCCAACACCGGCAACTCCTCCCTCGAGGACTGTTACTTCAGAGGTGGCTACCTCAACCATGCCTGCTGCTATCGCCCACTTCACGCCGAATATGCCTGTCGTATTCCGGTGGAGAATGCCTCCCAACTTTATGCCCGAAGGCTTTGCGCCTACATTTGCTTCCATGTCGGCATCTAGCCCGGTCATGTCCGTGCCACCTCCCGTTGTGCATACTTTGCCTCGCGTAGAGGATACCATTTATCATTCCGAGCCGTTTGAGGGTCCGGATGTTTATGAGAAGATGGACGAAATGAAAGATCAGTTTCTTGAGCTGCGCAAGGAATTGAAGATGCTGAGAGGTAAAGATTTATTTGGGAAGAGTGCTGTCGAGTTGTGTTTGGTGCCCAATGTCAAGATCCCGGTGAAGTTCAAAGTGCCTGACTTTGAAAAGTATAAGGGGAATTCTTGTCCGCTCAGTCATCTTGTGATGTATGCTCGAAAGATGTCTACTCACACCGACAATGATCAATTGCTTATTCACTACTTCCAAGATAGTTTAACTGGTGCTGCACTCCGTTGGTACATGGGGTTGGATAGTGCAAGCATTCGCACTTTCAACGACTTGGGAGAGGATTTTGTGAAGCAATACAAGTATAATATGGACATGGCGCCGGATAGAGACCAGCTGAGGTCTATGTCTCAGAAGGACAGAGAGACATTTAAAGAATACGCGCAAAGATGGAGGGAGTTGGCTGCCCAAATCACTCCTCCTTTGGGGGAAAAAGAAATGACAAAGATCTTCTTGAAAACTCTAAGTTCATTTTATTATGAACGCATGATTGCTAGTGCCCCCAGTAATTTTACCGAAATGGTAAATATGGGGATGAGACTTGAGGAAGGAGTCCGTGAAGGACGGTTGTCAAGAGATGAGGCGTCAACAAGCAAGAGATATGATAACAACTTTGGTAAGAAAAAGGATAGTGAGACCAACGTAGTAATCAGTGGGAGGCAGAGGAGGCCTCAGATCAGAAGAAATCCACCACCCCATCAACATCATCATCAAGTGTCATCAGTAATTCCGGTATTTTCTAATCAACAAGAAACACCAATTTAACAACAACAATAACAACATCAACGTCAACAACAACAACCGCAACAAAGAACGAACACCTACAATAACAATAATACCAACAACAATCATCATCAGCAGAACTTTGAGAGGAAGAAGGTCTCTTTTGACCCGATTCCTATGTCGTATGCAGAGCTATATCCCTCGCTAGTTCTCAAGAACTTAATTCAACCGAGGAACCCACCACAAATCCCAGAACCACTTCCCTGGTGGTATAAACCTGAGCTCCATTGTGCTTTTCATCAAGGAGCACCCGGACACGATATTGAAAACTGCTATCCATTGAAGTATGAGGTTCAAAAGCTTATGAAGAGTGGTATGGTGTCCTTTAAGGACCGCGCGCCAAATGTGAAAGCAAACCCTTTGCCCGCGCATGGGAACTCTTTAGTGAATATGGTGGACGGTTGTCCTGGAGAATTCAAGGTTTATGACGTCCGGTTTATCTGAAGATCCTTGGTGCAGATGCATAAGGATATCTGTATGGTGAGTGAATGTGAACATGACCATGATGGTTGTGTTGTTTGTAGTGTGAATCCAATAGGGTGTGTTGTAGTGAAAAGGGACATCCAACGTCTGATGGATGAAGGCATGATCCAAATTGTTCAATCTCGTCATGTAGATGATGACGTCAATATCATAGTGCCCGTTTTCAAAAAACAAGAGCGGTTGGTAATTCAATATGACAGCAGTAATAGTAATAATGTCAGTTAAAGATCAGTATCGCCGTTGGTAATACGGTTAGCGGGCCCAGTCCCGTATTCATCTGATAAGGTTGTACCGTACCAGTAAAATGCTACAATGATAAAGAATGATCAAGAGGTCCCGTTACCTTAGACTAGTTCAGTAGTGAGCATTGCCGATGTAACGAAGGTGACCCGTAGTGGTCGAGTGTTTGGGCCAGTGTTCCCAGAAAACAAAGAGGAAACGATTGTTGGTAAGAAGGTGGAGGTGCCTAATGTAGATCCGGTTGGTTATTCAAAAGATAAGTCTGGTGAATCCAGCAACTTGAAAGCCAATGATGATGATGAGGTACTCCGATTGATAAAAAGGACCGAGTTTAATGTGGTTGAGCAGCTGCTCCAGACTCCCTCAAAAATCTCAGTGTTGTCTCTGCTGATGAATTCCGAAGCGCACAGAGAAGCACTACAGAGAGTTCTTGAACAAGCATACGTAGAGCCTGATGTTACTGTGGATTAGTTTGATCATATCATGGCTAACATCACTTCATGCAATAATCTGAGCTTCTGCGATGAAGAACTCCCTGAAGAGGGAAGAAATCATAACCTGGCTTTGCATATTTCAATGAACTGTAAGGAATATACTTTGTCAAATGTGCTTGTTGACACTGGTTTTTCACTAAATGTGCCTCCGAGGTCAACTCTGTCAAAGCTATCTTATCAAGGAGCACCTATGAGGTATAGCGGTGCAATCGTCAAAGCCTTTGATGGTTCGCGCAAGACAGTAATTGGTGAAGTGGACCTTCCAGTCAAGATAGGTCCGAGTGATTTTCAGATTACTTTTCATGTAATGGATATCCACCCGACCTACAACTATTTATTGGGAAGGCCATGGATTCATGAGGCAGGAGCTGCTACCTCCACTTTGCATCAGAAATTGAAATTTGTCAAGAATGGCAAGCTTGTGATTGTTGGAGGAGAGAAGGCGTTATTAGTTAGCCACCTGTCATCTTTCTCGTAGGTTGAAGCCGAGGATGAGGTTGGAACTCCGTTCCAAGCCTTTTCTACTACTATTGAGAAGAGAGTTAGGGCACCTATGTCCTCATTGAAAGATGCTCAAAAGATTGTAGAAGAAGGCAATGTTGATCAGTGGGGGCGTATGGTAGAGGTCTCCGACAACAAAGGCCGAACCTGTTTGGGGTTTTAGAAAGGCTCATCGATTGCAAGATCTGAAGATATGCAACTTATCTTCCGTAGAGGAGGGTTCATTCATGGCGATGAACAACACTTAGTTGTTGTGCTAGAGGATGACGAAGAGGAAGATTGCACCAACTTTGTAACACATGGAAAGACATGCAACAATTGGACTGCTGTTGATATTCGTGTTATTTTGCATCGATCTAAGTAATTTCTTTTATATTTTAAAATCCTTCTCCTATGCCTAAGGGAGAAGTGAACATTGTTTGGGAATTTTAAATTGATCATCAATAAAATTAATTTTATTCATCCATATCTTTGATGTTTATTTTTACTTTTCACTTTATTCTGAAAATGGTAATCACAAAAAAAAAACAATATAATTCTCCATCTGCATAATATTTGGTCACAAATTCATTTCTCTAAAATCAAAATATCAAATCATTATGCAGGTTGGTTCCTAACCCCATTGAATACAATGATCCTTCTCCATCTCCAAATTTTAAATTCCCCGTGTTTGAGGCCGAGGAGGAAAGTGATGTAGAAGTGAGTGATGAATTGTCTCGTCTTCTTGAGCAAGATAAAAAGACTACTCAGCCCTTTGAAGAGCAGATTGAGCTTGTCAACTTGGGTTCCGAGGATGATGTAAAGGAAGTCAAGATTGGGTTTCGACTGTGTCCGGATGCTAAGAAGGGGTTGATTGATCTTCTTCGAGAGTATTCAGATGTGTTTGCTTGGTCTTATCAAGACATGCCTGGTTTGGATTCTGAGATTGTGGAGCATGGATTGTCGTTGAAGCCAGAATACCCGTCAGTCAAGTAGAAGTTGAGAAGAACACATCCTGATATGGATGTGAAGATCAAAGAGGAAGTGCAGAAGCAAATTGATGTCGGTTTCCTTGTAACAGCTGAGTATCCGTAATGGGTGGCCAATATTGTGCATGTGCCGAAGAAAGATGGAAAAGTCCGCATGTGTGTCGATTATAGAGATTTGAATAAATCCAGTCCGAAAGATGATTTCCCTCTGCCACACATTGATATGTTGGTAGACAATACTGCTAAATTCAAAGTCTTTTCGTTTATGGATGGGTTTTCTGGATATAATCAGATCAAGATGGCACCCGAAGATATGGAGAAGAACCCATTCATTACACCCTGGGGAACATTCTGTTATAGAGTGATGCCTTTCGATTTAAAGAATGCTGGTGCAACTTACCAGAGAGCAATGACTACTCTTTTTTATGATATGATGCATAAAGAGATTGAAGTATATGTCGATGACATGATTGCTAAATCAATTGATGAAGAGGAACATGTTGAGCATTTGATGAAGCTATTCCAGCGTTTGAGGAAGTATAAACTCCATTTGAATCCCAATAAGTGTACTTTTGGTGTTCGTTCTGGTAAGTTGTTGGGCTTTATTGTCAGTGAGAAGGGTATTGAAGTTGATCCTGCCAAGGTCAAAGCAATACAAGAGATGCCTGCACCCAAAACTGAGAAGCAAGTCAGAGGTTTTCTCGGCCGCTTGAATTATATTTCCATATTCATTTCCCACATGACTGCCACATGTGCACCTATATTTAAGCTTCTTTGGAAATATCATTCTTGTGATTGGACCGAAGATTGCCAGAAAGCTTTTGACAGTATCAAGGAATATTTGCTTGAACCTCCGATTTTGTCTCCCCCTGTTGAAGGAAGACCGTTGATCGTGTATTTGACTGTGCTTGAAGATAGTATGGTTAGTATTCTTGGTCAGCAAGATGATACTGGAAAGAAATAATTTGCAATTTACTACCTCATTAAGAAGTTCACCGACTGTGAGACTCGGTATTCTATGCTTGAGAAAACTTGTTGCACATTGGCTTGGGCTGCTAAGCGTATGCGTCAGTATATGTTGAATCATACCACTTGGTTGATATCCAAAATGGATCCAATCAAGTATATATTTGAGAAGCCTGCTTTAACTGGGAGAATTGTCCGTTGGCAGATGTTGTTATCAGAGTATGATATCAAATACCGATATCAGAAAACGATCAAAGGTAGTATTTTGGTTGACCATTTGGCTCACCAACCAATTGAAGATTACCAGTCAGTGCAGTATGATTTTCCTGATGAAGAGATTTTGTACTTGAAAATGAAAGATTATGATGAACCATTGCTTGAAGAAGGGCCAAAACCTGGTTCCTGTTGGGGTATGGTGTTTGATGGAGCTGTTAATCAACATGGAAATGGAATTGGGGCAGTGATTATTACTCCTAAAGGCACACATCTACCATTTATAGCTAGATTGACTTTCAAATGTACAAACAACATGGTAGAATATGAAGCTTGCATTATGGGGCTTGAAGATGCCATGAATCTCAGAATAAAGTATTTGGATGTCTTCGGTGATTCGGCTTTGGTTGTGAATCAGATCAAAGGAGAATGGGAGACAAATCAACCCGGTTTAGTACCATATATAGATTATGCGAGGAGGATTTCAACTTTCTTTACAAAGGTTGAATTTCATCATATCCCTCGAGATGAGAACCGGATGGCAGATACTCTTGCAACATTGGCGTCAATGATTCTAGTGAAGTATTGGAATGACGTTCCCAATTTATCTGTGATGCGTCTTGATAGGCCAACTCACGTGTTTGCTATTGAAGAGATTAAAGATGTAAAGCCGTGGTATTACGACATCAAATGTTTCCTCCAAAGTCAAATTTACCCGCCTGGGGAATATTTGAAAGATAAGAAGACTTTGAGAAGATTAGCCGGTAATTTCTACTTGAATGGTGATATACTGTACAAGAGAAACTTCGACATGGTTTTGCTCAGATGCGTGTATAGACACGAAGTAGACTTGTTGATGACCGAAGTGCACAAAGGTTCCTTTGGTACTCATTCCAATGGACATGCAATGGCAAAGAAGATGTTGCGAGCAAGTTACTATTGGCTGACAATGGACTCTGACTGTTGCAAATTTGTGAAGAAGTGCCACAAGTGTCAAATTTATGCTGATAAGATCCATGTTCCTCCGACACATTTGAATGTTATCTCTTCCCCATGGCCCTTCTTCATGTGGGGAATTGATATGATTGGGATGATTGAGCCCAAAGCTTCGAATGGACATCGTTTCATTTTGGTGGCACCTGACTACTTCACAAAATGGGTTGAAGCGGCATCGTATGCAAATGTAACCAAGCAAGTTGTTGTAAGGTTTATCAAGAATCAGATCATATACCATTATGGTGTGCCAAGTAAGATCATTACTGATAATGGATCGAACTTGAATAACAATATGGTGGAAGCTCTTTGTAAAGACTTCAAGATTGCACATCATATTTCTTCTCCCTACAGACCCAAGATGAATGGGGTTATTGAAGCTACGAATAATAACATCAAGAAGATTATCCAGAAGATGGTTGTCACATATAAGGATTTGCATGAGATGCTCCCACTTGCTTTGCATGGGTATTGTACATCCATCCACAGTTCAACAGGGGCAACCCATTTCTCTCTTGTATATAGTATGGAAGCAGTGCTCCCCGTAGAGGTTGAGATTCCTTCATTGTGTGTGCTCATGGAAGCCAAGTTGACTGAGGCTGAATGGTGTCAGACCAGGTTTGACTAGTTAAATTTAAATGAAGAGAAGAGATTAACTGCCATGTGTCATGGTCAGTTATATCAGTAAAGAATGAACAAGCTTTTGATAAGAAGGTCAGACCTTGAATGTTCAGAGAAGGTGACATTATGCTCAAGAAGATTTTGACGTTCAAGCCAGATTCTAGAGGAAAATGGACTCCTAATTATGAAGGCTCATATGTTGTTAAGAGAGCCTTTTTGGGTGGTGCTTTGATTCTTACAACTATGGATGGTGAAGAGTTCACTCTTCCTATGAATGCAGATGCAGTCAAGAAATACTTCACCTAAAAAAGAAAAGAATAACTCACTAAGTTGAAAACCCAAAAGGGCGGCTTAGGCAAAAATGAGCGTCTCTGTGGATTGAAAACCCGAAAGGGCGATCCAGGCATAAATTAGAGACGTAAAACAGAAAGAATTTCCCGATAAGTTGAGTACCCCACCTTGGGGAAACTTATGCAAAAATTAGGGATTATGGAAAGTAACTATATTCTGCTGATCTTCAGTGTTTTGAAGGCTTGTTTGAGCACAAGGGTTGACATCTATTCATCACCCCAACAGCGGTCAAGAGCACAGTGGATATCAAGAGTTGGTAGAGGGATTAAGGATCATTTATATTCAATGTAACCCTTTTCCATGTAAATTACCATTTTCAACTTTGTATAATTTATGGAGTCTTGTCATTTACAGACTACCATTCTATTAAATAAAGTTGATCTTTTATCCAAATTGTTTCTACTCTTATTTACTTCAGCCAATAGTTTTAAATTTTTTTATGATCATTTTAAAATTAAATTTTTTAATCAAAATCAAGTTTTCTTTAATATATAAAAGCAAGATTTTTTCCAAAGCAAGTAAAAGGAATATCAACAGCATTTCAATGAATAACAAGTCCTTAAGTGTGAAACATCAGAGGTTCCCCAAGCAGTTAACCCTTCGGGTATCCCTAGACATTTCTGTTGATTCAGTTCCTCGACGGAGTGTTTGATCCTCAGTGAAATTTCTTTCCTTGTCCCCAGCTGATTTGGTTGATTCAGATGCCCTGCGGCGTGTTGTTTTCCCCGATAGAGTTTTTGCCTTCCCCAACGAAGTTCGTATTTCCTCAGCAGGGTTGATCTTCAGAGATTGTTGATCTTCCCCAGTGGATCGCTTTGGTTACCCCACCAATCTCTATTCAACTTGCTCCCAGTCAGAGTTTCCTCCTGGTTTCTGAGCAGCTTTTGTTATGATTATTCTATGTAGGGTAGTCTCCCATTTTTATGGTGTTGACCTAAAATTCCCCACAGATTGGATGTTCTATCCTCAGTAGATATCTTCCTTCCCCAATTAGGTTTGAACCTTTGGGATGTTGATCTCTCTGTTCCCGAACAGTTGTCTACATATTTTGTGGATTGTACCGGTGGTTCAATTTCTTTGCGACACCTTTGTATCCTTTGTGATAGTTTTGTCAGCATAATCATCATATATACATATACATATACATTCGTATAATTTCATAATTTGCATATCTCGCATCTTCATATTTGATTTGTTTGAGATTCTTATGGCGATATTTTGTTCCCCATACCAAACCTGGTGTCTGTCCTCCTTCAATTGTAGAGTGTCAGGCCCTTAAGCAGAAAGACTTTAACCTTTCTCCATTTCCCCACTGAGTTTATTTCCTTGTGGATGGTTGTTATTTCAGTTTCCTCTTCAGTAGATTTTCTGGATGGAATTACTCCCCTTGAGTTATGTCCTCATTGGGTTGAGTCTTGATTGATTGTTTCTTTCTAGCTCTTGCCTAGATAGATGCTTTGGTCCCCTAAGAGTCTATTACCTAGTAACTGGTAATATTCTTCTTAGTTTGCAGTTTGTTACTTTTTGCCCAATACCCGACAAAAGTACCCTTATTTTTCTCCTCAGTAGAGTCACCAGTGGATCTATTCCCTAGGAAGTGTATCCATGATATGTTCATCCTAACCGGTGACAAATATCTTTCTTTCCCCTGCCCGAGTCTATCCTTGATATGTTCACTTTAACCAGTGACGAATATTCTCATTTTTGGTATTCTAGCCAGTAAAAAGGTAGTTGTAACCTCTATTTTGTTCCTTTGAGAGTTAATCCTTGATATGTTCATCTTAACCAATGACAGGTTTTCTTCTCTTTGTGGTTTTCTACCCAGTAACCGGTAGTTGTAAATCCCACTTTATCCCCTTTTCAGAGTCTATCCTTGATATGTTCATCTTAACCGGTGATGGATTTTCTCTTTGATTGGTCTGCTACCCAGTAATCGATAGTTGTAAATTCTACTTTGTCCCCTCGCAGAGTTTATCCTTGATATGTTCATCCTAACCGGTGAGGGATTTTCTCTCCGACAGTTTTCTATCCAGCTTTCGATAGATATAATTCCTACCCTTTTTGATTAGTTGGTATATCCTTGATTTGTTCATCCTAACCGATGACGGGTATCCTCCTTGGCATTTCTAGGCAAGTCTATCCTTGATATGTTCATCTTAATCGGTGACGGATTTTCTTCCCTGTTGAGTTTATCCTTGATATGTTCATCCTAACCGATGATGGATACTCTCACCCTTGGTCTTCTGCCCAGTAACTGGTAGTTGTAAATCTTATTTTCTGCAGTTTTCCCCAGCAAGGTTATTCTTACCCAGTAACCGGTAATGAATTTCCTCTCCTGGAATTCTCAGCGAGTCATCCTTGATATGTTCATCCTAACCGAGGAGGGATGTTCTCTCTGTCAGATCTTTATTATCTCTTTACCCAGTAACAGGTAGTGGATACTAGATTTCTGCTCCTCATGTGTTGAAGTTTATCTTCCCCAGTTGAGTTGAGTGCACATTTCCTTAGTGAAATAGCTTTTCCCCTGCATAAGTCGAGTACCTCAGTTTTATCCTGATTTACTCATGTCCCCTGCAGATGTTGTTGTGTCCCCAACTGAGTCTTTCCATGTTTGTATGGAATTTTTATTCCTCTAGTCCCCCAGCAGTTTTAAGTCGTAGCCTAGCCTACGCATAACTCCTTTTCCCTCTAGAGTCTCGGTCTCCCCAGTGAGTTTTCCTTACGGAATGCATTATACTCCTATGGACTTTCGGTCTCTCTGATTTCTTTTTTCCTTTGTGGCAATATCTCCCCACAGAGCATTAACTTTTGCATTCATGTCATATGCATCATGAGGTCTCTTAGGGACCAAAAGTTGTTTCTCTATGTTGTTATTTAAGCCCATTCTATTAAGTTGAGCCAAAGCTTTTAACCTTCACCTCCTCAGTTAGAATGTCCTTAAATAGGGGCAGCTGTAAGACCCCAATTTTGACCCTAAGATCCCTCATGTAATTTCATCATAAGCATTAACATTGGGATCATACCTTGGCATTCTCCTTACCCCTCCTTCCTTGGGTTTGTTTTGGGAGGGATCACCAAGTACTTTGTGATTATATCATACTTGTATTTCATCATTTCACTAACCAAAATACCAAGAATATGTCTTTGCATTTGTCTAACTCTTGTAGGAAGGGCATGATTCCATTGATTCATCAAGTTCACATATAGGGTTTGAGACCCTCATGAACAAAGAGCACAACCAAGAATTGATCCAATAATGGTTATGAGCATTATATATGAGTCCCAGTTTTCTTTACATATTATATTGATCAAGTTTTATTCAAGAGTTTGAGGGTGATTTGCCTCTGAAACCCTAGTTTGATTGGGTATCTTGAGTAACTTCTCCAACAAGCTATCTCATCAATTGATCAAATTTCTCAAGGGACACTTCAAAATTCATCATATTATTCATATATGATCTACCATGAGCCTAGAAAGTCAAGAGAATTGAAGGTTAGCAAGTTGGTTGATGGTGGTTGGCCAGATGAATTCATCCGATCAAAACTGGGTCTCCCTAGACCCTATCTCCTACAATTTTAACCATATGAAAATGATCCAAGAGAAAACTTACTCTAAATGAAATTACAAAAAACTTTCATGTTGATACCTAGAGCTAGTTTTGCTTGGAAAATCATTTTCTATGTTGAAACATTATAGGTCATTTTGTCTAAACCCTAATTTGAAAGTCAACTTCTCAAGGCCATAACTTGCTAATTTTTTATGAGATGAAAGAATTCCAAGTTTTACAATTAAATTTAATGTGTCTACTTCAACTTTTATGTTTTTTGTGGGATCTAATTCAACTTTTTTGAGCATGTGATATGAGGTTACATTATAGGTCACTTTTGACCTATACCATTGATCAAGTGATTTTTCCAAACTTCAAAAATGCATAACTTTATCATTTAAAATCCAAATGACATGAAATTGGTGACCATTTTGAATTTCATTGAAAGAGTTACAACTTTGATGAAGACACCTTTCTCATTTGAAGCTCATATAAAAAGTTAAGCAAGGTGGAATGTTGAGACATATGGCTTGACACTTAGAAAAATTTTGATATGTCAAAAATTTCAAAACTTCCACCTCAAATTTCTTCAGTTTCTAAGCTCCAAATGAAAAAGTGTTGAACATGAAAGTTGTTCGTCTTGATCTCACCTTTCTAAAGAGCTCAAATTCGTTCATTTTGGACAAGGAATGCATAGGATGCGCATGGCATGAACATGGTGTCATCACTTGGCAAGGATCAAACTTCAAATCAAAATGTACACTTGCCTTGCAATCCAAGCTGAATTTAGACTGCCTAACATTCATTTGTGGACTTATTGCAATGATTTTATGGGCCTATGCGCGCCCATGAACCCATGCATCATCAATGACCAAATTTGGAAAGTGATTTCAAGTGTGCAAATATCATAGGTTTCAGCTATAAATAGAGCCTCAAATGCTCAGCAATCAACACACATTCACGCCATCTTTGATCCGTTATCTCTAACCTTCACTTTGCAAAGGATAAACCAAAGAAATTCATTTGAATTTGAGGTTGAATTTCCACTGTTTTGAATTTTAAATCTCCAGGAATCCACGGCCTTATAAGCATTCAATCCTTCTTCTGCAAGCATTTGGAGTGAGAACAAGCACGAGCAAGATCAAGATCAGTTGAATTCAGACCTCCATTGGAGGTATTTTCTAGAAATTTTGATCTCTTCGATTCTCTCAAATTCTTGCTCAGTTTTATTGATTCTTTGGTTGTCTGAAGTCCTACCAATATAGGCAAGAAGATTGAGTTGCTTTGAGACCAAATCGAAGCAACTCAGTTCATGTACCTAAATTTCAACTCCATGCATCTCTCAATATACTTGGAGTTAGAGTGAATTGAGGCCAGATTCGAACTCAGTGCCATTTTTACTTTGAAATCATGTCCTTGTTTTTATCTTTGGTGATGGTTGAAGGTGGACCAGTCCGGTGAAGTCCACCGGAGAAGAACACCGGAGCTACAGCTCCGGCCATGCACTGGCATGTCTCGCAGCCACAGGATCCATGTAATTTGTTTTAAATCACGATCGTTCCTTTTGAATACCAATGTTATGGCGCGCTGACTCATGTGCATGGTGGAACGCGTGTTTCTGACCACTTGATCTGCCACCTCAATTAATGAGGGAGATTAAGTGGTCCACGTTTTTTCTGATATTTTAATTTTAATTTTTTATTGCATTATTTTCAATAATTCATATTAAATTCAATATTGATCCCAAAAATATGGGACTTTCACCAAAAAATTCCAAATATTTTTCTCTTTCATATTCTAAATTAAAATTATTTTTTGGATCATTATTAATATTTGTCATGAATTAATTGATTTTACATTTGATTTTAATTGTTTAAAAATATTTTTAAATGTCCAAAAATTATGAAATTTTTTCTCCAAGGTCCTTTGACCTTGTTTGACTTATGATAAATCTCATGGCAATTTCTTTGGTGTTTTGATGAGATTTTAGGAATTGGACAAACCATATTTAATTTAAATGCACTACTTTAGTATTTTTTAATTTGAATAAATGCCAAATAAATTTGTTGACCAATTGTGATGACTTGTTTATGTTTGACTCTTGTTGTTGGACCTTGGTCAAGGTTGATTTGACTTTGTCAAATTAATATCATTGGATTTAGGGGATTGATGGAATGTACATTCCATCTCCCAAAATGAATGGATGATATTAATTTTTTAAAAGTCTTCCTTTGACCAATTTGTGTTTTGATCCATTCCCCTCCCACTTCATCTTATTCCCTTTCTTCATTCATTCATTCCATTTGGCCTATGACATCTCAAAGTCCTAATGCTAGTTGATTGAAAAATTGACATGAGTATGGATGAGATTAGGTCACACCTTTTGCATATTCTTTTTGTGTGTGGTATGTTTCATGAGCATAATCCATTATACTATGTCTCTAACATGCATTAACACCAAAATTCTATTGCCCGACCTCAAATAGTTGTGACTTCTAAATAAGTACAATTACGATTGCTTAACATAGTGCTAAATTTGTGACATAAAACACATAAGCATTCTAGTTAGTGAGATTGTAGGTCTCCCCTCTTTCATGGTATTATGTGGAAACTTGGCCTTCTTTCCTTCCTTTGGAAGATGTTTTGGTTCAAGTATTCATGGTTGTGACAAGTGGGTTGAGTGTTCTCCAAAGAATGTCTTGAAATGAAAAGCAAAAGCAAAACAATACTAACTTCTAACCAATTAACTACTAACTTTTAATTTCAAGCTTTTACTTTAATACAATTTACTTTTAGCACTCTATTTCATTTGCCATTATTCATATCATTCTAATTGTTTATGTTAATGCAATTTTCACTTTGTCCATTTGGACCATATTGTGTGATATAGTTTGCTTGTGTATACTTTGCTTGTTTGTGTGGTCTTTGACCATTAATGTACATAATAATAACAAAAAACCCTAAAAAAAACTTTTGAGTGGACTGTTGGCTTGATCTTGGACAAATGGACTTAGAATCTAGGCAACCTTCCTATGCTAAAGGACTTAGCCAATGCCAACTTGTTAAAGAACCAAGTGCTTGCAATTTGAAATTCATCTGATACATCTTTGAAGACCTCTCTAAGTACATCTGCAACATGATCATTGTGAAGTTGTTATTTTGAACTTGTGACTTGTGGAATTCATCTGTTACATGGGCTATTTTGGAGAAGATCATGGAATGGATAAGCTTGGATGTGGCCATCTTTATTTGATGCATTTCTCTTCAAGATAATATAATTGTGCATTTGTGTGTTGCTTGTTTCTAAAAGTCCAAGGGAATTCTGGGTTTCTATTGACATTCTTGTCTATTGGATTGCTACCCATTTGGTCAGATCTTTTCAACTCTAAACTTTTAATTTTGTACATAGGATAGTCTCTTCATCTTATCCCCATTTCTTTAATTTCAAAATCTCTCCCTCCATTTTTCAAAATCTTCTTTGTGTGAACTACTTTTGTTTTAAACTTTGACCACTTTTGCAAAAAGATAGAAACTTTGGCCTTATGTCATTGCATTTTCAAACTTCTTTTCTTAAATCAAACTTGTAAATAGACTTAACTATACTTGACTTAAACTTTCAAAAATACAAAAAGAACTAACTCATTCAAACCATTTTTAGGCCTTTGTGCCTTTCAAACTTAATTTTTATTTAAAATAATGCATCCACTTTGGAATTTGTATCACGAACTACGAGGTTTTGATCCCTCATTTTTATGTTGGTATGTAGGCACAAGACCGAAGGTCTTGTCAAACACAAAAATATAATCAATGAATTCTTTTCTCATCCCCCCATTCTATTTGTTTGTAAACATCACTTCATACCAAGTATATACGCACACAAAAAGGGCTCCCTAGGAGTACCTAGGACACTTTGGGTGCTAACACCTTCCCTCTGTGTAACCAACCCCCTTACCTGTAATCTCTGACATTTTATTAGTTTTGATTTGAAAACTTCTTACTTTTTGGGTTTTGTTCGTACTTTTTTCCCTTTTCCTTTGGAAACAATAAAAGTGCGGTGGCGACTCTTGTTATTTGATCTCTAGCTTGTCAATAGCTTGATGATCATGAATTTACCGCTACAGGCGTCTTGTCTTAAGGTGATGTAAAGCAATGCTTCGTCCATAATTGTTGAGTTGAGGTAAGTGACTTTTTTCCGATTGTTGATTTGTAAATCCATTCGATGTGTGGTATACGTCCTCTCTTCATCTGTTTTGGGTAAAATAATGTTTCTCGTCGATTAATACAATATAGCTTTCGCTAAAATTGACCAACAAACAAACATTTTTCTACCCAGAACTACGTAAGCCTTGAGTTCTCTAGTGCACCCGGAGATACTTAGGAGCAGGATTTGTAAATCTTGTCAGGCCCATTAATAAAAAACTTAGGTTTAGTCCCCTTCATTGAAAAAATCCAAAAATATATTCACTTTTCTTTTGACCATATTATTCTTTCCCTCATAATAACTTGAGAAGTCTAACATTTCTAAGCTAACACATATGTGCACAATTAACCTAATGGTTCCCGTTGAGTACAACAGACGTGAGGGGTGTTAATACCTTTCCGTTGTGTAATCGACTCCCGAACCCTGATTTGGTTGCGAGACCAATATCATTGTCGTTCTTTCTTGGGTTTTATCGATATTTCCCCTTTCCTTTTTTAGGAATAAATAAAGTTCGGTGGCGACTATGTTCAGTCCATCATTGCGAGTGTGCGATTGCGCTTCGCTTAGTCGTGTTCTCACTTTTTGAGGTGCGACAACTATCAATAACTGCCTTCCATGAACATGCAATTACTAGTCACTAAGATTCGTTAGAGAACATGGGATAATGATTTTCAACAATTTTAAAGTGCTGACGATGTGGTATTGCATTGGAGAATGAGTTGCATGCATTCGAAGACGTGTCAATTCTTTGGGAATAAACTATAAAAAAAAATATTTTTATTTTAGTATATACAAAGCATCATATAGTGTAATCGAGGTCACAAATTTTGTATAATTTCTCTATAGAAGTAGAGCGCCCAAGCCAAAGTGTGAAACAATTTGTAAGTAATATGTGATTTTACGTCCTTTTTTCTTTATACTTTTTTATATTTCCTTAATTGAAACACATTTTTCTTGTCATTTACTGCATTTATTTAATGTTGTTTACTTTAAACTTCATTTACTTTACTTCAAGCTTTATTGTCTTTAATGTTTACTTTTACATTGTCTACACGCAAACGTTCATAGTCACATCATACATATAGTTTCTTGTAAACGTGTTTGCACAAATATACTTCCGAGATTTTTCGAGTTAATCTTAAATACTTTCAAACTTTTGATTGTTTGCCAAAAACACTTGCAAACAAATTGGCACGCCTAGTGGGACGCGTTTTGTGCAAAAAAAATCTTTTATAAGACACTATCATATTATTTACTTTGTTTTATCATTGAAATATTTTCAATGTCTGAGGTCATATGCATTTGAGGAGTGGTAGGATCTTAGCAAAAATGGTTAACCCAAAAAACACTTCTCGTGCCCAAAACGATGCTCCATACCCTGAACTAATGGTTACTATGACAGTTGGTACAATTGGTACAATGAATAATATCGGAGTCACATGCCCCATGTTATATCCGGTAGCGAATTCTACCTCGATGCCAGTAGTGGTGGCTACTTTATCGTTGGTAACAAGCGTGCCAACCTCTCCTAGACCTACTTTAAAAGTTGTGGAGTTACAAAGTCACACTTCGACGTTTGCGGATAATGTTACAACAATAGCATTACTCTTCAATCCGCATTTGGTGTCAGGATCTATCATAAACAACCCTAGTCGAATGGGGAAACCATAAAGGGGTTTCGATATGGTCCTTATATAATGCAAACCTTAACTAGTGATTGATCTCTAGCGACTATGAGGCAAAAAATGGATGAGAGTAACCATAAGACGGTGAACATGTTGACACAACAAATATGTACGATGTCTCATCCCTTGATTTAAAACACAATCCAAAGTTACCAGCAGCTAGCCCATCAGATGGGTAGAATTAATGAATTTTTTGGGGCACCTTCAGCGTCAATTGTGCCACCACCTATTAATCAAGTTCTCATCGAACAACTTCCACCTAAGATAGGCGAAAGGAACCAAGGTGGAAGTGTGGAGAGTAGTTAGAGGCTAGTAGAGTTCGATTAAATTATTAGAGTTTATTGTGATCATTAAAGTAATAGTATTTTATTATATTTACTTAATTTAATAGAAAATATAAAGTTTGGGGCCAAAGTGTAATTTATGAGGAGTGTAATGGAGGAAGGAGTAAAGGGAATAAAAGTTTGGGCCAGAATTGGAATTATAATAACATTTATCCTAATGATATAAATTAGAAGCATAACCTAGTTTGAAGGAGTTGTATCAGTACATATAACCAGAAACTTGAAAATAGAGAAGAGGATAGAAAAGGGAAAGAGAAAGCTTAGAGCTTGGAGGGGATTAGAGGATCAAAAATCAGAATTCTTGCATTGTTAATAAGATAACCATGTAAATGGGATAACTATCTCAATAACGGGTATATGCATGAGGGGTATAATTGAGGAATACTTAACCTCCAATAGGGCATTGGTTTTTTTAACATAATTCTACTATTGATGATTGATTTGTTGTATGTGATGATGATTGGTGTGAAATTTATGTGCTATAATGTACGACAAACTCTGTTTTGATGAATTAACATGTATTCACCATTGTTGTTATTTTGAAGGTTTATGGAATAGTATGATTTTATGAAAACCATGAATTAAAAGCGTTGATTTGATTAAATTCGATGTTCTTAGTGCATATATAACATGTGTGAAACTTTTTGGATCTATTCGGTATGCCTGGATTGAGAAATAAGAGTTTTGCATTGCACTCCATTCAAAAAGACAAATTATGCAGGTTATAGTGTGCTAACGGGTGTCACCCTGGTGACGGGTAACCCGTCAAACTGCCCAAGCTGATTTTCCAAGCCGGTAGTCACTTAGGTGATGTCCTGAAGTATTGAGGTTGGTAACATGCGCCACGACCGTAACGGGTAACCTGTCGTGAATCTACAGTGGACACATATACATAATTTTGATGATATTAAGTTGTTGGCTTTCATTCTTCAACTTTTATGGTTGTTTTGGGTACTATTAAACACTGTTAACTATTGTTTAAATGTTGTCTTAGTTTGACTTAACGATTAAACATGATTTTAATCAAAATATATGAAGTATTTGATTAATGATGAATGTGTGCACACATAATGATGATGTTGTGTTAATTGTTGTGATTTGTGATGATAGTATGTTGTTGTCTGAGCATGAATTATTTGTTTAATTATGGGTATGTTGTTGTAGGATGATAGATCAGGAGGGGGGCTATTATCGATGGATCAGTGCATGCTTTGTTTATTATCGGGAGGGGACTTTAAACATTATGTTGTTTTTGCATTGACGTGTTCTGACATGCATTCATTATGCATTTGTTGTTGATCAAAGAGGCAAGTTACAATCCGAGCAGGGTGGATTGGTGACTTGTCCCAAATCCGAGCAGGGTGGGTTCAGGATTTGAGTAGGGCGAACCTGGTTCCTAAGTTAACCAATTGATGATGATAAGGATTAACCCTTACGCTTGTATTGGAAGAGGTAAGCCTTGACCACAGGGGACTGAAGCAAGCATGCAGAGTAGCATGTATGCCCTTATATTCTTGTGGGAATGGAATGAAGGTGAGAAAAACAAGAAGGGGGGGGGGTTGAATTGTTATAGGAATTAAAAGCTTTTTCAAAAAATAGAACACACAAAATTTTATACTGGTTCACTTAGAAAGCAAAGCTACTCCAGTCCACCCGACCAAGGTGATTTCGCCTTCAAAAAGGACTTAATCCACTAATCTTGAAAGATTACACAACCAATCATCCAAGAGAATGATCTCTTAGCCCTCTCAAGTATACAGACTACGCAGAGTCCCTTGAGGAACAAAAATAATTTAAGCAAAATAGAGTTGTAATGTAAAGCGCTTCTAAGAGTAAGCAAGTATTACAGAAAAGTATTAGAACAAGAGTTTTCACGTAAGAGCAGCAGCTCGTGAAAAATGAGAGAATATGAATGAAGTTTCTGTGCGTTTAAGATGCATCTCTCTAGTGAGGTAAACTGTCCTTTATATAGTAGTTGAGAAGGACCGTTGGAGTGATGACAGAATCTTGGTCTTTGATGAGCATTCAATGTCATTACTTCTGTGTTTCTTTCTATAACCATTTTGTCTCCCTTTTAAATTCTTTCTTAAAATACTTCTTTTCCATAGTGAGAATCATTTTCGTTATGCTTTCTGGACTTGTGAATCTTTATCAGAGTCTTGATGTACCAGAGTTATTCTTTAGAGGATGATCACGTCTGAATTTATCAGAGCTTCTCAGAGTACTAGTTTTCTTAAGTATCGAAGTCTACGACCAGTAGTTTGTTGGAGCTTCTGGTTCTTTTTGTTGTCTTTCTTTGATCAGAATCAAAACTTCTTGGACGCACTTCTTCCTTACCGGCGTCTGATGCTCTAGCACTTTGTATCTGACAAATGTTTGTATCTGATAAGAGATCAGAATCCTTCGTTACTGTTCAGAGTCCTGCATGAATGTTCAGAGTCCTGCATACTTAGAAAAAATCTCGTTAGAGTGCCATTTTTGGTTTCATCCTTTGTTATCATCAAAATCTTAGAAATCTATTGAAGAACCAGTTTTGTTCTTACAATCTCCCCCTTTTTGATAATGACAAAACAATTTAATTTGGAGATGAAACATTTTAAGAAAAGAGTGTTAGATCAGATTTATAGTGAGCTCCCCCTGAGTTAGATATGGGAGTTCAGAAGTTCTTACCGGACCTTCCATGACTTTTGTGTTTCTAGTTACTTTCCTGCATATCTTTAAGACATAATGTTTGCAGAGTTTGAAAGGAATTAGAGATGTTTTCATCAGAGCTGTTTTTAGTTCTCCCCCTTTTTGTCAGAATTAAAAAGACTTAGCAAAAAATAATAGCAAGAGGTTGATATTTGACAAGTAATATTTACAGAAGCAAGAAACGCAGAAAGCAAACATGGAAACACAAAGCAACAAGCAGAGTAGATAAAAGCAACAAGCAAATCAAAAAGAATAAAGAAAGTCCTAGGTGCCTAAGGGTTTGGAGGTGGAGGCATCCTCTGGAGCAGCTGGGACAGCATGTTCTGAATGTTGACATTGACAGAGTCCTGTTGGTCCAGTCTGACTCGAACTACCTGTTGTTCTTTCTGCAGCTCTTCAAGAGTCTTCAGGACCAGAGGGACGAAGGTGGAGGACTCCCCCTGGGTCAGTGCATCGTTTCTGACCTTGGCAGCAGACTCTTCAGCAAGACGGACTGCTTCTTCAGCGGCAACTTTGGCTTTTGCCTCAGCTTCAGCAGCAGCATCATCAGCAAGAGCTTTGGTTTCAGCTTCTTTGATCATCTGAAGTTCTTCTTGCCTTGCTTTCTCTTCAGCTTCCTTTCTTGCCCGCTCCTCAGCTTCTCTGGCTAGACGCTCCTGGAGTCTGATCTCAGCGTCTCTGATGAACTCATTATGGACTTGTTCAGAGAGGCCTTTCAACTTAAAGGCTTCAGAAGTCATCCAACTTATTACTCTGTTCCAGTGAGTCCTTACAACGGAGGGATCATCACTGATGCCAGAGTTGATGGTCAGAGACTTGACCTTGTCAACTGAAACTTCTGCAAAACCCTTAATTGCTTCCTCAAGGGTCAGAAGAGTGGTTTCTGGTTCAAAGGCTTGGGATGGAGAGGTAGGGGGCTTAAGTTAAGTGTGGAAGTTTGTGGGTCAGGGAAAGGAGTTGGTTGGGTTATTTCAGAGTGTTGTGGTTGGGATGGTTGTGGTTCATAGTGGATTGGCTCGGATGGTGGAGAGGTAACTTCTGGTTCAGGGCTAGAGTGTGTTGGTTGTTGAGAGGCCAGAGCACGGTTTTGAAGTTGAGCCAAAGTTAGAGAGTGAGGGTCAGAAGGTTCAGTGTCAGATGAGAGGGTGTAGTACGATGGGGATTGTGGAGATGGTGATGAGGAGGGTGAAGTGGTTTCGTTCAGCATTTCTGCTTTTGAAACAGGTAGAGATGTGGTGGTAAGGTTAAATTTTTGAGAAGGTTGGTTAGATGGTCTAGAGGTTGAGGGAGGAGTTTCAGAGGTTGTGTATATGGGCGAAGGTTGAGGGAGTGAGGAAACAACTGGTTTAATTTTTACAGAAGGAGGGAGAGGTACAGACTTACCAGGTGATCCAACCAGAGGTACTGGAGGTCTTGATCCAGATGGTTCTCCCAGCTTTGCTCTCTTTGCCTGCTTTGTCTTCTTAGATGGTTCTTGTGTCCTCTTTATGAAATCTGGAGGAAATTCGGGCAGCCAGTCTAAGGTGAAATCTGAGATGTCTACTCTTTGTTTGCGCAGATCATCTAAGTAGTACATGACTACCTTTGGAGGGTCGATCTTTGAGAACAGGTAGAGTCCATTTGGGATCTTCCTCTGATCTTTAAGAGCTTCCCAGGAGGTGTCCAGAGTTGGTTTGACCCTTACTTGATTAATAATTCCCATGCTCTTCAGATTGCGAGCGTTCAGAGGTCTTCCAGTATCTATCATCACGTCTTCCATGAGTCTGAACTGTATCAGATGGTCCACGAGGCCACTTTCAATCATCACGTCAGATATAAGTCTCCCCAGAGGAATGTAATTCCTTGTCTTCATGTTGTTTTTGGTATCTTTCACGAAGTCTCTGAGATATTTGAAGAGGAGTGCAGGAAGGCAGAGCTTCAGACCCTTGTGTATGCAGTACAAAATGCATTTCTGGTCTGTGTTGATATAATCTGAGGAGTTTGAGGCTGGCCGGTGATGGATGGTGCCTAAGATGATCTTCATCCATACCCGGAGGTTCTGATGTAGTTCCTTGTTCTTGGAATGCTTGCCTTCAGCATTCTGTTGAAAAATTGTAGGGTTTATCTCATGGGACATATACTTTGCCCTAGGATTGATGTTGTATATGTGTCTTCCTCCAGTCTTCTCCATGCCCAGAAGGGCAGCAATTGATTTTTCTGTGATGACTATCTTGACTCACAAAACATAGGAGACAATGTAGTGATCGTCAGCGTCAGCGAACCTCCAGAATTCTTTCACCAGATTTGTGTAGATTGGGCCATAGAGACGTTAAAAGTAGTTTTCCCACCCTTGCTTCTTCAGTTCATCAGTGAGGTCGACATCATTTCTTCTCATGTTGTCAAAATCCACCAACGTTTCACACAACACTTCCATCTTTTCAAACGGTGTTGCAAGATGGATATGAGGCTCACAATCAAGAATGTGGGGTTCTTTGTAGATGGGAGTGGAGACAACGCGGGTGACTGCTGGGGACTTGAACTTGGAGCTTGCTCAGTTGAGTTCATCTGTTGAGAGAAGTTGTACACAGACTGTTGTTGAGAATCCATGAAGATCGTTGATGAACTTGAAATGAAGGTTGAAGAACTTGAGTAACGCTGCAGAAATGCCTTTGAAAGAGAAAAAAATTGAAGGAGAGGGTTAGGAGTGTTTGTGAGTGAAAAGTGTGCAATTGTGAAATGAAGCGTTTAAATATCCAAATTAGGGCGCATGCAAAACGACACACAAAAATGAGTTTAGCACAAAAACCAAGTACGCACGTTAGAGGGAGAATGATTACAGCTCATAAATGATGTCTAATCCCAAAATCAGCACACTGCTCGAGGAGATCTCAAGAGACTGTTTCTTGATTACTGCTAGACAGTTGTCTAGAAGTTCCAAGGTCAGACGCATGATGCTCCACGTGTTACTTTATCTGATCTTTAGGAATACCAAAGGGTTGGTTCCTGGAGATTTCTAACTCAAATGACTTCTAACTGGTAGTAGCATCAGAGTCAGATGCAGAATCCAACTGTTTACATCAGAGTCTTATTTTTCTATCTCAGAGGCACATTTTATTCAGAACAATTTTGAATGTTTAGATTTTTTAAGATAAAGGAGAATCTATCTTCAGCAAGGAGTTTGGTAAAGATGTCAGCCCATTGATGGTCTATATCAATAAATTTTAACATTACTACCCCTTTCTGAACATAGTCTCTAATGAAATGATGTTTTATTTCTATGTGCTTAGCTCTGGAGTGCAAAATAGGATTCTTACTTAAACATAAGGCAGCAGTATTGTCACAGAAGATAGGAATGTTACTCTCAAAGATTTGAAGATCCTCTAGTTGATTCTTCATCCAGAGCATCTGAGTAGTGCATAATGATGCTGAAATATATTCTGCTTCTGCAGTGGACAACACGATGGTTGATTGTCTTTTGCTGGCCCAGGATATCAAATTCTTTCCCAAGAGCTGACACTTTCCAGATGTACTTTTACGTTCCATTTTGTCGCCTGCGTAATCTGCATCATAATAACCAGAAAGTCTATACTCTGATGTTTTCTCATACATCAGGCTCATGTTAGGAGTTCCTTTCAGATATCTGAGTATTCTTTTAACAGCTGTTAAATGAGATTCTCTAGGATCTGATTAGAATTTGGCATAGAGACAAACACTAAACAGAATATCAGGACGTGTAGCAGTCAGATAGAGAAGAGATCCTATCATACCACGATAGAGCTTCTGACAAACCTTTTGACTAACTTCTTCTTTTTCCAGAATGTAAGTTGGATGCATGGGTGTCTTGGCAGGTTTCCATTCCGCCATTTCGAATTTCTTCAGAATGTCTTTTATGTATTTACTTTGATGAACATAGGTGGCTTCTGAAGCTTGATTGATTTGAATTCCTAGAAAGAACTTTAGTTCTTGCATTAAGCTCATTTCAAATTCTGCCTGCATTAGCTCAGAGAATTCTTGACACACAAAGGGGTTAGCTGAACCAAAGATGATGTCAGCAACATATATCTGGCATATCATGAGGTCATTATTAATGTTTTTACAGAAGAGTGTAGAGTCAACTTTCCCTCTGATAAAATCATGTTCCAGAAGAAAATTACTTAGCCTTTCATACCAAGCTCTAGGAGCTTGTTTTAGTCCGTATAAAGATTTCTTAAGTTTAAAAACATGTTCTGGACAATTTGAATTTTCAAAACCTGGAGGTTGATTGACATACACTTCTTCTAATATATAGCCATTAAGAAATGCACTCTTGGCATCCATTTGATATAGTTTGATAGAATGATTTACAGCGAAAGAAACAAGTAAGTGAATAGATTCTAACCTGGCGACTGGGGCAAAGGTTTCATTGTAGTCAATGCCTTCTTGTTGACTGTACCCTTGAGCCACCAGTCGAGCTTTATTTCTGACGACTTCGCCTTTCTCATTTAGCTTGTTTCTGAACACCCATTTGGTTCCAATAATGTGAGTGCCTTTGGGTTTAGGAACAAGATCCCAGACGTCATTCTTTGAGAATTGATCTAGCTCTTCTTGCATGGCTAGAACCCAATCGTCATCTTGAAGTGCCTCATCACAGGAAGTAGGCTTGATCAGAGATACTAGTCCCATAGGGGTTTCTTCAGGTATCTTGAAGGTTGACCTAGTTCGGATAGGTTCATCTTTGTTTCCCAGAATCAATTCTTCAGATATGTTGGGGCGACGTTTTGATTTCTTTTGGATCGCTAGGGCTTTAGATCCTTCTGAACTTTGTATATCAGATACTTCTGGTGTTTTGATCTTCTCGTCAGAACCTGCAAGAGTAATCTCCAGATCTGCAAGTTTCTCAACTAGCTTTGACTTTTCAGGGTCAAGCTTATCATCAAATATGACGTGAATTGATTCTTCCACAATTTTGGTTTCTGTATTGTTTACTCTGTAGCCTTTAGAGTTCTGAGTATCCTAACATAATACCTTTTTGTGCTTTTGAATCAAACTTATTCAGATGTTCTTTAGTATTCAGAATAAAGCAAGAGCATCCAAACGGATGAAAATAAGAAATGTTGGGTTTTCTTCCTTTACACAGTTCATAGGGAGTCTTTTCCAAAATAGGTCTTATGGAGATTCTATTCTGAATATAACACGTTGTATTTACTGCTTCATCCCAAAAGTCCTTATCCACATTTGTTTCATTGATCATGGTTCTGGACATCTCTTGGAGTGTCATATTCTTCCTTTCTACAACTCCATTTTGTTGTGGAGTTCTAGGACAGGAGAAATCATGGGATATTCCATTAGAGTCAAATAATTCTTCAAAAAAATTATTTTCAAATTCTCCACCATGATCACTTTTGACTCTGATAATTTTAGAGTCAAATTCGTTTTGCACTTTGGAACAGAAGCTCGTGAATACAGAGTGAGACTCACTCTTGTGCTTTAAGAATTTTATCCATGTCCAGCGACTAAAGTCATCAACAAAAACTAGTCCATATTTCTTCCCATTGACTGATGCTGTTTTCATAGGACCAAACAAATCAATGTGAAGAAGTTCCAGAGGCTTAGAGGTAGAAACAATATTTTTCTTTTTAAAAGATGATTTTGAAAATTTTCCTTTCTCACATGCTTCACATAGAGCATCTGAAGAAAACTTCAGCTTGGGTAGACCTCTGACTAACTCGACTTTATTTAGCTGAGACAGCTTTCTCATGCTAATGTGGCCCAAGCGTCTATGCCATACCCATTGCTCTTCATGAACAGACATTAAACATTTTACATTTTGTTCTTTTAAGTCTGAAAGATTTATTTTATAAATATTGTTTTTCCTCTTGCTAATGAATAAGATTGTTCCATTATTCTGATTAATTACTTTACATGTTTTTTGATTGAAGATTACGTCATACCCGTTATCACTTAATTGACTTATTGATAAAAGATTATGCATTAATCCTTCTACATAGAGAACATCAGATATAGAGGGAAGAGTACCATTACCAATAGTTCCGGAGCCTCTGATCCTTCCTTTCTGATTTCCTTTGAAACCTACGAAGCCTGCATCTCTAAGTTCCAGGTTTTGGAACATATACTTTCTTCCCGTCATGCGTCGTGAGCATCCAGAGTCCAGGTACCATGACTGGTGTCTTAACTCTGCTGCATAAGATATCTGTAACATAAACAATCTTATCCTTTAGTACCCAGAATCTTTTGGGTCCTTTGTGATTAGTTTTCCTAGAGTTTCTTAACACTTTGGGTTTTCTAGCATTATCAAAGCGTTTTGCTTGTGTATGTGTATAGTGATAGGAAAACGGAGATTTAGGTTTGTCATTAGTTGAAGTTTTATCTTCACTAGGATCATACCCAATTCCTCTTCTATTGTTCTGATTGACCCCATAAATCATGGATGCCATTCTGCTTCTCTCTTTCCCATTCTTCAGAAACTTTTGAAAAGATTTTTCATATTCATAAATTACTGTGTTTGAAGTTTGTGGAGCTTGAGATAACGCTTCTTCAAGTTTTAAACATTGTTTATTTGTGGAATCTCTTTCTAATGTCAAAGTTCGGTTTTCATCTTTTAGGTCTGAAACTGTTATCTCAAGTTTACCACATTCTTCGAGACTTTCTTCAAGCACCTCTTTTACAGCTTTAAAGTTTTGATTAAGTTTCTGATATGAGTTTAGAGTTTCATATAGGCATGATTCAAGGTCAGATCGAGAAAGATCAGAAAATACCTCTTCGGATTCAGATTCTCCATCTGAAGTTTTCTTGGAGGTGGTAGCCATGAGTGCCACATTTGCCTGTTCATCAGAGTCTGATTCTGATGAGTCAGATCCACTGTCATCCCAGGTAGCCATCAGTCCCTTTTTGGTTCTGAAGGAACTTTTCTTGAAGTTCTCTTTTCTGGAGCTTTCTTTCTTCAACTTGGGACATTCGTTTCTGTAATGACCTGTTTCTTTACATTCATAACAAGTTACATCTTTGTTAGATTTACCTTTTGAAGTTGGTTCTGATCGATCTCCTTTGGATCTTGGTTTTCTGAAGTTATTATTCCTTTTTCTCCAGAGTTGTTTTACTCTTCTAGTTAAAAGGGATAATTCTTCCTCATCGTCAGAATCTTCCTTTTCAGAGTCATCAATGTCTTCTTCTTCAGCCTGGAAGGCTTTGTTTCTATCAGACTTGCGCCTTTCTGATCTGGACTTTAGTGCTACAGACTTGATCTTCTTCTGATGCTCATCTTCCTCCAGTTCTATCTCGTGACTTCTGAGTGAACTGATGAGTTCTTCAAGGCTGATGTTGTTCAGATCCTTTGCTGGTTTTAAGGCTGTGACCATAGGTCTCCATTTCTTTGGCAAGCTTCTGATGATCTTCTTGACATGGTCCGCAGTTGTATATCCTTTATCTAGCACTTTGAGTCCTGCAATTAAAGTTTGGAATCTAGAAAACATTACCTCTACAGCTTCATCGTCCTCCATTTTGAAGGCTTCATATTTCTGGATTAGAGCCAGAGCCTTCGTTTGTTTGACTTGAGAGTTTCCTTCGTGAGTCATCCTAAGGGAGTCAAGTATCTCTTTAGTTGTTTCCCTGTTGGTGATTTTTTCATACTCATTATAGGAAATGGCATTGAGAAGTATCGTTCTGGCTTTGTGATGGTTCTTGAATTCACGCTTCTGATCGTCTGACATTTTGCTTCTGGGAATAACAACTCCAGCATCTGTTACAGGTGGTATGTAGCCAATTGTCACAATGTCCCAGAGATCAGCGTCGTAGCCCAGAAAGAAACTTTCAATTCTGTCTTTTCAATAATCGAATTTCTCTCCATCAAAGACTGGAGGTTTAGCATTGTAACTATTTCTTTCATTGGTGTTGGCCATAGTTTTTCTCGCTCTGGATCTCTCTACAGTGTTAAGTGTTTGATTAGAAAATCAATGACAATGTCGTAGCTCTGATACCAACTGAAGGTGAGAAAAACAAGAAGGGGGGGGGGGGGGGTTGAATTGTTTTAGGAATTAAAATCTTTTTCAAAAAATAGAACACACAAAATTTTATACTGGTTCGGTTAGAAAACAAAGCTACTTTAGTCCACCCGACCAAGGTGATTTCGCCTTCAAAAAGGACTTAACCCACTAATCTTGAAAGATTACACAACCAATCATCTAAGAGAATGATCTTTTATCCCTCTCAAGTATACAGACTACGCAGAGTCCCTTGAGGAACAAAAATAATTTAAGCAAAATAGAGTTGTAATGTAAAGCGCTTCTAAGAGTAAGCAAGTATTACAAAAAAGTATTAGAACAAAAGTTTTCACGTAAGAGCAGCAACTCGTGAAAAATGAGAGAATATGAATGAAGTTTCTGTGCATTGCAGATGTATCTCTCTAGTGAGGTAAACTGTCCTTTATATAGTAGTTGAGAAGGACCGTTGGCGTGATGACAAAATCTTGGTCTTTGATGAGCATTCAATGCCATTACTTATGTGTTTCTTTCTATAACCATTTTGTCTCCCTTTTAAATTCTTTCTTAAAATACTTCTTTTCCATAGTGAAAATCATTTTCGTTATGCTTTCTGGACTTGTGAATCTTTATCAGAGTCTAGATGTACCAGAGTTATTCTTCAGAGGATGATCACGTCTGAATTTATCAGAGCTTCTCAGAGTACTAGTCTTCTTAAGTATCGGAGTCTATGACTAGTAGTTTGTTGGAGCTTCTGGTTCTTTTTGTTGTCTTTCTTTGATCAGAATCAGAACTTCTTGGACGCACTTCTTCCTTAGCGGCGTCTGATCCTTTAGCACTTTGTATCTGACAAATGTTTGTATCTGATAAGAGATCAGAATCCTTCGTTACTATTCAGAGTCCTGCATGAATGTTCAGAGTTCTGCATACTTAGAAAAAATCTCGTTAGAGTGCCATTTTTGGTTTCATCCTTTGTTATCATCAAAATCTTAGAAATCTATTGAAGAACCAGTTTTGTTCTTACATGGAAAGCCAGTAAGTCAGAAAAACAATGTGTTCCTGAGCATCGACTCAATCTGTTGAACCCTAGTGATCCTCTATGAAGGAGCTATAAGGAATTATTACGAAGGTAAAACCAGGTTTTATCTTTTTTTGTTTAAGGCTCGAAAGCTTCTCCAGTTGGTCGAAGGAAAACTATAGTAGCAATGTCGAAGAGGGTGGAAGTTATCATCCCACAAGGAAGGTGGAATGTGTTGGTCGATGTGTCCCAAAAGAACGTAGCAAAAATAAGAATGTGGGAATTGTACAAGGGACCAACTCGTAACAACTGGAATAGATAAAAAATGCCTAAATCCCTCCAAAAGTCCTTCTTTTTATCTTCAACCTTATTTATCCATTTGATGTAATCCTCAGTTAGACGACAAGAACTGAACACCCTGTTCTTAAAGAAGTTGAAGTTAAATGGTTCACCAACGAACATCAAGGGTTTGTAATAAGGGTAAGTGGGAAAGAATTCCTAAAGCATCTGAGGTTTCTTGATGTGTCTGGGGAGTGGACCCATGAATGCATGCACAGAGCCATCAAGAGTGTAAGGGATGAGAGAAGAACGATACCATAAGTTCCTTCTTCCATCCTTCATGGGAGATTCAGGGATGTAGGCACGGTCATTGACATATAGTGGTGTATCAATCTCAGCATTGAAAGGAGGATGAGACTGATATTTATGCACCATTATGGTAGATGAAAGTTTCTTGAAGAAAATCTTAGTGAAGAAGAAGGAAAATTGTAAGGGAAAACTCTCAAATATTCTTCTTTGTCTAAGTTGCAGAAATATGGAAGTGTGAGAGTAAAGAAAACATTGAGGGGTAGCATGTTAAATACCCAAAGGAGAAAACATTTTAGTTTTTTTCCCTCTAAATGAACTTAACCACGTGGCATGTTTGAGTCGACATATGGCGTCTGGAAGGTCATGGGGAAAGATGAAAATGGAATTAAGAGAATTTTTCTTGATTTCATTTTTAATTAAAGCTCTTAGGAAATAGGGAGTGATCATGATCAATTTCACACGTGTTTGTGACGTGACATGTAACACCCTAAAACCCCAAATTTTAATTTTAAAGAAAAATTCACATGTAGGATGTGACTTCACCAAACACTCATACATAAACATACAACTTTAATAATTCAAAGCAGAAATTAAAAGAAAACATAATATAGTCTCAATTAAAACATCATTGAAAAACTCCATGAATATGAGATACAACTCAATACATCAAAACATAAGCGACTTGTTCCCCGATGTTACAGAACCAACGCATTATTTGAACTAAAATAAAAATAGTAAATGCTAAGAGGGCATCAAAGTCATCCTACAGTCATCACAAGCTATCACTCCTGCTAATTACCTGTACAAATATTGCACGTAGCCATCCAACAAACAAAAAAGGGATGAGAATACATTTACAAATAATAATAGTGAAATTTAGCAACAGGATGATAATACGAACATATCATTAATGTTAAAACACAAACACAATTATAAATACATGCAGAGATATCATTCTCAATATATGCAATGCTAGTATGCACCACCTCTTTCACCTATATGCATGTGGTACCAAGTTTGTGGATATCAGAGATATGTTACTGATTTTTATCCATGCTCTCTAGCCCCTCACCTGAACCGACGATCCAACCAAATGGATGTGAGACCCGCCTCTGGTCCCTCAATTGCACCAACGATTCGACCAAATGGATATGAGGTCACTAAAATAGACCGAAGTCTCACCTAACTCCAAAATATATGCATGCATGATAATATAGACAAACAAACATGCAACTCAATAATCATCCAAGGTCATCTCAACATCATACATAAAAAAATGTTTTATATATGAACCAAACTGTTTGTCAATAATCAAGTCATCATTGTAATCCCATCGGATCACTAATCACAACACCATATAATTTATTTAATCAATTATAAACAATTCCAAATGAGTAATGACTCTGAAGTACTCAAAGTGTTCTAAAGTATTGAAAGGAGTTCTAAGAGTAACATTGATTCTGACGTTCTTAAAATAAAATCTCATTTGGTCTTAAAATAAAATTATGAAATATACAACAAAATTTGACAATTTCTTCACGTTCCTATGTCGCTCCCAACGATCGCTTTTTAAAATTGTAATTCTCACGACAACTTCCCAATTTTTTTTTATCTTTTCCTGTTACCCTAATTGTAAACCTCGCATTAGTTAATTATTATTAATAAAATAATTCTAATTAAATAATTATTCCAAAGAAAATAAATATTTTTGTTATTATTAATAAAATGTCATAATTAATTAGTTATTTAATTATAATCTTTATTTATTTTATCAAAAAGAAAAATAACACTTTTATTATTTAAACATTTTATTTTAAATAATTATTTAATAAAAATACTCATTAAAATAATTATAATTATTTCTAATTTTTTCGATTGTCATTTGTTCAACCCTCAAGTCCCAATTAACATTTTCACCCTCATTGTTTCATACACCCTTAAGTAATAAGGTTAATATATTTTTAACAATAGAGTATTATTTCTATTATAATTAAATAATCAATTCCATTAATTAAATTATTTCAATAAATCATATTTTACTGAATATTGTAACACTTTAATTTTTTTAACTAAATAAATATTCCAATTAAATAATATTTTGATTAAATAATATATTTAATTAAATAAATATTTAACTATCACTATATGATTTATTTTTAGAACTATAATTATTTCAATTATTACTGAATGATTAAAATTATCTAATATTTCATTATTTAATCAATTTATAATTCTAACACTTATTTATTTTATAAAATTCTAATTCTCAATTATTTAATAATTAAACTCTAAAATAACTATTTTATTTTTAATTCCCCCAATCCACTAGTTCTCTCCGGATACTCAATCATCTAATTATTTCTATTAAACTACTTAATTCTATTTTTCTTCACCACTCCAAAATACTCATATTCCTATAATTTAATTAAATTATCAAAATATCCCTAAATCCTACAAAACCCGAACATAACTTAAATAGTCAAATCATTCAAGCAGTACACATATAAACACTCAAATAATTAGATTAAAATTAATAATCTAAAAATCGGGTGTTACATGACATTTTGGCTTAAACGGGTCATAATGACCATAGAATAATAATTAAATATTGTGACGTTCTATTGAAGTGACATGCGCAGACTAGGCAAACAGTGTCAAAAGATTACAAAAATGCTACCTTTCTTTCATCTGGTCATATGATCGAAAGTATCATTTTTCGGGGCATTTGTTAGCCTGAGATTTTTACTTAGTAGGAAAAGTAAAATGAATGCTAAAATGAGTTACACATTAGTGAAATGCTAAGTGTTAGCATTGATCGGTAGAAGTTGCCAACAATGCTACGTCGACTAAGGTTTCTCAACTGGTATCTTGGGACGTGGTTTGGAAGAATCTCAATAGTAGATCTTGAGATATGGTTTGGAGAAATCTCAGGAACATACTTGGGTAAGCACTCAACACCATGTCGAGGTCGAGACTTTCGACAAGCCCAGAAGATTTAGAAAATTGAGGAAAGAAAAAATAGAAGGGACTTAGCACTATCAACAATTGCCTTTGACACACAATCAATTACTAGTCACTAAGAGCAGTTATAGAACGTACGATAATAATTTTCAGTAGTTTCAAAGTGTTGACAACGTGGAAGTGCATTGGAGGTGTCACACCCTAATTTTCCCTTAATTTAATAAATCGATACATACATCGTAACTTTTGCATCATATACATATCACACCATGCATTCTTTCCGCATAATACCTAAAATGTCTACCATAATAAAATTTTGATTTTATAGGCAAACCGGTTGAATCGTTTCTCAAATGTATGTAAAATTATCGGGCGGAAAATTTTAAGATCGAGCTTGCAGATGTTAGTTTTATAAATCTACGGTTCGCGTAGTTTTAAATTGACGTGCTCGTTTTCTTTTTTTTGACTCCTTTTTCGGTCGCATTTTGATTAGCATGAAATTTTTCAACATGATATTTTTTACTTCAAAATTTGATCAAAACTTGTCTGTTTTCCAAAGTGTTATTCCGCGTTGATCGTTTTTATGGATTCAGTTTAATTTTTCGAACATTTTTGCGCTCGATTTTTATTCATTTTTAATTATTTTATATTTTATTTTTAGCCAAAATAATCCGATAAATTAATTAGATTTCATCAGATATTTAGTTTGAATTTATTTTATTTTTTTCAAAAAATTAATTATCTAAACCTATTTTTAAAATAAATAAAAAACAGAGAATGATAATAAAAAGAATAGAAATAAGAGAATAGAAGAGAAGAAATTTATGTCAAATATCAAACCAATCCAAATGCATCACAAGAACCAGATTCAGAAGGAAATAAGGACATGCGTCCTCCTCCATGCAATGACACTCTCAAACGTATCAAAGGGGGCGACATCAATGCTAACGTCCCCCACTCAATTGAAAACGGAATGAAAAAAGAACAAGTTGGCAACACGTTGACAACTAATGATTTTCAGCAAATATATCTCTTAATTTAAAACAAGGAAAAGAAGATACCTCTCTCATCCTCTCCATATATTAATAATGCTCTCTTCTCTCATCTTCATTGGAGGATTTCTTTTTCTCTCTGCAGAAGATAAACTGAAAAACCATATATATTTCTTCTCCCACTCACTCTCATAACCAATACTCTCTCTCCCTGCAATGTTTCTACACAAGATCCCCCTTCACTTTTCCAATTTTTAAACAGATACACATTAACATATATATCCACCCAGTCACTCTCATAAACAATACATCATCCCAACACCACCTCAATGTAAACCGTCGTCGGCGAAAACATAGCACCCACCCCCTTCATAAACTTCCTACGTCTGAGATTTGCACTTCCCTTTAAAGAACCATCACTGCCACCACCTTGTTCTCAATTCTCAAACTCCTTCCGTCAAGCTTCCATACAAACCACCCATAAATTCAGCTCACTTCTTGTCCTTCACTCAATATAACTTACCTCTTCAACCATTTCATACTCCTTTATTCCATCAACACTTCAACAACCTTCATCTCCTTTTTCCACCAACCTCAACAACCTCTTTGTCTATGCAAAAATAAACAGCCTGAACGAATAAGTAACAACCAAATTCCAAGTTTCAAATCACTAACACCATACATCGGAAACTGCCGTGGAAAACACTCCATACACACTTCAAAATACTCCCACCTTTTCCACCAACAACACCATACAATTCGGCCTCAACATCCGTCCGAACCACCATTGTATACCTCTGTCTACCACACAAAATACACCTCAAAACCACACGTGAAACAAACACCGACAAACATCAACTTTGTTATCCCTCCGCAAGTACACATCATCATCGCGCCACCACTTTCCCTGGCTGGATCCGCCCTCCGTTGTCATGGTTAAGACTTATTTGTTCTTTTTTCTTCTTCTAATTTCCTTATTGATTGTTTGAGTGGTTTGTGGTTTTTATTATGTACTTGAAATTGAAAGAGGGAAGGATGATGTTGAGAGATGAAAGAGAACAATGGGATGAAAAAAATCTGAAAACCGTATTTTATTTCATCTTGTTTAATTAGTTTTTAATTGGTTTAATAAGATCTGACACGTGTCATCCTTTTATTTGATTGATGTTAAACAAATTTGAAAAAAAGGGTAGAATGTTGGCTTCCTCCTGTTTCGATTTTTTCTTGTTTATTTTTTGTCTTGATATTTATTCAATATGTAATTTTAATTTGAAATCTGATTTTTTTAATATGTTTATTTTAATTAAATTATATTAATATAATTATGGTTGTTAGACCAGAGCGTAGTAGATTTAAGCCCATCTATTACATTCTATTTGTGCTTCTTATCCTTCATTAGTTCCCCCATCTTTATCTCTAACACTTCCATTTGTTTCTTTTTGTCTTAATTTTGGTTGTGTTTGAGTTATTGTAACTATATTGGTACACGATTAAAAATAGTGAAAAAGATGTAATATTTGGGTTGTTGTTGATTTATTTCATTGTGTTGTGATTTTAGAGTTTAAATTCAATTTAACTTTCGAAAATCGTTTGGACGCGTAGATTTTTTTGGCCTGACTTCTTATAGAGTGATTCCTACATGAATCCACTTTATGTTAGCTTTACTTAGTGATGAATTCATTACCTTGAGTTCAATTTATTTTATAACTGTAATTGTCGTGTATAGTTTATTGAGTTGTCAAATTTCTTATTGCGCTGCACATTCGACTTTGTAATATCATTTTTTTTCTCGGATTCTTATAGAGTGATTCCTACATGAATCTGCTTTAGGTTAGCTTAGAGCTAAATTCAGTACTTTTGGTTTCGGTTTATTTTCGGTCTCGTGGCTTTCCCTTGGACATTCTTATAATGAGTTAGTTGTTTGTTTACATTTACTTGCTTACTTGTTTAACGGGCTTGCATTTAAATCACTTTATTATATCCCTACTTGATAAAATATACCCATTCTCGTGGTGTGTAATAATTTTCCCGCTTTCTTTTATTTTGTTCTTATTGCGTTAATTAATTGTTAATTCAACATTAACGTAAAATCAACCCTTTTCAAAAGAACAAAAGTAAGCGCTCGATCCAACGTCGAGTAATTTTCCAAATCCAAACCACTTCCATTATCCCAACTTCTCAATCATTTTTAAATCCTTAAATTATTTCATCCTGTTTCAATTCAACGCAAATAAAAACCTCGATCAACATTGAGTGCATTTTCCAAGTTCAAATTTAAAACACTTAAGCATATTTAAACACCATTTCAAAGGGTGAAAAAGGAGATGATCAAGAGTCTTTGATTCCTCTCCTCAATTGTTTGGATACGAGTTGTCTTACTCGACCATTCGAGAAATCGTCATCCATTAAAGTTTTCTATTCCTATTCACTTCAACCTCTTTTTGTAATCAAACCTAAGCAAACTCATTTTTGTAATAGCTTGGACAAAAAAGGAGGTGGTCTAGAGCCTTTTATTTCCTTCCCCGAGTACTTGGATACAAGTTGTCTTACTTGACCATTCGAATATCCGCCATCCATTCAAAGTACCTTAACAATATTCAAACCTTTTTGAAATTATGGATGAAAAGGGAGATGGTCTAGAGCCTTCTATTCCTCTTCTCGATTGTTTGGATACGAGTTTCCTTACTCGGCCATTCGATCAATCGTCATCCAACAGACATACAACCAACCAAACCTATCTTTTCTCACCCTTGTGCGATCTTCAGACCCTTTTCACAAAACGAAAGATGCTTTGTCCATTCCGAGACGATGCAAACACGTTTCATTCCTACATTTGCAAGAATTTAGAACGCTTTCCACTCAAATGTGACAAGAACAAATATGTGAGAATCCAAATTATGTTATCCATTCTAATGCAATGTCAATGTTCACTTCTCCATGTTTTGGGTAGTAAACAATGTTTTTTGCTCGATTACGACTAAGTACCTTTCACTAAAATAGACCAATAAACAAATATTTTCTACCCGGAACTGCGTAGCCTTGAGTTCTTCATCGCACATGGAGATACGTAGGAGCAAGACCTGCAACATTGTCAGGCACATTAATAAAAAACTTTTTTGCGACTCCTTTCTTTTTTTCTCTTTTCATTTTAAAGGAAACAATTAACATAAGCTAACATTCAATCGCAAATTTAACTAAAAGTTTCTTGTTAAGTACAATGGACGTGCGGTATGTTAATACCTTCCCTTTATGTAATCAACTCTCGATCCCGAATTTGGTTGCGAAGATCATTTTTTTTAAAGGCACTACTACAAAAAACACCTATCACAACAGTTAGAAAAGAGATACCATCACGTTGAACCAACCGTTGTGAGGTAATGTATGATTGTATGTATGATATTTTCCACCACAGTCGTATGACTATGACTATATCTATGTAGCGTGCTACCTACCATAATGATTACTTTAAACAATCATTGTTATATTTTTCAAATCATAATATTTAACAACGGTTGTTTAGAAACAACCGCTGTGATATATACACTTGAGTTTATTATAAAATATATGGAATGTGTATTTTACCATTGCTCACTAAACATATAAACTTTGACTCTATACTAGAACATTATAATATGACAAATTAAGTTATATTAGATTAACAAGTTTACGTTAAATGCTTGACAAGAGTTCTTCAACTCCTTATCCGCATTTTGCTCTTTAACATTTAGAACTTGATTTAGTGATTGTAGTTTTTCAACTACCCTTCTCTCCACCTCTAAATTTGTTTGCAAAGTAAATAATATTTGCAAAAAAAATTAGAGGTGAAAAGAGGGGTGGTTGAAGAAATACAATCACTAAACCAAGTTTTAACTGTCAAAGAATAATGTGCATATAATGTTGTGAAGAATTCTTGTCAAGAATTGAACGTGTACTTATTTTCTAATACAAGTTTATCTATCATATTATAATTTTTTAATGCAGTTTGAAAAGTTATATAGCTAAGGGATTGAAAAAACACTCAAACCATATAATATATAGTAAATTCATCTTTTAAACAAGCATTAACAACAACATTCATAAAAAAAAATCATAAAAAACATTCATCAAAAAGATTCATCAACAACAAACCATAAACAACAATCATGATACAACAAACATATTAAGTCATGGAATGCTTAAGAAATGTACCATACATATACCATAATGGCGTGTTCACAATGAAATAAGGATGCATATAAAGTCAGAGCCATAAACTTGTGTCTATCTTGAATTGATGTCAATTTGGATCTTTGACACAAGTTTGCAACCAAAATTTAGCTTCATCTTCTTTATTGAAACAATCATCCCTACCTACAAGTCAAAACAAGCATAAAGTTCAAACATTATGAAACAAGCTATTGAAACAGGTTTTGAAAATAAAACTATAGTGAAAATGAACCTGTAAATACACATTGGATAATATTTGATGTTATGGTTTCATTTTGGGGTTTCCATATGAGAGAGACGATTGATAAAGTTGTTAGGGTTTCATTTTGAGAGAGACGAGTGAAAAAGTTGTTAGGGTTTTGTTTTGAGAGAGACGGTTGTTATGTACTGGAGCGAGAAATAATTTTTCTTATATATAAATAAGTAACACCTTTCACCATGGTTGAAAACAAAAACCGTGGTGATATATAAGGTCAATCACATTATTATCACGATAAGTGACCAAATTGTTGGTGCGTGGATTTGAATAATTTCACTCTATGTATATTTCACCACGGTTGTTCTACTTGACTGTTGTTACATTTCCTTTAGTAAATACCAAAAAAAGGCGCCCAAATATAAACTATTACCATGGTTAAAATGATTACTATTGTAAAATAGGTGTTACGAAAGGTCTATTTTTTAGTAGTGGTTTTATCGATATTTTTCCTCTCCTTCATTGGAATAAATAAAGTTTGGTGGTGATTTTATTCGAACACATTTTTTCACAAGTGTGCCATAAATGCTTCACGAAGGATCATATTTTTCAAGATACCACAGGAGGATGAGTTGCAAGCATTAGAATACTTGTCTATTCTTTAGGAATAAATTGTCGAGAACAATTATTTTTAGTTTAGTATATATAGCATGCTCATATGTTGTAATCGAGGTCACAAATTTCATATACTTTCTGTATAGAACTGGAGTACCCAAGCCAAAGTGTGAAACAGTTTGTGAGTAATATGTGAGTTTGTGTCCTTTTTTCTTTGTAATTTTTTTATGTTTCCTTAATTGAAACACTCATTTTCTTGTCATTTATTTCATTTATTTAATGTTGTTTACTTTAAACTTCTTTTACTTTAATTCAAACTTTATTGTCTTTAAAGTTTAGTTTTACACTTTAATTTCTCAAGGTTGTCATGAAGGCATACATACAATGATTTATTGCAATTTGTCGATCATGCTTGTAGGCATCAGAAATGATGGATTTTCCCAAGATTAGGGAAATGAGGGTAAACCATAATTAGAAGCATAATTCACTTGAAGTGCAGCCGATTGCTCCTCAATGTGATCCATACGCAAGGCATTAGTTGCGCATGATATCATGTACTCAGCATGGCGTATATCTTCCTCTTCCATGAGTTTCTTCATTGTAGCATTGAGACTTTAGATGGTTGTCTCCAACCCATTCATACAAGTAGTATCTGCCATGGTAATGGATGAAAGCACCAATGTAAGGGTTATGATTTTATGAACAACCCAAAAAGAAATAATATGATAACAAATTGATGAATATGTAGTATTGATTTAAGAGAAAGAGGTTGCAATATTTAAAGATGGAGTGAATTCATTTAGGAAATAGAAATACTAGTAAGGTAGAAGAAAGCCAAGCATAATAATTAAGTTATTAATCTCAATGAGAGAGAGAGAGAGAGATAGAGAGAGATAGAGAGAGAGAGAGATAGAGAGAGAGAGAGAGAGAGAGAAGTGTCATCATCAATTTCCTTCCATTCCTTTATTGTAAATCAATGCTCCCTTTTATAGAATGGTTGCTAGCTTTATTTCCTTAATTGTTGGATTAAGTGACAAGTGTCTCTTTTCTCTAACCATTTTAATGACTCACATTAATGACATGACTTTTCTTCAATTTGGATCATAATAAAAACAATAAAGCTCAAAATCAAGGAACGACCAAAAAGAGGTCATAAACTAAGGACCTTAACCAAACACGGGATACTAAATGTACGCCCCAAAACACCAACAATAGCGTACAAAAGAGAAGTGGTTGAACCACATATTTGGAGAGTGACCATCCATGTTACCTTTCAGAAAAAACTTTATATCACGCTGTCGCATCTCGAAAAATAGGATCCTTCACGATGGTCGTGGAAAAAATGATTCGAACAGAGTCGCCACCGAACTTTATTTATTCAAATGAAGGAATATGAAAATATTGATAAAAACTTTAAAAAGAAAATGGTCGTCGCAACCAAATTCGGATTTGGAAGTCGACTATGCAAGGGGGAGGTATTAACACCCCTCACATCTGTTGTACTTAACGGGAACCTTTTAGTTAAATTTACGATTGGCTGTTAGCTTATGTTGATTATTTTCTTTGAGTGATAAAAATATTAAAAAGAAAAAAGAAAGGAATCCGCAAAAAAAAATTGTTATGGTGTTTGACGAGATTGCGGGTTTCGCTCCCATGTATCCTCTGGTACAATGCGGAATTCAAAGCCTCGTAGTTCGGGGGGCTACGGTTTGTTGGTTTTTTTAATGAACGAGTGTTTAGATCACGTTCTAAGGGATAAACACTGACTTGTCTACTCTCGGAGGAGGCTTAAACACTAGTTTGTATGCATTAGAAAGGACTAAACAATTTTCTTTTGAAAAGGTTTTCGATCGCACGGGGGAGAGAAAAAGGTTTTATTGGTTAAGTGTTTTGCTGGATGACGATTGCTCGAATGGTCAAGTAAGGGAACTCGTATCCAAACAATCGAGGAGAGAAATCGAAGGCTCAAGACCATCCCCATCTTCACCCTTATTTACAAAAGGATTTAAATAATTATTAGTAACTTGAATGAATGACAAATACTCGAATGACCGAGTAAAGAAACTCGTATCCAAGTATTCGGGGAAGGGAATAGAAGACTCTAGACCACTTCCTTTTTCATTCAAGTTATTACGAAAAAGGTTGCTTAAGTTTTTTAGTTATGAACGAACACTTATAAGTTTTTTAATTGGATGAAAAATGCTCGAATGGTCTAGTAAGGGAACTCATATCCAAACGCTGAAGGAGAGGAATCAAAGACTCGAATGGTCTAGTAAATTGACCTTTATACTTTATTTTGATGATATATATATATATATATATATATATATATATATATATATATATATATATATATATATATATATATATATATATATATATATATAAGAGATTGTCAATAGCATCACTAACATCGTTGAAATTGTGATTGAAGCCGCCAAGACTATCATTTGGATAGTGAGGAGGACGATGAGTTTAATTGGAGTATGAAAATAGCATCACTAACATCGTTGAAACTGTGGTTGAAACCGCCAAGACTATCATTTGGATAGTGAGGAGGATGATGAGTTTAATTGGAGAATGATGAAGACAAGGCTGATTGGAGATGGTAGATGACACTATCGATCATAGATGGGGGAGGATGATGTTAATCGGAGACAGAGGAGGATGCGGTCGATCCAAAACGGAGAACGAAGATGTTCATGACCAGAGAACAAATTTGAGTGTAGATGAAGAACGAGATAGAGCAGGGGTATATGATATGGTAAACGTTAAAAGATAATATTGTGAACAATAAAGGAATTGTAATTTCTAATATTATTGATTTATTTTGGATACCAAATTATATTAATAATTACTGGTTAATGATCATATTGTAATATAATAATAATAGAAAAAGTAAAAAGAAATTACCAAGTACTGGTTAAAAAAATAACAATAATAATATATAAGAAAAAAAATATGTAATAATAGTGTAAAATATTTGTATATTATCGATCAATCACGAATGTATATTCTGTAAAATAACATATTTAATTTTAAAATACTGGTATGACATGACATTGCAGTACTTTTAATTTATAATTTGTTATTAGTTGTCCAAAAAAATGTAAGGTGTAATTTAAGTTAATTAATTGTTTTTTAAATTGAGATTAGCCATGAAAATAAATGGTAGCAAAAATAGGGTAGCCAATCCTTCATTTTCTTGTAGTAAGAGAATAATTGATAGAAGAGCATGTGTAAGGAGTTACATGGGGGAATATCTTGAAAAAATTATGGTTTCTTTAAGACGTTTCGTCGTACTGCCAATGATTATGCAATGTAATCGAGTTTCGACGTCGTCTCCAGGATAAAACAGCTCGTTCAAATTTACGATTATCACTTGCAGTATAAGAATCGTCCGAAGAAATACACCTTCATATGGTGTAGAAACCACTCGCAGTATCTAGAAATAATGCAATCGTAGATGGCGCCAAAAGCCACTCGAAAAAAAAAACAGAACATAAAAAATATACGAGATGAAGAGAATGAGAGGGAGAAAAGAGATTCTGAAATGTTCAGGAATCTAGAATGAGTTGTAAATGAATTAACGAACTCTATTTATAAGCAAATGACTCAACTGAGCGGAGCGAAAAGCATGGGAGGGAGTTGAAAATTTCAGGCCCATTACTGACCGTTTTAACTTTGTCAGCAAGTCTGACTCAGACTTGATCTTGGAGGACAAGTCAAACTCAGTTAAAACTTAGGTTAAGACTAGGTTTTGATGAGTGACACGTCATCATTAATTAATTAATTAATTAATTAATATTAATAAATTTTCATGAAATCAATTAAAAAATAATTAATTTATACTATTAAAAATAATTATTTTGTAATTAATTAAATTTCACTAATTTAGGTTCCAAAAAATTAATTCATCTAGACCGTACCGAACCGGACTGAGTCGATCCGGTCGGCCGGGCGAACGACGGTGGTGGCGCGTGCGTGCGCGTGTGCCTAGATGGCTTGGTGTTGTGTCCTCACTCTTTTACAAAATTGGGTACTCCTAGGGTCCAACCCATTTGCCAAAATTGGAATATATATATATATATATATATATATATATATATATATATATATATATATATATATATATATATATATATATATATATACTACTACTACTACTAATATTTATGTTCCTTCTTATGTGGGATAAAATGAATTCTTTCAAATTCACTTTCATATTAGTTCTTACTTGTGCTCATTTATTGTCTATTTAATATCAAGAAATCATTCAAATAACCACTCCAAATTGTCATCATTATAAGATTTCCAACAATCCCCCACTTGAATTTAAAATGTGACTTTAGAAGTAACGTGAAATGTTTCTAAGATTGTGCATAAGCAAAAGTGTCTACGACTTACACCCTAATGTCTAAGTGTATTATTAAAAATGTGCATAATGCATTTTGATGTGAGAAAAATATTTTATTAAATTATCGGTTAATATTATTCTTTAATTATTTAACTCAATTACTAAAATTAAATTAAATAGATAAAATAATATTAACAAGAATCAAGTGAATAAGTGAAAAAGATAAAAACAGAGTTGCAAATATAAAGGACCTAAGGCCCAATAGATTCCGAATGAAAACAAAAACAAATAAATAAAAAAACAAGCTGCTAAAAATAGAAAATAAAGAGTGTGATTAGCAAGGCCCATAATGGGAGGACCAATAACGCTGGTCAGAGAGTCAACCCAGGTCGAAGAGTTAACATGAGTTGACCCCATCCATCACCCTGGGATAAAGTGACTGTGAGATCTGATGGGGAGGAAACACACACACAAAGGCTTATGGTGGGGGATCCACATGGGATCTCCTAGTGGACCCTAAGTCAATGTGGGACATAGGGGAGCCTGGAACAACCATCTAACCTCCATGCAGGCAGCCATAGGAGAGGCTACTTAAGCGTGTTTCATGGAGAAAGAGTTAATTTCTGAAACTATTTTCTCTCTCTTTATTGAGAGCTCGACTCTCTTCCTCCCTTCTCATCAAGACACTTTTGATGTTCATCATGAACATCGACCTGCACCCTCACCTCCACTGCAAATTCCAGGTTCCGATTGAGTTTCTATCGAAAACTTCAACCAGAACACCGTGAAAACCCAGAACTCGGCCAAACACCTCAAATCTCACTTCCTCCAACATGAAAATAGCCTCAATTCTCCTCCTAAACATGAATCAAACATCCATTTAACAAAAAAATGCACACCAAAACATCGTAATGAAGCAAACAGAAAAAAACACCCTAAGTTCAAAAAACTTCAATTCAGCACAAACGAAATACAGTTAAGCATAATAACACTGGGAAAACTACTACACACAACATATAACATGAATCAAGCAGGGAAAATGCAAAAAAAAAAATACGTCAAAGAGGTGACACTCTGAAAATTATTACAAAGTTAATTCTGATGTACACCATTCCCTATCTCTATTTCACTTTGCTTTTTTTTGTTCTTATTTTACTCCTCTATTCTTCTTCTACTTCTTGGTTTGATGTGTTGTTTTTTTATGAGAGGGAAAGGTCAATCTCGCTCAACTCAGAGCTTCAATGTAAAGCTCTGAGTGAATAGTGAATTTTTAGAGCTTTTATTGAGGGTTTGGGTAGTGATTTCTATAGGGGTTTGATACTCTGTCTGATGACTTTTATCAAATGAATGAGGTATCTATTTATAGGGAAAGGAATGGGATCAAAATGAGAGTAAGACTTGTGTGAGTCTGATACATTTTATGGAGTCTGTTATGAACAAGCATGTGAGTCAGTTTGGGTATGAATGATTTAGAGCGAAATTGTTGCTTATAGGGAGAATGAGTGAATGCAAGGTTTGGATTCAATTAGGTGATGATCCCCATGAAAATTAGAGTGATTGAATGGTTGGGATTGGATAAAAGTGTGTTTTTATTTGTGAATTATGTTAATTCTGAGTTTGTTTTTTGGAAATGGATTGGAGGAATTTGTTATAGGTGATTTGCGTTTGTGGTTAGTGGTCCCAATTGAATGTATGTGGATGTGTTCATGGATGTATGTATGTTATTTGATGTTTGAGATATTGTAACTGGATTTGCTCTTTGTGTTTGTTTGATGCCATGGATGGGGGAACATAAATGGAGCGAGGATGCCATGATTGTTAATAATTGAAGCAACTCAATTGATGCATCATTAATATGGCTTGAAGGTATCATGCAATAGGGCTCAAGTCACGACATGGATGCAACTTTATATATATATATATATATATATATATATATATATATATATATATATATATATATTATATATATATATATATATATATATATATATATATATATATATATATATATATATATATATATATATATATATATATATATATATATATATATATATATATATATATATATATATATATATATATATATATATATATATATATATATATATATATATGCTGATGATGCATTGGATTTGAAGCAAAGGCATGATGAATGTAAATTCACGTGTAAACTGATGTACTTTGGGATATGCAATATTGTAATGTAATAAAAGTAAATTTGTTTTTTTCAACTTGTTTTAGCAGAAAAATGTAAATCAAAATTGTCTTATTCAATAATTTTTTCTATTAAAAAAAATTGTTTTTATTTAAAAATACAATTTAAAATGACGATTACTTGAATTACAAAAATGCGTATGATTGAAATCTTCAAAAATGAGTTATGCAAATGATTAGATCTTTCACCTAGAATGAAGTATGCATATGATGATGATTAGCAAAAACCGAGAGTTTATTTTTGAAATAACCGATATTTTCAAATTATATACTAAAATAACCATATTTTTAATTTATTTACCAAACTAACCATATCTCAAGAGGAGGCGCTAACCCTTATGATGCATGCATTATATTTTTACATACAAGCGCCCTTGCAATTGGCGCATGCATGCAAATGTAGAAGCATGTGTCACTGCAATTGACACATGCATAGAATTATAGAAGCATGCCCCATTACAATTAACGCATGCATGTAAAATAAATAAAGGAATAGCCCAGATACAATGGTGCATGCATGTAAAAAATAAAGGAGTAGCCACATGCAGTGGTGCATGCTCCTACATTTGCATGCATGTGCCATGATGAATGACGTTTATGTGTAACTAATCAAAGCATGCACCATAACGTTCGCGCCTCCTTTTGTCGTCCAACTGAAATATGGTTACTTTGATAAATAAATTAAAAACATGGTTATTTTAGTATATAATTTGAAAAATATAGTTATTTTAAAAAAAAACTTATTTTATTATATGTGAAGCAAAGGCATGATGAATGTAAAATCACGTGTAAACTGATGTACTTTGGGATATATGCAATATTGTAATGTAATAAAAGTAAATTTGTTTTTCTCAACTTGTTTTAGCAGAAAAAATGTAAATCAAAATTGTCTTATTCAATAATTTGTTGTTTTCAAAAATAAAATTTGTTTTTAGTTAAAAATGCAATTTAAAATGACAATTACTTGAGTTAAAAAAAATGAATATGGTTGAAATCTTCAAAAATGGGTTATGCAAATGATTAGATCTTTCACCTAAAATGAAGTGTGCATATGATGATGATTAGCAAAAAATGAAATAAAATATCAAAATGAACATAGATGAATTTAATTAAACATGGAGTTTGTATTTAAAATAACCTAACAAATGAAGTCATCTCAAATATAATGAATGACCAAATGCAAATGCATATGATATGAATGGTAATGTAAAATATCCAAAAGAAAGGCAAACCTTTGACTTTTATCATTTTATTTTACTTTTACTAATTCTCGTGATGCATCATGTCTATAAATTTAGGGTTATGAAAGTCAATTACTAAATAGAATCGTCAGGATGCAATGATACAGATGAAAACTATCAAAATAATGAGAAATGGATGAAGGTAATAATCAAGATCAAAGTTCAAACCTTTGAGTTTATTGAATATATGGATAACTCTGACTAGCACAAAAAGCATGACCAAATGTTGTTGATTCTAAGTGTTGGCAGCAATTTTGGTAAAACAAAGAGTGTTCACAAGATGTCATGTGTGATGTCTTAACATGAGATATCCTATGTACCTGCTGGAGTTCAAGAACATGTTCATGCAGGATTGTGTCAGAATGCCACTTACAATGACAAGGCTTTAGATATTGGATGTACCTGCTGGAGCTTAAATGAAAGACATGTTCATGCAAGATTGTTTCAGATGACATACACAATGTCATGGCATCTGATATGGCTGTACCTGCTGGAAGTTATAAAAGGAATTATTGGATTATGCAGGATTTTTCCAGGATGTCAGACCCGATGTCATGACATCTTGTACACAGAACATTCAGTATGAATGTCTGCTGTTTTGTGATTGCACAATTAATGGCAATCTTTGTATGACTGAAGATATGATTAGCTGGCGCATTCAATCATGGATTACAACCAGATTTACTTATTTTCCAAGGAGATCTAACCAGCTGTTATAAAAAGATTTGATTGGAAAATAGATTTAGGGTTTTCAAGATGTCCAAGCCCAACTGGATGCTTCTATAAAAAGGGACTTAGAAAACCTGTTTCGACACAGAACCAATACTGAGCGAAATATAGAGAGAGAGCTAGGGTTTGTGTCTGTTTAGTCATAAGACTTAGAGGTCATTCAAGTTATCCATTGATGATTGAATTAGATTGATTTGTGGTTGTAATTTGTCACTCTAAAGCTGTTAAGCAAGAGTATGTGTCTTCTTGATCAAAGCTGTGAAGCAAGATCAAGAGTGTGTCTTCTTGATTGAAACTGTGAAGTAAAATCAAGAGTGTGTAATTGAAAAGTATTTTCTTTTCACAAGGGATTGTTGTTTAAAATCATTGGTGTGTGATTGTAGGGAAGTGAGTGGGTTCTCATATCTAAGAGTGCTTAGGTAGAAATTGAACGGGTAGAGATTAGGTGAGAAAGACTGTAACTTGTTGAAGTGTACGAAGAGTGTTTGAACTAATCCTATTTTAGTAAATTTCCTTCCTGGCTTGGTAGCCCCCAGACGTAGGTGAGTTGCACCGAACTGGGTTAATAATTGCTTGTGTTATTCGCTTTACCATTCTGTATTTTTTATCCATTGTGTGTTAACAGATATTAGTGTCGTGACATTACCTTCGACATCTTATATCTGATACCAGAATTTCAATTGGTATCAGAGCAGGCATCCTGCTCTGGTTCTGGGTGAGATCTAGGGGCAATACTTTCTGGTACAATGGAGAGAGATGGAGGATTTGTTCATAGGCCACCAATTTTGGATGGTTCTAACTATGACTATTGGAAACCTAGAATGGTAGCGTTTCTGAAATCCCTTGATAACAAGGCTTGGAAAGCTGTGTTAATAGGTTGGGTACATCCTGTCATTACTAAAGAAGGAGAAGCCACCACTAAGAAGCCTGAAGAACAATGGTCCAAGGAGGAGGATGATCTTGCTCTTGGAAACTCTAAAGCCTTGAATGCAATATTCAATGGGGTAGACAAGAATATTTTCAGGCTGGTAAACAACTGTGAAGTGGCCAAAGAAGCTTGGGACATTCTCAAGACCACTCATGAAGGCACCTCTAGGGTAAAGATATCTAGACTTCAGCTGCTCACCTCCAAGTTTGAAAACTTAAGAATGAAAGAAGATGAAAATATTCATGAATTCTACATGAGTATCCTTGAAATTGCCAATGCCTCTGGAGCCTTGGGTGAGAAGATGTCAGATGAAAAGTTAGTAAGAAAAATACTCATATCACTCCCCAAGAGATTTGTTATGAAAGTAACAGCCATAGAAGAATCTCAAGACATCTCAAATATGAGAGTTGATGAGCGAATTGGATCCCTCCAAACATTCGAGATGGGAATATGTGATGGAGCTAAAAAGAAAGGCAAGAGCATAGCATTTATGTCAAACACTGAAGACGAAGATGAGAAAGGTGGTTCAGATATTGATGAAGACCTGGAAAATGAGATAGCAATGTTGGGAAGACAGTTCAACAGACTGATAAAAAAGGTAGATGTGAGAGCAATGGGAAATGTCAAGAACATCACATCTGACATCAGTAAATCCAACAGCTTTGGTAAGAAACCAAAGTCTGAAGAAAAGCCCAAAGAAGTTCAGTGCTATGAGTGTAATGAGTATGGTCATATTAAAACTGAATGTGGTACCTACCTCAAGAAACAAAAGAGGAGTCTTGTGGCCTCTTGGTCTGATGGAAGTGAAACAAAAGAAGCCACAAACCGTGTGACTGCATTGACAGGAAGATGGGAGTCTGAGGAAGAGTCAATTGATGATGAAAGAACCCTTAAAAAGTTGTGCCACAGAAGGGAAGGAGTGTGCAGACAAGTTGAAAGCCAGAAGAAAGTGATAGCTCAGCTGGAAAATGAAAAGGAAGAGCTTGTGGATACCATCTCAAAATTAAAGGTGGAAGCTGTATTCTTGAATTCCAAACTAGATGAGATGACTAAGTATGTAAGAAATCAAAATCTGGTATTGGATTCAAGGATGAGTACAGTTATACTGGTTGCAAACCAAAATCCATACCTAAGTGCAGCCATGCTAAAAGCAAACCTGAGATGTCACATCAGATGTCACAACAGCAAAAAGGGAAGCATCAAAGATGGAAATGCCAATACTGTGGAAAATTTGGCCACCTGAAGCCCTTTTGCTATAATCTATGTGGCTATCCTGACCCTGTTCAGTCTCAATACCTATCAAGGTCCAAGCATCACAAGACTGTCAACAAAAAACAATGGGCTCCTAAGACAAAGGTCACAAGTCTCATAGCTCACACTTCCCTCAGAGTTTCTGCCAAAGAAGATTGGTATTTTGATAGTGGTTGCTCCAGACATATGACTGGGAACAAAAATCTGCTAACTGAACTTCATCCTCATGCCATGAGTTATGTTACCTTTGGTGATGGTGCAAAGGGGGAAATCAAGGGAATGGGTAGGCTGGATTGCCCTGGAGTTCCTGACCTTGATGATGTCCTACTTGTTAAGGGATTAACTGCTAATCTTATAAGCATCAGTCAAATGTGTGATCAAGGTCTGAATGTAAACTTCACCAAAACTGAATGTCTGATTACTAACAAAGAAAATAAAGTAATCATGAAGGGAGTTAGGTCCAAAGACAACTGCTACATGTGGAGCTCTCAAGAAACTGGATACTCCTCAATGTGTACCTTAGCCAAAGAAGAAGAGGTGAAGATATGGCATCAAAGATTGGGCCATCTGCACCTTAAAGGTATGAAAAGGATCATATCTGTTGAAGCTGTTAGAGGAATTCCCAACTTAAAGATTGATGAGGGAAAAATCTGTGAAGAATGTCAGATTGGAAAACAAACAAGGATGTCACACCAGAGGCTTAGGCATGACACAACTACCAAAGTCCTGGAGCTACTTCATATGGACTTGATGGGACCCATGCAAGTAGAAAGCCTTGGTGGGAAGAAATATGCATATGTGGTGGTAGACGATTTCTCCAGATACACCTGGATCAATTTCATAAGAGAAAAATCTGATGTATTTGAAGTCTTTAAGGAGCTTTGTTTGAAACTTCAAAGGGAAAAAGAAAGTCCTGTTGTCAAAATTAGAAGTGATCATGGGAAGGAGTTTGAGAACAGCAAATTTGCTGAATTCTTCTCTTCAGAAGGAATTCATCATGAGTTCTCATCCCCCATCACTCCCCAGCAAAATGGTGTGGTGGAAAGAAAAAATAGGACTCTTCAAGAATCAGCCAGAGCTATGATTCATGCTAAGAAATTGCCCTATCATTTTTGGGCTGAAGCCATGAACACAGCCTACTATGTTCACAACAGAGTGACATTGAAGAAAGGAACTCCCACAACCCTTTATGAAGTCTGGAAAGGAAGAAAACCCACAGTCAAATACTTCCATGTATTTGGTAGCAAATGCTATATCCTGGCTGATCGTGAGCAAAGAAGGAAGATGGATCCCAAAAGTGATGAAGGAATATTTCTGGGCTATTCAACAAACAGCAGAGCCTACAGGGTCTTTAATTCCAGAACTAATATATTGATGGAATCCATTAATGTTGTGGTTGATGACCTACAGACGGATGTCACAGACGATGTTGAGACATCTCTGAATGATTCTCCAGTTGACCACTCAGACAAAAATAAGGAAGAAGAACCTCCTCAAGCTGAACCTGAAGATGACAAAATAAACAAGGGACCCTCTATCAGAATTAAGAAGGATCATCCCAAAGATCTTATCATAGGAGATCCAGATAAAGGAGTCACTACTAGATCAAGGGAAATAATCTCACATGGCTGTTTTGTGTCAAAGATTGAACCCAGAAATATCAAGGAAGCCTTGACTGATGAGTTCTGGATCAATGCAATGCAAGAGGAGTTAGACCAATTCAAGAGGAATAAAGTATGGGAATTGGTTCCTAGACCTGAAGGATTAAATGTCATAGGAATAAAGTGGGTTTATAAGAATAAATCTGATGAACAAGGGGTTGTTACTAAAAACAAAGCTAGATTAGTAGCTCAAGGATATACTCAAGTTGAAAGAGTGGACTTTGATGAAACATTTGCTCCTGTAGCTCGCCTTGAGTCCATTAGACTATTGCTTGGAGTGACATGCATTATGAAATTCAAGCTGTTTCAAATGGATGTAAAAAGTGCCTTCCTGAATGGCTACTTAAATGAAGAAGTATATGTTGAACAGCCTAAAGGATTCACAGATCCAAATCTTCCACAACATGTGTACAGATTAAAGAAAGCCCTCTATGGGTTGAAGCAAGCTCCTAGGGCTTGGTATGAGAGACTCACCGTGTTCCTCACTAACAATGGATACAAAAAGGGAGGTATTGACAAAACTCTGTTTGTGAAGAATGAAGGAGGAAAGCTCATGGTGGCATAAATATATGTAGATGACATTGTTTTTGGTGGGATGTCAGAACAGATGGTTGAACATTTTGTTAGACAAATGCAATATGAGTTTGAGATGAGGCTTGTTGGAGAACTGACCTACTTTCTTGGGCTACAAGTCAAACAGATGGAAGACTCTATCTTTCTATCTCAAAGCAAGTATGCCAAGAACATTGTGAAGAAGTTTGGAATGGAAAATGCAAGCCATAAAAGGACACCTTCTCCTACTCATGTGAAAATCTCCAAAGACGAAAATGGTGTCAGTGTAGATCAGAGTCTATACAGAAGCATGATAGGAAGTATCCTATATCTCACAACAAGCAGACCTGACATTGCATTTGCTGTAGGTGTTTGTGCTAGGTGTCATACCCCAAAATTTACCCATCATTTTTCCTGAAAAAAAAAAAAAAAAAAAAACGAAAAAAAAAAAAAAAAAAATTTAATTAATTAATTAATTAATTAAATAATTAAAATAAATAAATAAATAAAATATAACAAATTATTTTGGACTTGGGTCTCCCTCATTCCAAGCCCATTACCCACAAAATTAGTCTATAAATACTGAAGTTTCAGTAGAGGAAAAGGACGGGGAGTTAGACTTGGAGTTTACACTGGGAGATTCACTGGAGAAAGAAGGAAGAGAAGCAAAATACTCTGAGGTTTCCTTGGAACAAAACCTTGAGGAAAAAGAAAGAGAGAGAACAGAGAAGGACGGATAGAAACTTTGGCATAGGAACCCTGCCAACCCGGAGAATTCAGAGTAAAGAAATCCGGAAAGCAGCCCATCCGCACCGAAGCCACCGCCGCCCAATTCCCACCGCCTAACTCATTCCGATACCACAAGTGATCAACCCCTTCAACCTTGAATTGGCAAACAGGTTTGCGTATCTCTATTGTTTATACTTTCAATTGGCCATATTTGCATATATAATGCATCATGATTAAATGTTGATATCTAATTTGCTTTCGTATGTGAATTTAAATATGCCTGAATACCCTGAATGTTTGACCATGCTGTTCCTGTGATTAAATGCCATAAAAATTCAAGGTTCCTAACATGGGGCTGTTTTCAAATTCAAAATCCGTGGCCGCTCGCTAGCACATCGCTAGGCGAGCCTGGGGCGAATATTCGCCTGGCCTTCGCTAGGCGAAGCAGAGGCGATCGAGACAGTAGCTGACTTTTCTATTCTGTTTTTTTTTTATGTTTTATCATAGCCATGCATTATTCATCCTATCCTATTTATTGTTGTGATATTTCTCCGGTGTAATCTTCGATTGCACCCTGATTTGGTGTTCTGACATGTCTCTTTTTTTGAGTTTCGTAAAGGTTCACATATCCCAGGAAAAGGTTATTGGCTAGGTATTCCACTTTATTTGTGGGATACCCTTGTGGAGTTTTCACCCTAAATTACCTAATTAATTTTGATGTATTAATTTTAATGTATTAATTTTAATGTATTAATTTTAATGTATTAATTTTAATGTATTAATTTTAATGTATTAATTTTAATGTATTAATTTTAATGTGGGAGAATTCCTCCTAATCACCTAATTAATTGTAAAACTTTGCCTTTGATTAAGTGATCTTGGACCTCTCTTTGTTGCCTTACGATTACGATATTACGGTCATGTCCCGCGAATGTGGGGATACCCTTAGCAAAGACCCTTCGGTTAAATCATCATAAAATAAATTATAGTCCCTCGGATGTTGCCTTCGAATATACAACTTTGTCCCTCGATGACCCTCCGATGTTGCCTATGGTTAAATGATGATAGTCCCTTCGAATGCTAAGGTATCCTCATAACTGTTGCCTTCAATGACCAATCGATGACCCTACGATGACCCTTTTACATCCAAAGGATAAAACTACTTATTTCTCAATAATAAGGACAGTTTTACCCTCATAAGGATAGGAAATGCCCGTAAAGACCTTGGGTCGGTATAACTCTTAATTGCTGGCTCACAACTTAAAACATTTTTTTGCACCTCACACCTTTCAAAATGCCTTTATAAAATCACCACTTGGTATACATTCATACTAGAATCATTACCGAGTTATATTTTTCTAAACAATTTTCAAAACTAAAACGGGATAACCACTTTGTATACATTCATACAAGAATCATTACAAAGTTAAATTCTCTTTTCAAAACAATTTTCCAAACAATTCACAAACACTTTTTTAGACAAAAATAATATAAGTGATCGAGAAATTAAGAGCCCATGGATAACCATGGATACAAAGGGTGCTAACACCTTCCCTTTGTATAATGTACCTCCCGAACCCAAAATCTAAATTAAGGTCTTTCCTGTTCTTTTCCACCTTTCCTTATTGGATAAAAGAAAAGTCGGTGGCGACTCTTGCTAACCGCGACATTGCGATTAAAACCACAAAAAGTCCAGTTCACCGTATGACAGAACTGGCGACTCTGCTGGGGAATATTTAAAAAGAAAGGTTACCTTAAAAACAAGATCACTTATTCAATTTGTCTGATTTATTTTTAAGGGATTGCTTGGGTATGTTATGCTTGAGTGAAAGATCCTACACCCGGATCTAGTGTACCTTAGGTAAGTAGCAAGAGATCATCGCGACTGTCCGGCGTATACTGGAATGGTCAAAATGATGGCTACGGTTAATGTGGCACTTTGGATGTCCTGATGTTCCTCATGTTAGTTGAGGAAATATTTGGCATTCGCGTGGTGTCATAAAAGCATTAACCAGACCTTTAGAACCCTAATTGACTCATCCTGGCCATTAGAAAGTAGTGAGATAACTGGCTTCGGTTCCGACTGGAGTTGGTTGAGACTCGATACTACACTCTTTGAGATTGGACTTTAGGGAAGCTTCGGTCAACCACTTGGTGTTGCACTGAAGTGGACTTAAGGAAAGGTCAATGATTTGAGATCCTTCTAGAACCCGGTTACTATTCTAAGACAGGTTGAACCCACCAAACTTCAGTGGGGAGGGTACTTACCTATGGAACTCATGCAAGCCTTAAAACCTAGGAATGATTGTTGTATGACTTGCTTATGCTTGTTATTTGTTTAATATCATAATATCATAACATCATAACATCATAACATCATAACATCATAACATTATGACATTGCACTAATCACTTCGAGGACTTAGGGATTTAACTTGGCTCTATTTTGTAAGGCTATGGCTCCCAGGAAGACTATCCGGATAAATTTTGTAGTCATCTCTCCTCAACTCAAGGATTTAGTGTCAGAACTTCCTGATCAGGCTCAGTTCGTCAAAAAGCATGGTTCTCTCCTCGATTTGGTTACCACTGGTTTCAAAGAAGATATGATGAGAGTCCTATTCCAGTTCTTCGATCCTAAACATCATTGCTTCACATTCCCAGATTATTAGTTGGTGCCCACATTAGAAGAATTTTCCCAGCTGCTTGGGATACCTATTCTTGATCAAATACCTTTCAGTGGTTTAGAAAAGATTCCGAGGTCCGAAAAAGTTGCCGCAGCTTTACACATGACAAAGTCGGATATTGAAGCTAATTGGGTAACAAGAAGTGGAGTTAAGGGTTTACTTGCCAAATTTCTGATGAATAAGGCCCGAGAATTCTTAAAAGTCATGAATGTCCATGCTTTCGAGGAGATTCTAGCATTACTAATCTATGGTTTGGTGTTATTCCCTAATCCAGATCAATTCATAGATATGAATGCTATTCAGATATTTCTCGCTCGTAACCCTGTGCCTACCTTGCTCGGCGACATTCTGCATTCCCTTCACACTCGTACTATGAAGAGGCAAGGGACTCTCATGTGCTGCATACCTTTATTATCCAGGTGGTTTATTTCGCACCTTCCTCAGTCAGTCTTGAAGAATGAGCAAAGTTTGAGATGGTCTCAAAGGATAATGTCGCTCTCCCACTCAGACATCCGTTGGTGTCCTCATTTCAAAGAAAACAATATCATCATTGACCGTTGTGGAGAATTCCCTAATGTACCACTCATGGGGATAAGAGGATGTATTACTTATAATCCTGCTTTAGCCCTACGTCAGTTTGGTTGTGCTCGAAGAGATGGTCCACATGAAATAATTATACAACGCACGATGTTTGACTATGATAACGATTCCCAAGGTCTCCGTCAAAGATTTGTGCGAGCTTGGGGCATGGTGAAAAGAAGTACTTTAGGACAGAAAAACTCTATTCCTATGGAACCTTATCTCAGATGGGTCCGCACAAGGGCTCGTGAACTTGTCATGCCATATCTGGCAGTCGGACCACTGATTGTTGAACCAGAAGCTGAAGGAGGTACTCCTCAGATCGTTCCTTATCCAGATATGCCTACCGATGTTGAAGAGTTAAAGAAGTCCTGGATCCAGTTGAGAGAGGAAAGGGATACTTTTGAAGCCCAGTTCTGTGCTACAAGGAAGAAGGTGTTAGAACTCACCGGCCAGCTTAATGAGGAACGAAGACTCAATACATATCTTCGCCCAAAAAGAAGCCGTCCCTGGGAGACCTGAGCTTTTATTGTATTTTACTTCTTATTATAATGAATATTAATCAAATATTATTAATAAAAGTGGCTTTCTTTTTTGGTAGTTTATGCAAAATTAAATTCCAAAAGTCCTTGAAAACATTTCATACATTGCATTGCATCGCATAACAGGTATTCTAAAGGATCAGTATTCTCACGATTTTCCTATCAAACAGATTCCAGCAGATTCAAACAGATTGAACAATGGCTCTCGAACAAACTGTCAAAGATCTCCAGGCCCAGAATGCTCAATTCCAGGAAATGATGCTGAGCTTATCTAAGGGGCAGGAAGAACTGAAAGCTCTTTTGATGGAGAAGAAGAAGGACCAGAAGCCTGTGGGTTACATCAACCCGGGGAGAAGGCTTAAGGGACAGGTTACAGGAGTCAAGATTAGAATTCCGAAGGATTCAGAAGAAGAGACCGAGAATGATTCGGAAGATGAGAATCCTAATCTCGTCAATTCTGAGGACGACGATGAAGATTATGAACATGAACAGTACTCTCCGAAGGATGATAAGTACAAGTTGCTGGAAGAACGTATGCTAGCTATGGAGGGGCAGAAAGTGCCCGGTCTGGATTTCGAAAACTTGGGTCTGGTCTCTGATGTGGTCATTCCCCGCAAATTCAAGGTTCCCATTTTCACTAAGTATGATGGTGCCTCTTGTCCTCAGATGCATCTAAGGGCTTATGTGAGAAAGATTCAGCCGCACACTACTGATAAGAAACTGTGGATCCATTTCTTCCAAGAGAGTCTGTCTGGCACACAGTTAGAGTGGTATTATCAGCTTGAGAGCTCTAACATCCGCACATGGACTGATTTAGCAACAGCTTTCTACAAGCACTACCAGTATAATTCTGAGTTAGCGCCTACTCGGCTACAGTTACAAAATATGACTATGGGCTCTAAAGAAAGTTTCAAAGAATATGCTCAAAAGTGGAGAGATTTGGCTGGCAGAGTCAAACCCCCTATGACTGATCGAGAGTTAGTGGACATGTTCATGGGTACACTGACTGGCCCATTCTACAGCCATCTACTGGGAAGTTCCTCGTCAGGTTTCACTGAACTTATCTTGACAGGTGAACGGGTTGAAAGCGGCATTCGAAGTGGAAAGATACAGGCAGCTACTTCTGCAAGCACCAAAAAATCCTATCAGGGAAAGAGTGAATCAAATGCTGTGTACAGTGAGAGGAAGCATAACAAGAAGAATCGTGACCATACTGTTGGGGCAGTTACAATTGCCGCACCGCCATCTCAGAACTTCCAACACAGACAAGACAGGTCGAGAAGACAGTTTACCAAGATCAATATGACTTTAACCCAAGCACTGCAGAGTATGTTAAAGGCCAATTTGATTACCCTCAGAGGCCCTCCTGCAAATCCCAACACTACTTCTCCTCGTTATAATCCCAACGCCAGGTGTGCCTATCACTCCGATAGCCCCAGGCATGATACGAATGATTGCTGGTTGTTGAAGAACAAGATTCAGGATATGATCGACGCTGGAGAAATTGAATTTGATCCTCCGGCGACCCCCAATGTCATCACAGCACCTATGCCTAATCATGACCAGAATGTTAATGTTGTGGACGACAATTCTCACGTTACTGACGTTGCTGATTTAGCATCTCCTCTCCTGATCGTTAAGAAGAATTTATTGCAAGCTGGTTTATTTCCAGGTTGTGCTGAAGATTGCGATCTCTGTGTACTCCGACCCAATGATTGTTTGAAGTTGAAGAACGGCATTCAACGGCTGATGGATGATCGTACAATTCTATTTGAAAGGGTTCCTAAGGTGGACAACTCTATTGAAGAGGTATCTGTGATTGCTAGGTCCAAAGCTCCAGTGAAGATTACCGCTACTAGAGTGCCTGTGAAGATTACCGCTGAGCCCAAAGTGGCTCCCCTGATTATTACCGCACCTGGCCCCGTGCCATATTCCTCCAGCAAAGTTATTCCGTGGAACTATGGAGGCGACGTTTACATCCATGGCATAAAGCAAGTTGGTAGTTCTGCTAATCCTAATGATATTGTGGGGACTAGTAAAGTTACTCGAAGTGGAAGGATCTACTCCCCAGAAATCTCACCTCCCGCTCCCGAAATTCGAGGAAAAAGACCAGTCAATCCTCCTCAGTCAGAGACATCGGTCGAAGTTACTTCTGAAGATGTTGCCAAACAGGAAATGGAAGAGATGCTGAAAATCATCCGTAAGAGCGATTTTGATGTAGTGGAACAATTGGGGCATACTCCGTCTAAAATCTCAATGTTGTCTTTATTGTTATCTTCTGAATCCCATGCCAATGCATTGATGAAATTCTTGAAGACCGCTCATGTGCCTCAAGAAACATCCGTCGATCAATTCGAACATTATGTTGCTAATTTGACTGTTGACAATGGCCTAGGCTTTTCCGATGCTGACCTGACACCAGCGGGAAAGAATCACAATAAAGCTCTGCATATCTCCATCGAGTGCGAGGGGATCACCTTGGCTCACGTGTTGATCGACAATGGCTCCTCCTTGAACGTACTCCCGAAAGCTGTGCTCGATAAATTTGACTATAAAAGCATTGAACTGAAACCTAGTGATGTTGTGGTGCGTGCTTACGATGGTGCGAAGAGTGTTGTCTATGGTGAAGTGGTTCTCCCTATCAAGATAGGACCTCAAGTCTTCAACACTACCTTTCACGTGATGGACATTCGTCCCGCCTACTCCGGCTTGTTGGGGCGCCCTTGGATCCATGGGGCAGGTGCGGTAGCTTCGTCGCTTCATCAAAAGCTGAAGTATCCAATAGCAGGCATGGTTGTCACTATATGTGGAGAAGAAGAGTATATTGTCAATAGTGTGCAAGCCTTCAAATACGTCGAGATGGATGGTGAATTCTTTGAGACTCCTTCTCAGTCATTTGAAGTGGTTCCTCCACCTAGTCCTGTCCTTAAGCCAACTCCCCTTGTGCCCAAGGTTGTTCGTGCTCCCCCTGTCATGATCTCTCTGAAAGATGCTCAAGCCGCGATTGAAAATGGTGATCGTGCTGGTTGGGGTCAACTGATCAATGTACCGTACAAGTCTGATAAAGCTGGCCTGGGGTTTAACTCTGGAAAGATAGTCAAAAATCAGATTAATGCTATGGAAGATGCTGATAGTGATTGCGACTTGGATAGCTGGATTTTCCCAACAATTGGTGACGGACTCAACAATTGGAAGACTGAAGACATTATCCCGATTTCCTTTAGTCAGGAGTAATTGTTTGTTGTTTATTCAATGTATCAAATTTGGTTAAATGTTTTGTCATTCTCATAAGCATATTCATATTCAATAAATCAATGGACTTTTTGCATTCAAATATTGCGCTCTTTATCTTTCCTGTCATTTTTCAAATAAGCTATGCTTTCTTGCACACACTCACGTAACAAATTGCGTATCCACATCCACTCTGGATCCTGTTGATAATAGTTCTGCTACTGTTCATTATGACTTCGAAAATCCGATCTACCAAGCCGAAGATGGAAGTGAGGAAGATTGTGAAGTACCTGAAGAACTTGCCAGACTGTTACTGAAAGAAGAAAGGACTATACAGCCGCATGAGGAGTCAATTGAAACTGTCGATCTGAGTACTAAAAGTAGACAAGAAAGAAGTCAGAAGCCTCTTGGGGCACTTGAATTACATTGCCCGGTTTATATCCTACTTGACTGCTACTTGCAAACCTATCTTCAAATTACTGAGGACAGTCAAGAGATGATGAATGTCAGGAAACTTTTGATAAAATCAAGAAGTGTCTCCAAGAACCTCCAATTCTGACACCACCAGTTGAAGGAAGACCTCTAATCATGTATTTGACCGTGTTAGAAAATCCAATGAGGTGTGTTGGGGCAACATGACGAGTCTGGTCGAAAAGAGCATGCCATATACCGCCTTAGCAAAAGGTACCGACTGTGAAACAAGATACTCATAGCTCGAGAAAGCTTGCTGCGCTTTGGCTTGGGCTGCTCGCCGACTAAGACAGTACATGTTGAATCATACCACTTTATTGATTTCTAAGATGGGTTCTATCAAATATCTATTCGAGAAACTTGTTGTCTCCTGAAAGAGTTATCACTGATAATAGTGCTAATTTGAACAACAAGATGGTTACTGCACTCTGCACGCGGTTCAAAATAAAACACTCTAATTCTTCTCCGTACCGGCCAAGGATGAACGGCACCGTGGAGGCTGCTAACAATGTCCAGAAGCTTATACAAAAGATGACAGTAATGTACAAAGACTGGCATGAGATGTTACCATTTGCTTTTCATGACTATCGCACTTCAGTACGCACTTCGACAGGGGCAGCTCCGTTCTCTTTAGTCTATGGAATGGAAGCCATCTTACCAGTGGAAGTTCAGATTCCCTCGCTAAGAATCATGAAAGAGGCGGGCTTAGATGAAGAGGAACGGATTCAGACTCGACTCGATCAGATAAATTTGATTGAAGAGACTCGCGGCTGTTTGTCATAGGCAGATATATCAGAAACGCATGACCCAGGCATTCAACGAAAGGGTCAAGCGACAAGTGTATCAAATTGGCGACTTGGTAATCAAGCGTATCGTGCTACCGCAAACTGATCCCAGAGGCAAATGGACTCCCACGTACAAAAGGCCATTTGTAGTTAGGAAGGTATTCTCTGGTGGAGCCATGATACTTGCTACAGTGGATGGCGAAGATTTCCCGCATCCCGTGAACGCGGACATAGTTAAAAAATACTACGCATGAAAAAGACCCGCTAGATCGACGTATCTAGGCAAAAGTAAGGGCATCCCGACGAACCAAAAGGGTTCGGGCAAAAATTAGGGATATATATAAAAAAATGTACACCCGGCAAGTCGAAAACCTGAAAAGGTGGCTTGGGCAAAAAAGGGTATCCTGGTGGACTGAAAACCTGAAAAGGCGGTCCAGGCAAAAATTAGGGATTAAAGCGTATGACTATGTCCCGTTCTCAGTCAACTTTCATCCAAGTTCAAGGGACTGACCAAGCCAATCACTTCTATCCGACAGCAGGGGATGAGATGCTTGAAGACATAATGGCAGTAGTAGACTTAAAATCAATAGGACTTTTTCTGCATAGCTTTCTCTTTGTTTTTGACAATTTCCTCTTACTAGGATTTCTGTCTCCTTGTATACAATTTGCCTGTTTATAGGCCTTCTTTCAAAAATTAATACAACCCTCTTTCAAAAAAGATGCTTTTGTTTTTTACTTTTCTGTTTTGGTTGCGTAAATGTCCATTGATTTAATTTGAATTAATATGTGCATTTGAATATGACCAATGTTTATCAAAAATACGTACATAGAATAGCAATAGCAATTACTACAAGACTTCGGGATCGAGGATAAGGTCTAATCATGCTTCCAATGAATCCACTACCAATTCTCTTCCCCCAGCAAGCCTGTTTTTCCCCAGAAGAAGTTGGCAGTATTCCCCGGCACAGCCAGCTATTCCCCAACAGAGGTCGGCATCATCAGACAGATTGATCATCTCATCCATCCCCAGCCAGGCTCTGTTGAATATCTCTACCATCAGACAGAAATCAGAACCCCCAGCCGAGAGAGGGTCCTCAACACGAATATCTCCAATCAGTAGATGGGGATTTATTTTCCCCAGTAGAGTCCCCAGCAGAGTCGCCAGTTCTGTCATACGGTGAACTGGACTTTTTGTGGTTTTAATCGCAATGTCGCGGTTAGCAAGTGTCGCCACCGACTTTTCTTTTATCCAATAAGGAAAGGTGGAAAAGAACAGGAAAGACCTTAATTTAGATTTTGGGTTCGGGAGGTACATTATACAAAGGGAAGGTGTTAGCACCCTTTGTATCCATGGTTATCCATGGGCTCTTAATTGCTCGATCACTTATATTATTTTTGTCTAAAAAAAGTGTTTGTGAATTGTTTGGAAAATTGTTTTGAAAAGAGAATTTAACTTTGTAATGATTCTTGTATGAATGTATACAAAGTGGTTATCTCGTTTAGTTTTGAAAATACCTTTAGAAAATCACCACTTGGTATACATTCATACTAGAATCATTACCGAGTTATATTTTTCTAAACAATTTTCAAAACTAAACGAGATAACCACTTTGTATACATTCATACAAGAATCATTACAAAATTAAATTCTCTTTTCAAAACAATTTTCCAAACAATTCACAAACACTTTTTTTAGACAAAAATAATATAAGTGATCGAGCAATTAAGAGCCCATGGATAACCATGGATACAAAGGGTGCTAACACCTTCCCTTTGTATAATGTACCTCCCGAACCCAAAATCTAAATTAAGGTCTTTCCTGTTCTTTTCCACCTTTCCTTATTGGATAAAAGAAAAGTCGGTGGCGACTCTTGCTAACCGCGACATTGCGATTAAAACCACAAAAAGTCCAGTTCACCGTATGACACTAGGTATCAAGCTGAACCAAAAGTCAGTCACATAAACCAAGTGAAGAGAATACTGAAATATGTCAATGGCACCAGTGACTATGGGATGTTGTATACTCATGGATCTGGATCCATGTTGATTGGGTATTGTGATGTTGACTGGGCTGAAAGTGCTGATGATAGGAAAAACACATCTGGGGGATGCTTCTTTTTGGGGAACAATCTGATTTCATGGTTTAGCAAGAAACAAAACTGTGTATCTCTATCCACTGCTGAAGCTGAATGCATAGCAGCTGGGAGTAGTTATTCTCAACTGGTCTGGATGAAGCAGATGTTGTCTGAATACAATGTCACACAAGAAGTCATGAGATTATACTGTGATAACCTGAGTGCCATAAATATTTCCAAAAATCCTATTCAACATAGCAGGACAAAGCACATTGACATTCGTCATCACTTCATCAAAGAACTAGTAGAAGAGAAGATCATAACTCTGGAGCATGTTACTACTGAAAAGCAATTAGCAGATATTTTCACTAAAGCTTTGGATGCCAATCAATTTGAATGTTTAAGGGGGAAGTTGGGGATATGTGTTCATTAGAACCTATAGCAAGCAAAGGAGTGTGTGGTTATCCCAGAGGATATTTCTTCCTGGGAAAACTGTGTTGTGGCAAGGACTAGTCTGTGTGGCTGGAAGCTATTCTGATGCTTATGTTTGAAAGGTTGAAGTTTTATTTTGAAATAAGGTCACCTTTGGTCAATTTTGACTAAAAAGGGGGGAGAAGTGCTGATATGGAAGCTGTTGTGGAAGTTGTATGTGGCTGGACAGAAGGACAGCTATTATTCAAAGAAGTGCACAGGTGCTAATACAGAATGTTGTTCTGTTTACAGATGTCAAAAAGGATGTCTGATATGGTGCACAGGTGTTGATGTTGAAGCAGATGTCAGAATGACATTCTGGCTGGTACAGGTGCTAGAGTTACAGTAGCTGTTTGTTGTGTGCACAGATTTGAGGGGAGAAGGAGTACCCTTGTGCATTTGTGTGTCTTACTAGTTGCATCCATAACTAGTAATTATGTTTGTTGCACAGATTTAGGGGGAGGAGAAGTACCCTTGTGCATGTGTGCATTACTAGTAGCCATAACTAGTAATTATTTTGCTTCTGCTGCTGATTAAACTACTTTTATGTTGTTTAACTGCTGATAGTTTACCTTGTGAACAAAAAGGACAGATATATGTTTTAGCCAAAATTTGCCAAAGGGGGAGTTTGTTGATTCTAAGTGTTGGCAGCAATTTTGGTAAAACAAAGAGTGTTCACAAGATGTCATATGTGATGTCTTAACATGAGATATCCTATGTACCTGCTGGAGTTCAAGAACATGTTCATGCAGGATTGTTTCAGAATGCCACATACAATGACAAGGCTTCTGATATTGGATGTACCTGCTGGAGCTTAAATGAAAGACATGTTCATGCAGGATTGTTTTAGATGACATACACAATGTCATGGCATCTGATATGGCTGTACCTGCTGGAAGTTATAACAGGAATTATTGGATTATGCAGGATTTTTCCAGGATGTCAGACCCGATGTCATGACATCCTGTACACAGAACATTCAGTATGAATGTCTGCTGTTTTGTGATTGCACAATTAATGGAAATCTTTGTATGATTGAAGATATAATTAGGTGGCGCATTCAATCATGGATTACAACCAGATTTACTTATTTTCCAAGGAGATCTAACCAGCTGTTATAAAAAGATTTGATTGGAAAATAGATTTAGGGTTTTCAAGATGTCCAAGCCCAACTGGATGCTTCTATAAAAAGGGACTTAGAAAACCTGTTTGGACACACAACCAATACTGAGCGAAATATAGAGAGTAAGGTAGGGTTTGTGTCTGTTTAGTCGTAAGACTTGTAGGTCATTCAAGTCATCCATTGATGATTGAATTATACTGATTTGTGGTTGTAATTTGTCACTCTAAAGCTGTTAAGCAAGAGTGTGTGTCTTCTTGATCAAAGTTGTGAAGCAAGATCAAGAGTGTGTCTTCTTGATTGAAACTGTGAAGTAAAATCAAGAGTGTGTAATTGAAAAGTATTTTTTTTTCACAAGGGATTGTTGTTTAAAATTACTGGTATGTGATTGTAGGGAAGTGAGTGGGTTCTCATATCTAAGAGTGCTTAGGTAGAAATTGCACGGGTAGAGATTAGGTGAGAAAGACTGTAACTTGTTGAAGTGTACGAAGAGTCTTTCAACTAATTCTATTTTAGTGAATTTCCTTCCTGGCTTGGTAGCCCCCAGACGTAGGTGAGTTGCACCGAACTGGGTTAACAATTGCTTGTGTTATTCGCTTTACCATTCTGTATTTTTTATCCATTGTGTGTTAATAGATATTAGTGTCGTGACATTACCTTCGACATCTTATATCTGATACCAGAATTTCAAATGTAATGGTCATGTTAGTGCAGAGGAATATGAACTATGCAATCTAATGACTTGGTAGGATAAAATTGGGGTATGACACTAAGGTTGTGGGGAATATTTATAACATATTGTATGGTTCGTTACTATCGATTGCGAGAATTTTAATTAAACTTATTTTATAATATGAGTTCATTCATTCCAACTTCGTTATGAAAGTAAGTGGTTCTCAAGTATCGACTGTAGTTTGAGAAAATATATAGCTAGACAAAAGTAACGACTCGTCGAAGAATAATCCGGCCGTGCGAAAGAAGACAAATTATTTGTTGTCGATAGGGGCAATGCGCTGGCAAAAGCAGGTATTGTCCATTATTATCTATTTACTATAATTTATGCGGAATTCTCATAATATAAGTAACAAGGATCTTGAGATTGTGTTAGAGTATGAACTATAACCCCAGGTCCTGTTTTCCCCAATTAAGATTTAAGTGATCTTTCTATTAAGTTGTTTTCATTTACTTGGTTTTTCTATTAAGTTGTTTACCAAAAATCCATATTTTTGATTTCTCTAATTATACACCTGTCGTACCTCGGAAAATAAAAACACGACCTAGCGAAGCGCAATCACACGCTCGCAATGATGGACTGAACAGAGTCGCCACCAAACTTTATTTATTCCTAAAAAGGAAAGGGGAAATATCGATAAAACCCAATAAAGAACGATAATGATATTGGTCGTCGCAACCAAATCAGGGTTCGGGAGTCGATTACGCAAGGGGAAGGTATTAGCACCCCTCACGTCCGTTGTACTGAACGGGAACCATTAGGTTAGTTGTGCACATTAGTGTTAGTTTGAAATGTTACGCTTTAAGTTATTAAGTGAGAAAGAAAGAATAGAAGAGAGGAGAATGTTTTTGGATTTTTGACGAAGGACTAAACCTAAGTTTTTTATTATTGGGCCTGACAAGATTTACAAATCCTGCTCCTACGTATCTCAACAGAGAAATCAAGGCTTACGTAGTTCTGGGTAGAAAAATGTTTGTTTGTTGGTCGATTTTAGCGAAAGCTACTTTGTGTCAAATCGACAAAAACATTGTTGGACTACCCAAAATAGGTGGAGAAACATTGTCTTGCATTGTTTTGAAACAAAGTATCTTTCGTTTGTGAAAAGGTTTAAGAGTCAATCGCACGGAGGCGAGAAAGAAATTGATTGGTTTGATGTGTTTTGAGTTATGGCGAGAACTTGGATGAGCGAGATATCCATCTCGAACCCTAGTCTCAGGAGTGCGTGGTATCCACCACGTTCCATTTCCATCTTATTTGCAAAAGTGTTTAACAAGGATTAAGTGTTTTGAATTTGATTAAGAAAGGGGTTTGAAGAAAACTGCATTGACAATTTTAAATGATGGCGAAAGCTAAGATAGGCGAGGCATCCACCTCAAATCTTTATCTCAGGAGTGCACGGTATCCACCATGTTCCATTTCCATCTTTATTGAAAAAAAGTGTTTAAAAGGAATTAAATATTTTTTGGGTTTTATTAGGAAAAATGGCTTGACGTTGGATCAAGCATTGATGGATGTTTGAAAGAAATTTGAATGAATGTTTGAGAGAAACAGAATAGATAAATTTGGATGATGGCGAGAGCTAGGATAGGCGAGACATCCATCTTGAACCCTAGTCTCAGGAGTGCGTGGTATCCACCATGTTCCATTTCCATCTTTATTGAAAAAGTATTAAATATGAATTAATATTTTTTGAGTTTTTATTATGAAAAATGGCTTGACGTTGGATGAAGCATTTGATGAAGGTTTGAAAGAAATAGAATTGAATGGGAGGAAGAAATGGATTGATTTGTTTATTGAGAAAATACTCGACGTTGGGTCGAATTTTTATTTTTGATCTTTTGGAAATGGTTGATTTTATTCTTGTGTTAGTAGCTAACTAAACAGTCAAGCAAATAAAGAAATAAAAAGCGATAAAATTATTACATGCCATGGGAGTGGGGGTACATTTTGTCGAATTAGGATTCAAAGTAATGAAATAATTAAATCGGGCCCAAGCAATGCGATGTATTAGTGTAAGTGCAAGAGAACTGTCTCATTGTAAGAAGGCCCAAGAGTAAGCCATGTGAAGAAAATAAATAACAGAACAAGTTATATTTACAAGGCATTCAAAAATTAAATTGAAAGAAACAACACCGGGACGTGTGCGGTTAAAAATCGGGATGCGAGGATGCGAATCAAAGTCGCATAACGCAATGACGTGCACAGAGATGGAAATTTGAAAAAGCAAACAAGACACCTAGATAATGTGCTCAAAGCCGGTTTGCACATATTGACCATAGTTGAAATGTCATATGTGATTAATCATAACGCGGCAAAATTCTATTGATATCTAGATAAAATAATTATAGATAAACAAACATGAGAGTTGTTGAATCCATAAATTAAAATCGATGCTTTGTCAATTAAAATAAATAAAATACAAACATTAATATCAACAAGTGTCGGAAAAATGGGAATGAAACATAAAAATATTAAAAAAGAAAATAATAAATAAAAATGATAAAATAATGAAATAAATAGGAAATGACATGCACAAAGATCGAACCTACCACATAAAGGGAGATAAGACATCTTCCCCTCCACCCGGCCACAGGTGGTCAGCTGTTAGATTAACAGTGATCCAAACATATGGAAAAGAACAAATAAAATAAATAATAATAAAAAACTAACTAAAAAAAAGAGGTGAAATGGGTCGTAGGAGTTTGGGCCAAAACAAAACAAAACACCCAACAGTCCCTTGGACTGTCTGGGTTCGGGTTGAAGGAGACCCGTTCCGGCTTGGCCCGAGGTGAGGTGGCACCGGAGATACGGAACAACACCCTAGCCACGTGGATGTTGGGTAACGAACAGAGGAGAATAAATCTCCATTAATGGCTAGGTGTCAGCCATTAATGGGAACACGGCCAAATGGGAAAACCAAAAGGGCATCGAGAAAATGCAAAGCAGCACAAGCGTCAAATTCAGACTTTAAAACTCAAATCACAATAAAACTTGAAAAAATCAAAGCAGCGAAAAAAAACGATACCTCGTCTTCCTCCCTCCACGAAACAAATCAGCTCTTCACAAAAATGTGAAAAAAAACTTTCCACCTCCGATTGGAATGAGGTCGACGGCGACGAAAGGGTGATATTGGGTCCTCCTTCAAATGCTCTCTCTTCCATCGATCCCACCTCGACGCGTGCTCGCTCTCTGACTTTGTCCTTGGTAGCGGCTTCGTCCAACGTGTCCAGATGAAGTTCTAGGATCCTCTCCAAAAACGCAGGCTCTAGGTTCGTTCGAATTTTTGATTACTGCTGAATTTCTCGTTAAGGTTTTCCTTTCTTTTCTTTTCTATCTGAGTTTTGTCTCTTATGAACAGTATCGGCCTCCCCATGAGGAGAAAGTTCTCCCACTTATATTCATCTTGCTAGGGTTTCGAATTGGCCGCCGAGATCAAAAGGATAATGGACTTGGAAATGCTTGTGATGCTGCCAGTTTGTCTACCCCATTTTGATGCTTATTCTGAAAAAGGTAACTTGTACCTTGTACCTTCTTCTGAAAATATTTTGATTCCCTTTTGTTGCTTGTGAATTTTTACCACCTTACCGAGTTGTTGTGATTTTACTGCAGTGAATTTTCTTGCAACTTTGAGGCTTCTGTTAACAACACTCAACCTTGCAAGAGCAACCTTCTTGAGACCAGGCATGTAGTAGTTATCTGCCACTGGTTTTGAACAACCTTAGCCGTCGTCCTAAACTCCTTCTTCATCATAGATTTATGAAGCAAAGCGGAAGGCTTGTTCTGCTTCCTTGGCTTGGAGGAAGTTAGAAAGCTTCAAGTTAGAGTGCACAATACGTTCCTCGTGAATTGTATTGACAGCTTGAAGAATTTGCTGCCAATAAAACCGAAGCCAGTTTTCATCTATCATCTCGTTTGATTCACTCAGTTTCTTCCACTGCTGTGACAACATGTGAGCTAAATCAATTTCACCGTATTCAACTCAGAGTCGACACAAGAATCAAATGTTTGCACCACAGTTGCAGCCTTATCAACTGATAATTTATTCGCTTTTTCGACACAAGTGTTTATATTTGCTGATTCCATAACCTTCTCAGCGGAGCCGTCAGCTTCAACTTCAGTTTTAACATCCGCAAGCTTCACGGGATTCTGAGTTGCAGTCTTAAAGTCCTGCAGCAAAACATCTTTGCTCTCCACCATATGTTCAACCTATTCAACGACTAGGGCGGATTGAAGGGTGACCTCAACGGCAGCCAACAAGCCGACGGTGCTCTCTATGATATCAGGAATGTTCGAAGCTTCTCCAAAGCTCGAAACAGCACTATCGTGAAAGACGAAGTCTCCAAAGTCATACTCATCAGCAGCATCCTGAGAAGAATTAAAGACACCTCCTCCTCCAACAGATGCTGTATACTCATTCCCTACAGAACTGGTTGGAGATTGAGCAGAGCCAGTCTGCACTTCACCACCATAAGGAACAAGGCTAAAGTTCCCTGATTCAGAAAACTTGGAAGCATTTCTGGACGTGATGGCATTGATACCACTCTTCAGCATGCGGACCCCATTATGCAGATTGTCAATGTTTCAAAGGAGCTGCTCATAGGAATCATCAACGTTGGTGCATTAATTGTCCTTGCTGCTGATATTGTTGTTTGTACTGTTGACTCTGCAACACCTGATGTTCCTGATTTTCAGTTGGGGTTGAAGCATAGTTGAACCTGACTGATGGTTGTGCTTGTACCAGAGGCAGAGAAGCACAAGTGCTATGACATAAAGACACAGAAATGACATTGTGTATGGAATTTTATTCACATTTGTATGATAATTTAGAGATCATTTCAATTGGATAATCGGTTTCTAAATAACTCACTTCTTTGAGCTCTCAACTATGTAGGAAGCATGGAGGTCCATGGAGTACTTGATGGAATCAATGGCAGACCTGGCTTGTGGCAGCAGCGTAAATCTTATCTTCAAACCTTTGAGCAATCTTCCGAAGTTCAAGTAATCCCTCATTCCCAGAAACAGGAAGATGTTTCTTTAATGTGCCCATTATTTTGTTGACAATTCTTCGGCGGGATTCAGGATGCAGCTGAATTCTCCAATCAGCAGTGTCGAGAGTGGGTTCAGAACCCTGATTAGGCATCCAATTATTGGAATCCATCCAATCTCAAATATCAGAAAGACGAACCGCGTCGTTTTTTTAATTAACGTAACTGCTGCTATCAGTAACACCAACATTCATATCCTGATTTTCCTTCATCCTGGTTTAAAATTCTGGTATGCCTGCAACTCTTTGTCGCATTTGTTTTCCTTTTCTCCATCAGATAGCGAATTAACTTCTTTATCAATCTCGCTTTGTTGAAAATTGGCTACAGGATTTGCTTATTCAACTCGTGAAGACTTGTTTTCAGACATGAAAAGACTTGCTACACTAGTTAAAATATCTTCAATCTTGTCAACTATCTTTGAATGCACCACCAAAATCAGATTCCTTAGGTATCTCATCCATGGCAGCACCACCTTTTTCATTGAGTGATGCTTCAGGATCAATCCACTTCTTTGCTGCAGAAGATTATTGGTGCAATTTGTCTGCTTCCATAGTTGGTTTACATAAGGTGTGTTTAAAACATTCCTTCAATGAGCAAAGCAGATTAGTCCCTCCCATCACCTCTACTTCGGGACAAGCTTCTACTATTGGTTCTCTTTGTGCTTCATCCGACGATTATACATAAGGCGGAAATAGATAACAGGTTTGAGATTCACCCAGTTCGTTTTCACAACATGATGCTTCAGTCCCAAAAGAGTCATTCTCATCATCAAATGTTTCTTTGTTAAATTGGCTTTTAATTTCATCATCATCACAATATAAAGAACCAATGTTCTTCAATGCATTTGCATCGAATTGGGAGACGAAGCGAAGAAGGTAAATCCTACCGAAAACCCCAAGTCGGAAGCTCTCACCTCTATCTGCCAGTCATAAGTGTTGTAGAGAAATATGCTTTGTTGAAAGTAATCCCAGCAGTACATATGTTCTCAAAGGAGGGCAACTCATGAACATGTTCCTTCATTTTTCTAGACAGATCAGCTCTTCAAACACCAAAAGCATGCAATAAAATCCTCAAGTGGCTTGATCAACCTTAAAATTGAAATGGAAAATTGATTGTGGTATTAACTTGCCGCACGAGGATGAAGAGGGTGTACATCCAACCTTCATGACTTGTGACCTAGTATACTGAAGCAACAAGCTGTTTTTTCTTATGGAAAACATCGTTCCAAGTTGCTTGTAGATACATTAGTGAATGTATCAACTTCCACATCCATTGTAACATTTCCAAACATGTATATGTGATGTGAATGAAAGAAAAATGGTATTTTGTAGCGAGAAAAAAAATATTTCTTTGTATTTAGAACTTCCATGTACTCGTGTGATGACACTCTAGGATTATGAAATAATCACATGAGTATGATTGAATGAATGTGAGGACACTCTTGGACATGAATGAAATGATTGTAATATGAATGAATATGTGAGTTCTCAAATATGGGTGAATAGTGATTTCCCAATGTAATGTGAAAAATTCGAACATAAAAATGGAGAACATGAACGTGAACCGAAGACATGTGGAAAATCATTTTAATCATGCATGAATGGTTGGACTATGAATGATTTCGTGGAAATCTTTAAACATGAACGAATGAAAGATCTTTCAATATGAAGTGAAGAGTTTAAATGTGAAATGGTCATTAGGAGAAATGCAAATGACTAATTGATGGGAACAATTTTTTAGGGCCAAAATCAGGGTATGACAGTTGCCCCTATTTAAACATCCTCCACCAGAGGAAAATGAAATGGCACCTCTTCATCAGACCGCAGTGGGGGATGGTTAAATACCATGGAGACCCAGATTTTGAACCTGAAAAATGAAAATGATATGATATGATATGCATGGGTGAAGGATTCTTTATTTTTGAATTTATCTGTTAGGAACACAACGAATCCTTAACAGAAGATGCTACTGGACAAACCAATCTGTGGGGAATACTGATGGTCCTCAGGGAGACAAACAAATAGGGTAAAACCAACTCGCTGGGGATAACAATCTTGCTGGAGTGTCAGACACACACTGGGAAGTACTCAAAGTGAAAGTTGATAAACGACACTTTGAATACAAGATATTTTGTCAGTAAGTTCACACATGACTCACTAATAACTTGAATATTTCGAGAAAATTTCCACAACAAGTTCATACATGACTTGACGACACTGGAATAATCAAAGAAAAAGGTTCTTCAAAAATAGGTTCAGACATGACCTGGTAATGCTAGAATGAAAGGTTCAGCAGTAGGTTCATACATGACCTAACAATGCTGGGGAATACCAAGAACGGTTCTGACAGCAAGTTCAAACATGACTTGACAACAAATAGAAAAATTCAAAAAGAGTATATCAACGGGTTCATACATGACCTGGCGACAACTTTGAACATTTTTGACAAATCCGGAGATTTCTCACAAGAAAATCATCCGATTAAAAATTCTGGAAATTAGTGTCAATGAAAGAGTCAGAATGACAACTTTCTAGGAACCCAGAGTCAACAGGATAGAAAAACACTTTGTAGGCGCCAACAACAATTGGACTTATACCATAAACATAGGTTACATCAACTTCAAACGGATTAGTACCAGTTACAACAGGTCTTCAAGGGTGCTGGTGACAACCAGACTTAAAGACACCACTTACAAATGGATTTGATAGATGCTGGTGACAACCAGATTTTAAAAGGATGGCAGTTACAACTGGATTTGACAGATACTGGTGACAACCAGACTTTAAAAAGATACCAGTTACAACTGGATTTGACAGATACTGGTGACAACCAGACTTTAAAATGATATCAGTTACAAATGGATTTGACAGATACTGGTGACAACCAGACTCTAAAAAGATACCAGTTATAATTGGATTTGACAGATACTGGTGACAACCAGACTTTAAAAAGATATCAGTTACAACTGGATTTGACAGATACTGGTGACAACCAGACTTTAAAAAGATACCAGTTACAACTGGATTTGACAGATACTGGTGACAACCAGACTTTACAAAGATACCAGTTACAACTGGATTTGACAGATACCGGTGGCAACCAGACTTTAAAAAGATACCAGTTACAACTGGATTTCAAAATGTGCGCCAACTACAACTGGACTCAACAGACAATGCCAATAACAATTGGACTTGCAAACAAGAATGGTGATAACCAGACTTATCATACCATTTACAAATGGATTTAAGATAGTGTCAGTTACAACTCTGATTAGGGATACCAATTACAATTGGATTTAAGATAAGATGCTGGTGACAACCAGATTTTACAGAGCCACCAGTTACAACTGGATTTTAACATTCGAGCGCCAGTTACAACTGGACTTAAAAAGATAATGCCAATAACAATTGGACTTGCAGACAATGCTGGTTACAACCAGACTTATCATACCATTGACGAATGGATTTTATCAAAGTGCCAGTTACAATTGTGTTTGAGGGACCAATTGTAACACCCATTTTTCTACCCAAAATACTTAACATATAATCAGAGTAAATAAGCACGCAAATAAACCAAAGGGCGTCACATCGACGTTTTCAAAAAACTAAAAGCTTTCAAAAACCAAACACCATTCATCATCAATATACAATACACCTGGTCATTTAAAATAACACCTTTTTAAGTATCATGAATATTCAAGAATATACGTTCACAGCGGAAAATAATGAATACTCATGTATTTCATAAAATGATCCATGTCCCATACCATGATCATCTCTCAATAATCACCTCAAGATAAAATAAAACAAGTAATAACATAATGCATATCCAAATAAGATATGAGTTCAATACTACTAATCTACCCAGTGTTACATGACTAGAGCATCGACTCACTACTTAGTCCTCAAACTAAAATACGGAAACTCCGGCTAATCTCGAGCGAGCTACCGTCCACTTACTGCAGCAATACTACTCTGGAGTATCTGCACGATACCCATGTAAAGGTAACATTCAAACAGAAAGGGTGAGAATTCAAATCATTATGAAGAAGTATAATAAAGCACAATGATTAAATCAACAATTAAAGGAATTCATCACACTGCATATAACCATGTAAATAATACTAACCAATATTTATTTCACATGTTTTAAACATCCATCAAAACTCAATAAGTATAATATTCGAATCCAATATTATATTCACAAATACACACACAACTACAACTATCACATAATCACATATTTTGCCAAATTATGTATCCACACATCACCAAATTCAATTACTAAATCTCACACACACCTCACAATCACATCAATGCAAACATTCAATTATCACATGACTCTAATGTGACTCAATGCAAGACATGTGACTCTATGCATGCGGTACCTCAATGTGAACCCAATGTTTCACCGCTTTCCGATTCAATATCTAGAATCCAAGCCACGCTTCCGATTCGGACAAGATCAAAGCCACTACTACGCCTATTTCCGATTAAGGATCAACGTATGCTACGCCTATTTCCAATTAAGGATCAACTTCTATCTACCACGCCTATTTCCAATTAAGGATCAACGTGTGCTACGTCTATTTCCATTCAAGGATCAACGTCTGTCTACCACGCCTATTTCCAATTAAGGATCAACGTGTGCTACGTCTATTTCCAATTAAGGATCACCGTCTATCTACCACGCCTATTTCCAATTAAGGATCAACGTGTGCTACGTCTATTTCCAATTAAGGATCACCGTCTATGTGAACCCACAGTTTCACCGCTTCCATTATGAAGCCGACCATGCCATGAATGAATGTACAAATACCAATACATATGCAATTAAGATCATCTCTACCATCTTAACATTCCATATATCACCATAATTCAACTCTATGAATTATCCACCAATGGTACATATACACATTCATAACAAATACACCATTCACATAATATACAATTAAGATCATCTCTACCATCTTAATCATTCTACATATAACCATAATTCAAATCTATGAATTATCCACCAATAATACATATACACATTCATAACAATATATCATTCACAAATATAGGCTAATTATCAAATGCGCACACATAGATTTCATTCCAAAACGAATACAACATTTAAAATATCAATTTTTCACTTTTCAAACAGTGTTAACCGGTTAACGCATATGGTTAATCGGTTAACGCTACACAGAATGCACTTCCTGGAAAATTTCAACAGTGTTAACCGGTTAACGCTTTTGGTTAACCGGTTAACGCAAAACAGAATGCTATTCCTGCGTTAACACAAAACAGAATGCAGAATTTTCTGCGTTTTTCATCGTTGGAGGACTTTCGGACCTCCGATTTCGATTCCGTAAAAAGCCAAACGTTCAGAAAATTATAACTCATACAATATTCTAAGTATATAACATTAATTCACAGTTTTAACACAATCAAATCACCACAATCGAGAATACTCATCAAGACCTAACAATTCCAAAACCATGCAAATTAGGGATTTTAACCTAAACATGCTTCTACCCATTGACCCAATCATACTAACCCATAATAATAAGGATTCCCCCCTTACCTCTTCAATTTTCTGGAAACCCTATCTCCTCTCTTGTTCTTCCCCTCTTCTCCTTACTTTTCCTCTTCTCTTTCTCTATTGTTGTCAAATGATTAAATGAATCCTAATTCTCACTCCCCTCACCTCTTATATACTAGTATTCTATTTGGGCTTAAAGAGTGATACCTCTAATTTAATTAATAGACCCAATAAGACCTAATATTTAAATATCTCTATTTAATTCAAATAAATTAAACCCACTCAATATACACCAAGTTAATTAAGATAATTAATTATTTCATTATCTCTCATCTCAATTATAATTAATTAACACACCAAATTAATTAATATAATCGATTATTATACTACCTAACAACCCATTAAGTAGTTAACACTCCACATAATTAAAATAAAATATAATAATAATAATATAAGAAATAATTACTAAAATTGGGTTGTTACAACTCTCCCCCACTTAAAAGATTTTCATCCTCGAAAATTTACCTCAAACAAACAACTCCGGATACGATTCCTTCATCTTATCCTCGAGTTCCCAAGTAATATTGCCATTGGCGACTCCGCCCCATATCACTTTCACCAAAGCAATCTCCTTACCACGAAGCTTCTTCACTTCTCGATCTTCAATTTGCATAGGTGATGTATCAACCGTCAAATTATCCCGTACTTGAACATCATCTAATGGAACAACATGCGATGGATCCGCAATGTACCTCCTCAATTGAGACACATGGAACACATCATGAAGATTAGAAAGTGATGGTGGTAATGCAATCCGATATGCCACTTCACCTATCCTCTCGGAAATCTGATAAGGACCAATGAAACGCGGCGTCAACTTACGCGACTTCAAAGCTCTACCAACACCCGTTATTGGCGTAACTCGAAGAAACACATGCTCATCTTTCTAAAACTCAAGATCTTTCCTCCTCTTATCATGATAACTCTTTTGAAGACTCTGAGAAGCCTTCATCTTCTCTTGAGTCATCTTAATCCTATCCGTAGTCTCTTGAATCAACTCGGGTCCCACCACAACACTCTCTCCCGATTCGTACCAACATAAAGGAGTTCTACACCTTCTACCATAAAGAGCCTCAAAAGGTGTCATTCCAATACTCGAATGGAAACTGTTGTTATACGTAAACTCGATCAAAGGCAAGAAACTATCCCAATTTCCTCCTTGTTCTAAAACACAAGACCTCAAAAGATCTACAAGTGACTGAATAGTCCTCTCCGTTTGACCATCAGTTTACGGATGATATGCCGAACTCAAATGCAACTTCGTACCCAAAGCACTTTGTACTCCTTCCCAAAATCTCGAAGTGAACCTCGAATCTCTATCCGAAACAATACTCGACGGAATACCATGCAAACACACAATCCTCTCGATGTACAACTTAGCAAGTCTCTCCATCGAATAATCTATCCTTATCGGAATAAAATGAGCACACTTCGTCAATCTGTCCACAACGACCCAAATCGCCTCACAATTACTCGATGTTCTCGGCAAACCCGAAACAAAATCCATAGAGATACTATCCCACTTCCACTCGGGAATAGATAACGGTTGCATCAAACCAGACGACTTTTGATGTTCAATCTTTGACTTTTGACAAGTCAAACATGAGTACACAAATTCCGCTACATCCTTCTTCATACCTTGCCACCAAAACATCTTTCTCAAGTCTTGATACATTTTAGTAGCACCAGGATGAATACTCATACCACTTCTATGCCCTTCCTCAAGAATCCTCTTTCTCAAATCTGCAACATCCAGAACATAAACTCGATCACGACACCTCATGATACCATTCTCATCAACCCGAAAGTCACCACCTTTGCCTTGATTAATCAATGTCATAACATCGACCTATTTCAAATCTGACTTCGTACCTTCTCTAATCTCGTCAAGAATACCACACGTAAGCTTCAACATACCAAGCTTAACACACGAATACGTCGCTTCACAAACCAAACTCAAATCTCTAAATTGCTCCAACAATTCAAACTCTCGAATCATCAACATAGACATGTGCAATGACTTCCTACTCAATGCATCGGCTACAACATTCGCCTTTCCAGGATGATAATTCAAACCAAAATCATAATCTTTCAAGAATTCCAACCATCTCCTTTGCCTCATATTCAATTCTTTCTGATCGAACAAGTACTTCAAACTCTTATGATCACTAAACACATCAAACCTCGATCCAAACAAATAATGTCTCCAAAGCTTCAACACAAACACAACGGCGACCAACTCTAAATCATGCGTCGGATAATTCCTCTCATGAACTTTAAGTTGCCTTGAAGCATAAGCTACCACTTGCCCTTTTTGCATCAAAACACCTCCCAAACCTAACCAAGAAGCATCACAATACACAACGAAAGTTTCTAACGGATCCGGTAAAATCAAAATAGGAGCCGTAGTCAATCTTCTCTTAAGCTCTTGAAAATTCACTTCACACTGTGAAGTCCAAATGAAAGCTTGACCTTTCCTAGTCAACTACGTCAATGGTAACGACAACTTAGAAAATCCTTCAATAAACTACCTATAATAACCAGCCAAACCAAGGAAACTTCTAATCTCAGCAGCAAACTGTAGCGGGGTATTCGTTACCATTAGAGATATTGACTAAATCCAAGGTAAACCATACAAGTCGAGTCGCCACCGCACTTCTATTTATCCAAAAGAATGGTTAGAAAGCGAACAAAAACCTAATAGTTTTAACAAAAACTAGTAAAAGAAACAGAGATCTGGGTAAGGGGGTTGATTATGTAATGGGAAGGTGTTAGGCACCCAAAACATCCTAGGTACTCCTAGGGAGCCCTTTTCACACTTGCGAAGGTTGTTGTCTTGTGAAAAATTTTGTTTGTGCAAACATGATTGAAGAGATGAGAAAAGAATATACAAGTTTATTTACATTTTGTGTTTGGATGGATAAACCCATTGCCTACGTACCATCTTATAAAAAGATTAGGATCAAAACCTCGTAGTTCGGGGTAAAGATCTCAAAATGAGTTGTGGAATTGTTGGTCCAAAAGCCTTAAGGTCTTTTGTTATCAAAGGGAGAAAACTCAACCAAACCACAAATCCACCATGTGAGGATAGCTTCAACATGCTAGTGAGGGGTTAACCCTATAATAAGCATGGAAGACTCATTATCCATCACTAAGGATATAGGTGAGGATTACATCTACCACAAGGATAACTCAAACCTAATAGCTAAAGGTTATGAAAGATTTTGATTAAGAAGTGGCCATTGGAACCACAAAAAAGAAATTTGAATGGGTTATATTTACCAATTAGAAGTATATACAAAAATGGTCAAAGTTGACTTAAAAGTTCAATTCAAAATTAGTGTTATAAAAAAGGTTTGAAAATCAAAAGCATAAGGCTTAGGTTTCTAATGTTTGAAAACAATAGTTAAATGTTTTCACAAAAAGGTTTTGGCTTGGGTTAGAGTTGAGAAATGAAGAAGAATGGCTAAGTCCTAAGTAAAGCAAAAGAGAAAGGGAAAGAAATGAACCACACAAGGAGTTCCTCTCTTGGGATCATATTGATGATCCAAGTAGCTTCCATCCTTTGGAACAAAGCAACCACAAAGCAAATATTTAAAGCAATCAAACACAAGGTCATGCTTTCAAGAATCCTCCAATGGCTTTTGCATCTCTTTCTTTAGATGAACATGGCAATGACCCTCCAATTTAGCTCAAACGGAAACTCCTAGCACAAAAGCACACACATAAAAAGTTCCATGAAGTATAACAAGAATGGACAAGAGTGAGTTTAGAGATTTGGTCCTTCTAATCCATCTTCAACATTTAGATCCTTTTACTCCAAATTTGCATAAGGAAAGGTCCTAGAATCTAAGTCCAATTCTCCATTTCTTTGCATAGGGAAAGTCCTAGAAACTAAATCCATTTCTTTGCATTTGGTCCACAACAATCAAAACAAAACACAAGCACAATAATATATACACAATTATGTGCTCAAGTGAACAAAAGGCAAATGACATTAACATAAACATGTGCTCAAGTGAGCAAAGGGCAAAACAAATGGATAATATGTGCAAGAATAGTAAATTTCATAAAAGTAAATTGCATAAAGTAAAAGTTAGGTGTTAATAGTTAGTGTTAGTAGTTAGTGTGCCATAAGGCAAATTTAGCGCTATGTTAAGCAATCGTAATTGGACTTATGTAGAAGTCACAACTATCTGAGGCCGGTCAATAATAATGTAGGCAACAAACACAAGTTAGGAGTCTTGATTAGTGAACCAAGTCCTAAAAACTTGTCATGCCAAAAAGAAGAAGAGAAATGATCTTGTATTGGTTTAAGCCTTTTGCATGATTTAAAAGACAACCTATCCTTAATGCAAAGCCATTCACTTGATCAATTGATCAAGATGAATTAGATTTGAATCAAGGAAGGTTAAATCCCTCTAATGAATGCTAACTTATCAAACTTTAACTCATGGATCAAAAGAAGAAAAGAAGAAGAAGAAGAAGAAGAAGAAGATGAATAAAAGCAATGGAAATGACAAAATTAAAGTGCATTAAATGAAACCTCATGTATCAATCCTCATATGTTGACCAATAACATTGAAAGTCAAGGTCAAACAATCAAAAACAGTAGTGAGATGAAGATTGGGAGTCAAGAAATGAATAGAATATTTTTGGCATTTTTTAATATTAAAAATAAACTTGAATTAAAATAAATGGAAATGTCAAACTTCAAAATCACTTCAAATCAACCTTGAAAGGTCCAAGTGATTTATCCTATGTTCAACAAGGTCAAACAAAGTTTGACAAAAAATTTCAGCATTTTTAAAAGTCAGAAACTATTTTTAATCTATTAAAAATGAATAAAAATAACCTAATTGAACTAAAATCTCAAATAAATCTCAAATCAATTCAAAAATTGATGAGAATATTTTTCATAGATCCATCATCATTCAAATAGGTTAGGAAAATATTTTTGTATTTTTTGAATATCAAAAACTATTTAAAATGAATTAAAAATAACCAGAAAAGAGAAAATTCACAAAAAATATCAAATGACAAAATAAAAAGTATTAAAAATAAGAAATAGAAACTAGAATTTATTTTGGAAATAATGCAATTGGTCCCACATTTTTTGGATAAAAAATGAAAGAGATATTAATTTTTGAAAACAATTGGAATTAAAGAAAATAAAATGAAAATAAAATAGAAAATAGAAATTGGAAAAAGCGTGGACCGTCTGATCTAAGCTCATTAATTGAGCTGGCAAATCAAGAGGCCAGGAAGCGCGCGCGTATGGTAGATCCAAGTCAATGCGTGCACATGTGAAACAATTAAAAGTCATAACAAACAAGGGACGAGATTCAATCTGGAGAATGGATCAAACGGCCAGGATTTAAACTGGCAATGATGAAGCCACCAGAGCCACCGTCTTCTCCGGTGAGCTTCCAGATTCCGGCCAAGTTGCAGAAATTAAAACCTCCACCAAAACGTGCGATCTATACATCAATAGAAAGCTGAGATGATGTACATCATCTCTATACCATCCATTTTCATTCTAGATCTCTATGATTTGAGAAATCAGAAGTTGAAAATTCTGGTGTTCATCATGAACTCAATGAATTTCAAAAATTAAAAGCATAAACATGTTGCCTCCATTGAGAGGACTTCAGCCAACACAAAATCACAGCCAATAGGTCCAAGGATTAAGAGAATCGAAGAAAATACCAGTTGGAGTTCAAGTTTGAGTTCTGGTGATTTGAGCTTGAAACCTTGTTTGCTTTATCAAAACAAAAGTTCAATGGATCAAGGTGAAGAGGTCTAGGAACTTTTAGATCTAAGAAAGCAGTCGATGAAACTGAATTCTAGATCTGAAATTTTTAGAGAAAAGAGAGAGTTCCTTTGGTGTGAGGGTGGGGATTCAATCCAGCAGAGGTTCAGGTGCCTTCAGGTTGAAAAATTGAGAGGGCAAGGCATTGTATTTATAGATGAAGGGAGCTGCAAGCATCATCAAACTCGTGTGCATGGGAGAAGAGGGCCTCCATGCATGGGCCTGTACAAGAACATGGAGGGCCCAATTCTGATTGGAATTGCAACATATACATCACCAAATATGAATTGTACGTGCAGATTGGATGTTAATGGATCATGCATGGCAATTGGAATGATTTTCATAAAATGCACTATTTCATTGAAGCCTTCGAAAATGCCATGTCAAAAATCAAAATGCAAGCTTATAAGTATTGGTTGGAAAGCTTATTGCATAAGGAACAAATGTCATGTTGATCAAAACTTCATTTGGGCCTTGGAAATTAATGAAAATTGAGCTTGAAGTGTGATGTGCAAAACATGTCAAGGCAAGGTTTCTAAAATTGGCCAACTTTCAAGCGCTTCTTTTTTGATGATGCAAGCTTCAAATGGAAAAACCTCCAACATCAAAGTTGTAGAGATTTTCAGGGCAATCAAAATGGAATTAAATTTTGCATCATTTGGAATTTTGGTGAAGAAGTTATGGGCACTTGAAGTTGGACTTTTTGACTTTTAATGCATTTGGTCAAAAAGGACCTATAATGTCTTGCATTATCAAATGTATTTTATTTGAGATTTTGAAATTTTGTCCAACATAACATTTGAATTAGACATCTTAAGCTTTCCAATTCATTTGATCCCACCTAAAAATCATAAAAAATGAATGAGTTATGTACTTGGGAAGATGACCCAAAATTAGGGTTTCAGTCAAAATGACCTATAATGTATTGGAATCGCAGATGGTTTTCCAGGTTTCAAATCAAATTTGGATGAACATGAAAGTTGTTCATATTGTCTTTAAGAACATTTTTTCTTTTGGAACCATCTTCATTTGACAAACACACAAAACGTTAGGTCTCAGTGCATTTCAAAATAGTGAGATGAATTGACTGATCAACTTCTCAAGTTCATGACTCATACCTTGGTGAATTGATGATTGAGGACACTCAAATAAGTTCAAATATGCATGAAATGAAGGATTAAAGAACTTCCCTTGATTGTATTTGACCATGGGCTGAGGTTGCTTCATGAGCAAGGTATTATGGTGCACAGATGGATTAGGGTTTCCTTGAAGAACAAAACCTCAAACCCTTTGACTTGTTTTGATCAAAATGATGAATTGAGATGCTAGGGAGGCATATTTGATGGATGAGAGCTTTGGGAACCATTACCATTCTTGCTTTCATCTCCTCTTGACCATGTCATTGCACAAAGAATCTCCTAGAAGCTTTTGACCTTGTGATTGCTCAAGCTACAAACAAAGATGTTAGTGACATATTTTTGTGCTTTTGGTTAGTAAACAAAAATGAGAAAAGCAATGATATACACTTCAAGCATGCTTGGTGATCTCAAACCACTCACAAGGAGTCCCACCCAAAGGCAAAGGGAACCAAGATGCTCGATGAAGCTTGAGGCTATGCAAATGAAGTGTTATGATGTCATGAGGGATGTTAGGGACAAAATTGGGGTCTTACAGATGCCCCTATTTAAGGTCATTCTAGCCGGAGAAGGGAAGGTTAAAATCTTCGTCTCGACGAGGTAGAATGGGCTTAAATAATAGTAAAGATACAAATTTTGGTCCCTAAGAGACCTCATGATGCAAATGTATGTATGCAAAAGGGTAATACTCTGTGGGGATATGTGTCCACAAAGGTAAAGAAAATCAAGAGACACCAACAATCCACATTCAAAATCTTAGGGACTCTAATGGGAATAGGAAAAAAATGAGTGAGCAGGGCACGACTCAAAGTTGGGGAGCAGAACTCCAAAGGGAAAAACCCAATGGAAAGACTCGAACTGACTCGAAGATGCATGTATTGGGGAATATGCCAATACAGCGAAACTATCCACAATGGATACTTCGGATAAAATCTGGACGAGGACGATCCACTAAGGGACCTCGCTGGGGATGTCTAAAAAGACTCTCCTGGGGAAGCAGCAAGATGAGGTGTTGCCGGTTACTGGGCGGTAGGCTCAAGGAGACATGTGATCTGAACGCCGACATAAGGGTCAGAGACACAACATGCTCGAGAAGAAATGAATATCTAAGACCGGTATAAGGGTGAGAGATATAAAAACTCCAAAACATCTGAGGAAGACCTGAAAGGTATCTTTCAACTCAGGAAAAATCTGACTCCACAGGGGACAACAGTCATAATAGGGAGCAGAAAGGGAGGAACACCAGGGATGCCGGTTACTGGGCATATAATAGGTGACCAACGAAGGCGTGAATTGGGGAATATTCCCAAGACACTCATCATCCAAAAGAGGGCTAAAAGCAAACTTGATTATAGGATGGACATTCAACTCCGCAAAGGGGAAACGAATCTTACTCTACTGGGGAAGAACAAAAGGCTTCGACCGAAGAGTGCATGAGATATACTATCTATTACCGTCAGAACGTAGATAATATACTCGCATGGAAGATTATCCATAACCGATTACTGGGTTAATAAAGGATAAATCAACCGAAAAGAAAAGGCATCGGGATACCGAAACTAGGTATATAATGATGACCCATTCAGGAGAGAAACAATCGTTACCAACAACAACAGGGTAGATGAAAGATGACCCGCTGGGGATAAATTGCGCAAACAGGGCAATTATCCAGGCAAAAGAGGGAATATCAACACCGAATACTGGATGAAGATAACCAGCAAGGAGGGGATTACACCTACCGGTATCAGGGTAGTAACCCACAGATTCCACCGGGGATAAAATGAATGATTACTAATTACCGAGCAATTATTCATTTATACCGCGGGGAATCAAATAAAACAGCTCCGAGGGGCCAATTTAGGGTCAAACCAAAGAGGCAAACTGAATCAAAACTCGTCCTAAGGAGGATATAACTCAACAGGGGAATCCATCCCAATATATGTGTTGGGGGGAAGCGAAAACAACCGTCGTCCACGAGGATATAACTCAGTGGGGAATGCGGAAGGAAAGATAAACACTTTCTGCCTAGGGAGCTGACTCTATATGGAGAGATCAGACACACACATCTGCTTGGTGAGATCTATATCACCAATTAGCAGGAGACAACAAACAAACGATATATGGCAAAGAATGCAACATGAATATCTGAATGTTATGATTTATGCATGCATATGCGTGGTTTATGTATGACGAATGCTGACTGACAGACATATCTAACACAAACAAGCCCAGGAATCAACCACCCGGTACTACATCTCAGGAGAGAAAGTCGGGATCACCGGGGAGTGTCCAATCCGCCGGGGATCAGAGACAACAAAATCTCTGCAGGGGATGAATCAACGGTCTCAACTGGGGAAAAAAGTTTAACGCACAAGTAGAATCTGCCACACAAGCAACTCTACTGGGGAATCTATCCGAGGGATAAAGGGATTCTGGGGTCCAACCACCAAAAATCGAGTCTTCCAGAGAGAACACATCTACTGAGGAGGAAAGAATCAACTGCTCTGCTGAGGGGACAACTGGTGAACCTCCCAAAATCATACCACTCAGGGTTCCGGAGGTAGAAAATATAATCATGCCAAGAATATGAACAAATGTCTTACCCTGTTGGGGATCATACCACTCTTGGGAGAGCACTGGGAATCTCTTAAGTATCCTTTCGTCTTTGTGACTGTTCACTTTGTTTTAAAAATAAGTTATAAAATTCATTTTTTCAAAACAATGATATTTTCTCAATTAAAAGCATGCAAAACATTTGTTGAAATAGAAACAAATAAGAGTGCAAATAATTGGATAAAAGGCTCAAATTTATTTGATGGAATGGCAGTCTGCAAATGGCAAGACTCCATAGATCTTTACAAATTTGAAATTTGTGATATATATTGGAAAAGGGCTACATTGAACATAATGACCATTTCTCCACCAATTCTGAATCCGATGTATTTGAAGCTTCGGTTGATGATGACTAAGCGAGCATCTCTGATAGATGACAGATATAGAATAAAGTCTTGTCAGGATGCAGTTACTTGCCAAATCCCTAATTTTTGCCTAGATTGCCCTAGGATGAGGTACTCAACCTAGCGGGATATAAATATTCATCATTTTTCATGTCTCTAACTTTTGCCTGGACCGCCCTTTCGGGTTTTCAATCCACCGAGACGCTCATTTTTGCCTAAGCCGCCCTTTCGGGTTTTCAACTTAGCGAGCTATTCTGTTTTTAATTCTAGGCGAAGTATTTCTTGACTGCATCTGAATTCACAGGACGAGTGAAATCCTCCCCATCCATAGTTGTAAGCATCAAAGCATCGCCTGAAAAGGCTCTCTTAACAACATATGGACCTTCGTAGTTTGGAGTCCACTTGCCTCTGGAATCGGGCGCGAAAGACAAGACTTTCTTGAGCACAAGGTCACCTTCTCGGAACACACGAGGCTTGACCTTCTTATCAAAAGCTTTCTTCATTCTTTGTTGATATAACTGACCATGGCACATGGCAGTCAATCTCTTCTCTTCTATCAAATTCAGCTGGTCATAACGACTCTAAACCCATTCAGCATCAGTCAACTTGGCCTCCATCAAGACTCTCATTGATGGGATCTCCACCTCTACTGGGAGTACAACCTCCATGCCATAAACAAGAGAGAAAGGGGTTGCCCTTGTTGAAGTGCGAACAGACGTACGATATCCACGTAAAGCAAATGGCAAGATCTCGTACCAATCCTTATACGTGACAACCATCTTTTGGATAATCTTCTTGATATTCTTATTAGCAGCTTCAACAACCCCATTCATCTTGGGTCTGTAAGGAGAAGAATTATGATGCGCGATCTTGAACTTACTACACAGCTCTTTCATCATTTTGTTACTCAAGTTAGATCCATTATCAGTAATGATCTTATCTGGCACACCATAACGGCATATGAGTTGATTCTTGATAAACTTCACGACCACCTGCCTGGTCACATTGGCATACGATGCCGCTTCAACCCACTTGGTGAAGTAATCAATTGCTACGAGAATAAATCTGTGTCCGTTAGACGCTTTTGGCTCTATCATGCCAATCATGTCAATTCCCCACATGGAGAAAGGCCATGGTGATGAAATCACATTCAAAAGTGTCGGAGGAATATGAATCTTATCCGCATAAATCTGACACTTGTGGCATTTCTTCACATATTTGCAGCAGTCAGACTCCATTGTCAGCCAATAGTAGCCTGCTCTCAACATCTTTCTAGCCATGGCATGTCCATTGGAATGAGTATCAAATGAACCTTCATGGACCTCAGTCATTAACAGGTCTGCTTCGTGTCTATCCACGCATCTGAGCAGAACCATGTCAAAATTTCTCTTATAAAGCACTTCGCCATTGAGGTAGAAACTGCCTGACAATCTCCTCAAAGTCTTCCTATCTTTCACAGATGCCCCAGGCGGGTAAACCTGGTTCTGAAGGAAACACTTGATGTCATAATACCATGGCTTATCATCTTTTACTTCTTCAACCGCAAATACATAAGCTGGTCTGTCCAAGCTCATCACAGTGATATTGGGAACTTCATTCCAATATTTAACCATAATCATTGAAGCTAGCGTATCAGGAGCATCTGCCATCCGATTCTCATCTCGAGGAATATGATGGAAGTCAACCTCAGTAAAGAACGTTGAAATCCTCCTCGCATAATCCCTATACGGAATGAGGCCAGGCTGATTCGTCTCCCATTCACCCTTAATCTGATTAACAACGAGGGCTGAATCACCATAAACATCAAGATGCTTGATCCTTAGATCAATGCATTCTTCCAATCCTATAATACAGGCCTCGTACTCAGCCATATTATTCGTGCATTTGAAAGTTAGCCTTGCTGTAAAAGGAATATGTGTGCCCTGAGGAGTAATAATCACTGCCCCAATACCATTTCCATACGGATTTACAGCGCCATCAAATACCATACTCCATCTGGAACCAGGCTCTGGCCCTTCATCGAGTGTAGGCTCATCGCAATCTTTCATTTTCAAAAACAGAATCTCCTTATCTGGGAAATCATACTGAACTGGCTGATAATCCTCAATCGGCTGATGTGCCATATGGTCAGCCAAAATACTACCTTTAATAGCCTTCTGAGCTCGATACTCGATATCATACTCAGATAACAACATCTGCCAACGGGCAATCCTCCCTGTTAAAGCAGGCTTCTCAAATATGTACTTGATTGGGTCCATTCTGGATATCAACCAAGTTGTATGATTTATCATATACTGGCGTAAGCGCTTAGCAGCCCAAGCCAAAGCACAACATGTCTTCTCAAGCATTGAGTATCGAGACTCACAATCAATGAACTTCTTACTCAGGTAGTAAATAGCATATTCTTTCTTTCCTGATTCATCTTGCTGACCAAGGACACAACCCATTGAGTCTTTAAGAACAGTCAGATACATAATCAAAGGTCTTCCTTCTACAGGCGGAGACAGGATTGGAGGCTCAGACAAGTACTCTTTGATACTATCAAAAGCTTTCTGGCAATCCTCAGTCCAATCGTGAGACTGATCTTTCCGGAGGAGCTTGAATATTGGCGCACATGTGGCAGTCATGTGGGATATGAATCTGGAAATGTAATTCAAGCGACTAAGAAAACCTCGGACTTGCTTCTCGGTTTTGGGTGCAGGCATCTCTTGTATTGCTTTGACCTTTGCAGGATCGACCTCGATACCTCTTTCACTGACAATGAAGCCCAATAACTTGCCAGAACAGACTCCAAATGTACACTTGTTGGGATTCAGACGAAGCTTATATTTCCTCAAACGCTAAAAAAGCTTCAACAAGTGTTCTACATGTTCAACTTCCGTTCTTGACTTAGCGATCATATCATCAACATACACTTCGATCTCCTTGTGCATCATATCATGAAACAAGGTAGTCATAGCTCGTTGATACGTGGCTCCGGCGTTCTTCAAACCGAAGGGCATCACTCGATACCAGAATGTTCCCCAAGGTGTGATGAATGTTGTCTTCTCCATATCCTCAGGTGCCATTTTAATCTGATTATATCCGGAAAATCCATCCATAAATGAGAAGACATTGAATTTAGCTGTATTGTCTACCAACATATCAATATGTGGTAAAGGGAAATCATCTTTCGGACTAGCTTTATTCAAGTCACTATAGTCCACACACATCCGGACTTTTCCATCTTTCTTGGGCACGGGCACAATATTGGCCACCCATTGAGGATATGTGGAAGTCACCAGAAACCTCGCATCAATTTGCTTCTGAACTTCCTCTTTGATCTTTACTGCCATATCGGGATGAGTTCTTCTGAGCTTCTGCTTCACAGGCATGCACTTAGGCTTTAAAGGCAGGAAATGTTGCATAATATCAGTATCTAGACCCGGCATGTCTTCATATGACCAGGCGAAGACATCGACGTATTCTCGTAACAATTCAATCAACTCCTTCTTTACAGATTCTTCAAGGAGTGCCACAATCTTCACCTCACGAACACAATCCTCAGACCCCAAGTTGACTGTCTCTAGATTCTCGAGATGCGGTTGAATGATCTTCTCTTCATGCTCAAGTAAACGGGTGATCTTATCAGGAATCTCTTCAACATCATCTTCTTCTGCCTCAAATACAGAGAATTCAAAATTGGGAGATGGTGTTGGGTCATTATGTTCAATGGGTCTAGAAATCAACCTGCATAATGATTTTGGATATGAAAAGCTTTAGAATTCAAACAAGGCAAATCATTATGCAGATGAAAAGATTGATTTTATTCTATATTTTTTTTAGGGTTTTATGCGATCACCAATTTCATGCAAAAAGCAAAAAGGGAAAATAATTGGAAAAACAAACATTTAACATGAATTTATTGAATGAAAATATCATTGTATTTATGTTGCCAACAATGTCATCACTTCTCCTTTTGGCATGGGAGAAGGGTTTTTTATCAAAGTGATCATTACGTTGACTTGTGGACAACTGTAGGAATATCCACAGTGACCCAATTGTTGCAGACCCCTCCAGGGATGATGAAATTATCAGAGTCCTCCGCATCCTCTTCCAATATAGCAGCAACCTTTTCATCCTGACCAGTGTGGATGAACCCTCCACTCTTGAACAGTCCTTTTCGTTGAAGACCCCAGAAGAAAAACCAATTCCAGCCCGAGACTTGTTGTCTTCCAACTCAATCATTTTTCCTAGCCCAACAATTGCACCACACTCAATGGCCAATTTCGCATCTCTATAGGAAGTAAATGAAGGAGTTCTCTTCTCAATAGGCTCAGCTATAGATAAATCTTGGAAAGGAGTTCCAACTTCATCCTCAGCATCTATATATGAGAAGGAAGACAAGTGGCTAACCAGGAGAGCCTTTTCTCCCCCTACCACTACTAGTTTCTTATTTTTCACAAATTTCAACTTCTGGTGTAGGGTGGATGTCACGGCGCCAGCCTCGTGAATCCATGGTCTGCCTAAGAGACAGATGTACGATGGGTGGATATCCATAACCTGGAAGGTAATTTGGAAATCACTGGGTCCAATCTTGATTGGGAGATCAACTTCCCCAATCACAGTCTTTCGAGACCCATCGAAAGCTTTCACAACAACTCCACTTTGCCTCATGGGAGGCCCCTGATATGACAATTTTGAGAGAGTGGATTTTGGCAATACGTTCAGTGATGACCCAGTGTCCACCAACACATTGGACATGGTGTCGTCTTTGCAACCCATAGAAATATGTAAAGCCAAGTTGTGGTTTCTTCCCTCCTCGGGGAGATCAGAGTCACAAAAACTCAAGTTGTTACAAGCAGTGATGTTTGCAACAATGCTATCGAATTGTTCTATTGTGACATCATGATCTACATATGCCATATCCAATACCTTCTGCAGTGCCTCTCTATGTGGTTATGAATTCAGAAGCAATGATAACACTGATATCTTGGATGGCGTTTGTAGAAGCTGGTCTACAACATTGTACTCACTCTTCTTGATGAGCCTCAGCATCTCATCACAGTCTTCTTTCACATTTCCACTAGGGCCAACAGAAGTAGGAGCTTTTAGTCCAGAGGAGGGATTAACAGCAAGTTCCGGATTCAGAGAATTCACCGCATTCCCAATCGGGCGTTCAACAAAATCAGCATTAGCTTAAGGCTTTGGGGGGTGTTGAAAAGACACGACCGCTACGGGTCAAACCACTTACATCAGCGATATTCACCACAGATGAAGAAGGAAAAGGCACCTCTTTCCCATCTTCTATAGCAACAGCATTGTAACGGAAGGGAATTGCCTTCTCGGAAGAATATGGCACAGGCCCGACAGGTTTAATGATCAAGGAAGGAGAAACCTTCTACTTGCTACCATCGTATTTAATGATAACAGGTTCGGGCATCCGGAATACCGGGGAAATTACGTTGACCTCTGGCTCATCTTCGTCAACATTCCTATTCTGAAGGATCTCAATGACTCCTTCATCCAGCATTTCCTGAAGATCTTTGCACACCTGGTGACAACCCAATCGGTTAACAGGGCAGATTCGGCATCTATCATGGTCGTGCTCATAATGACTGTACTCGCATAGCAAACGGTGCAAATCAACCAGAGACTGTCGAATATGACTAACATATTTGACCTTGTATTTGCCAGGGCAGTCCTGGACCATGTTAACAGATTTCCCATGCTCGGGCAATGGGTTCTTCTTCACATTAGGACCTACATCCTCAAAGCATAGAATGCCACACCTCACAAGGTCTTGAACCTCGGTCTTCAAAGGATAGTAATTCTCCACGTCGTGGCCGGGAGCACCAGAATGGTAAACACAATGTAATTCAGGCTTATACCACCACTAAGGGTTAGCAGGTATAGCTGGTGGGTCCCTCGGAGTAATCAACTTCCTCTCTATTAAAGAGGGATATAATTCTGCATACGTCATCGGAATAGGATCAAAAGTGATCTTCTTCCTCTCGTAACTCGTGCTGATTTGATTATTGTTTCGAGGCTGGTAAGCCTGCTGTTGCAGACGGTGTTGTTGCTGATATTGCTGAGGTGGTTGCTGATTATTGCTATGTTGTTGGTACTGTTGATTGTCTCTGAAAACAGGTGCTATATGAGCCACCTGGTGCTGGTTACTGGCGGGACGCACAGTCTGCCTCCTCACAGAGGGTCTTCTTGATTTCACATGAGAGGTCACAGCATGTGTCTCTCCATCTTTCTTCTTCACAAACGCCCCATAACGTTTGGCAGAAGAGCCTTCATCTCTGGTTAGACGTCCTTCTCTAACCCCTTCTTCTAAACGCATCCCCATATTCACCATCTCGGTGAAGTCAGAAGGAGCGCTAGCAATCATCCGCTCATAATAGAATGAACTCAAGGTCTTCAGAAAGATCTTGGTCATTTCCTTCTCTTCTAGCAGAGGCACGATATGTGCTGCCACCTCTCGCCACCTCTGGGCGTACTCTTTGAATGTTTCCTTGTCTTTTTGGGACATGGCCCTTAGATGATCCCTATCGGGAGCCATATCCACATTATACTTGTATTGCTTGACGAAGGCCTCGCCAAGGTCGTTGAAAGATCGGATGTTCGTACTGTCTAACCCCATATACCATCTCAGGGTAGCACCGGACAGACTGTCCTGAAAATAGTGGATGAGCAACTGGTCGTTATCAGTCTGAGTAGACATCTTCCTGGCATACATGACCAGGTGGCTGAGAGGACACGTATTTACTTTGTACTTTTCAAAGTTAGGGACCTTGAATTTCACAGGAATCTTCACGTTGGGAACCAAACACAGTTCGGCAGCAGACTTGCCGAAGAGATCCTTTCCTCTGAGAGTCTTCAATTCCTTGCGAAGCTCAATAAATTGATTGTTCATCGCATCCATCTTCTCATAGACATCTGGGTCCTCAGACGGCTCAGAATGATAGATGGTGTCGTCTACCCTAGGCATGGTATGCACGACAGGGGGAGGAACGACAAGGACCGGGCTAGATGCCGGCATAGAAGCAAAAGTTGGAGCAGGACCCTCAAGCATGAAATTGGGAGGCATCCCCCACGGAAACCCGGTTGGCATGGCTGCAGGAGCAAAGTGTGCACTGGCTGCAGGCACAGTTGAGGAGACAATCTCTGAGATGACGGTCCTCTGGGGAGGAGTTGAAGGCGTTGGAGAAGACTGGCTTTGGGCATCCAAAAACGATTCCATCAAAGCGCTCAGTCTGGCCACTTCCTCTTTGAGTTCACGGTTCTCTTGCTCTAGTTGATCCATCAGTCTTGTAGAGTTGGCTCTAGTGTAGTACTGGTGAGTCAACTTGTCTTCAAAATAAATGAAGAGCACAGAGTTAGACCACAGGACAAGAAACCGGGAACCAAAACCTGCTTATGCATATGATGCATGCAATGCTTGTGCACATGATTTGTTTTTATTTCGAAGGAACTCTAGGTTTTTTTATTTGCAAGTTTTTGGAATCATTTATCATTTATCACATATAAAAATATCTCATAAAATAATATCAGGGAAAGGAAGTACAACATAGTCAATCATATACAAGAGAAAAGGAAAGTAATCATCCTATGGATCCCTAGAAAGAGTTATCTAATGCTCGGGACACAGGAAGATAAGTTGCACGAAGCCTCTTCACTTCCTCCTCATAAGCTGCCTCCATATCCGCCTTCTTTTTGGCGAGTCGATCGTACTTCCTCTTCCAAAACCGGGAAGACTGAGGAAGTAGAGAAGTTCATGCATCATTAGGATCATCAATAACCTGATGCTCAAGGAACTCAATCAAAGCATCCTTCTCCTTAATCTACTGAAGCAACTCTTCCCTTTCACGGATCCAGGCACGTGATCGGTCTTTGTCTCTCAACTCCTCTACTCCTTGATTAGGGAGGGTTGAAGGCCCAGCCATAATCATAGGTGTAGGTCTCGGATACTCGTAAGGCATGAGGTACTCAGAAGCTCTCTTCCTTACCCAAGCAGTGTAAGGCTCCAAAGCGATGCAATTCTTAGGACCCAATTCCTTCCTTCCTTTCTTATGAGTCTTGTGCCAAGCGCGGACCATCCTAGCTTTCAAGCCTTGGGGATCTTTACCCTCCTGAAAGAACACACCCTCTAACAGAATTTTATTAGGTTTATCCTTTAGGGGGAACCCAAGCTGACGACGTGCCAAAACGGGGTTGTAGTTAATTCCACCACATGTACCAAGAAGAGGCACATTGGAGAATTCACCACAAGAGTCAATAATCTGCACACCATCATACACACGATTATACCAAGAGATATCATCATTAGTGAGAGACATAAGTCTCTTGGACCACCGTAGACATCGCTTATTCTCCTTGAAAGCGACCGTCTGAGGTAAGTGAGAAATAAACCACTTATACAACAGAGGCAAACAACACACAATGGCGCCACCACCCTTTGCATTCCTCATATGCAAAGAGAAATAGGCATCACCCAGCAGAGTAGGAACGGGATTAAGATTAGAAAAGATCCTAATAGCGTTCACATCCACAAACTTGTCGATGTTGGGGAACAATACCAATCCATAGACGAGAAGTACAAATATGGCTTCAAAGGCATCCTCACTCATAGCCTTCCCATAGATAGTAGCTTGAGCAATGAGGAACATAGAAGGGAGACCTTGAATTCCACCTTTGGTAGTCATATGAGAACCAACCAGAGATTCATTTATGTGCAACATGTCAGCTATCTCTTGAGAAGTAGGAACATTCTCCAAGCCACTGAACGGCAACTGATCCAGGATAGGTATACCCACAAGATAAGCATACTCCTCAAGGGTAGGAAAAAGCTGAAAGTCCAGAAATGTGAAGCAACGGTACAAGGGATCATAAAACTGCACCAATACACTCATCAATCCTTCATCCACCTGAGTAGTCAGAAGAGGAAAAAGCTTCCCAAAACGAGCTTTGAAACCCAAGGGATCTAGTACATAGGATGTCAGATTCCTTAACTCTTTCAGATCTGGTTGTCTGAAGTTGTACTTCTTTATATTCCTTCTTTGTCTTTCCATGTCTGAAATTTTTGCAAATAAACCCCTTAAGTTCCTTGAAAATTTTCTTCATTATTGATGATATGGATGTAAATGAGTGCATGAATGCAAGAACGCAACAATCACACTCCAGGATCAAGCAAAGCACACCAAACAAAGGTCATGGGATGGATCATGTCATCCTTAATATCAATCATCCATTTTGGTGGATTATGGTTTACACCTTATCAACACCCAAGTTCCATTGATATTAAGGATACATGAACGGATCAACCATGAATCAAGGGTTTGTTGTAAGTCACGAGCATGGAGTCTTGGTTAAGAATCACCCAAAGGGAGTGTACTAGGGTTTGAACCTGCCAAACATGTTCTACAAGAGGTTCCCATAGTCATCATCCCATCTTTCGGATATTATCGGAGAAACGACTACTCGTATTCCAAAAATATTCTCAAGAGAGACTCTTATGAGTGTAGTATCGCGTAACAATCGTATCAAATCTTACACTTGAACGACTTTCGCACTACATCCTAAGAATAGGATAAGATGGGCTTGGTAAACTAAGGTCCTTGACTTCTAAGGTCTATATTGGAAAGAGTAATGTCTAACCACAACTTACTTGTGTGACATTATTGATCCCAACATGACCTCCACCAAGTGAATGGACTTGCAAGTCAACTTGCTAAGGAATAACTCCACACAAGTCAACAAGACTATGCCATTCTCATATCCTAAGTGCACTCGAGTCCGGGTATAGAACTCATCTCACAAAGATCACCAAGCATACAAGGAATCAATATCAAGCAAATCAATCATTACATACAATACAGTAATCCCAAATTGCACAAAAATATGTCACGAAACAATACAATACAACAAATATGAAAAGTAGGCAAAACCCACTAGGCAAATCCTCTCCAGCAGAGTCGCCACTTTTCTGTAACGGGGTATTCGTTACCATTAGAGATATTGACTAAATCCAAGGTAAACCATACAAGTCGAGTCTCCACCGCACTTCTATTTATCCAAAGGAATGGTTAGAAAGCGAACAAAAACCTAATAGTTTTAACAAAAACTAGTAAAAGAAACAGAGATCTGGGTAAGGGGGTTGATTATGTAATGGGAAGGTGTTAGGCACCCAAAACATCCTAGGTACTCCTAGGGAGCCCTTTTCACACTTGCGAAGGTTGTTGTCTTGTGAAAAAATTTGTTTATGCAAACATGATTGAAGAGATGAGAAAAGAATATACAAGTTTATTTACATTTTGTGTTTGGATGGATAAACCCGTTGCCTACGTACCATCTTATAAAAAGATTAGGATCAAAACCTTGTAGTTCGGGGTAAAAATATCAAAATGAGTTGTGGAATTGATTGGTCCAAAAGCCTTAAGGTCTTTTGTTATCAAAGGGAGAAAACTCAACCAAACCACAAATCCACCATGTGAGGATAGCTTCAACAATCTAGTGAAGGGTTAACCCTATAATAAGCATGGAAGACTCATTGTCCATCACTAAGGATATAGGTGAGGATTACATCTACCACAAGGATAACTCAAACCTAATAGCTAAAGGTTATGAAAGATTTTGATTAAGAAGTGGCCATTGGAACCACAAAAAAGAAATTTGAATGGGTTATATTTACCAATTAGAAGTATACACAAAAATGGTCAAAGTTGACTTAAAAGTTCAATTCAAAATAAGTGTTATAAAAAAGGTTTGAAAATCAAAAGCATAAGGCTTAGGTTTCTAATGTTTGAAAACAATAGTTAAATGTTTGCACAAAAAGGTTTTGGCTTGGGTTAGAGTGGAGAGATGAAGAAGAATGGCTAAGTCTTAAGTAAAGCAAAAGAGAAAGGGAAAGAAATGAACCACACAAGGAGTTCCTCTCTTGGGATCATATTGATGATCCAAGTAGCTCCCATCTTTTGGAACAAAGCAACCACAAAGCAAATATTTCAAGCAATCAAACACAAGGTCATGCTTTCAAGAATCCTCCAATGGCTTTTGCATCTCTGTCTTTAGATGAACATGGCAATGGCCCTCCAATTTAGCTCAAATGGAAATTCCTAGCACAAAAGCACACACATCAAAAGTTCCATGAAGTATAACAAGAATGGACAAGAGTGAGTTTAGAGATTTGGTCCTTCTAATCCATCTTCAACATTTAGATCCTTTTACTCCAAATTTGCATAAGGAAAGGTCCTAGAATCTAAGTCCAATTCTCCATTTCTTTGCATAGGGAAAGTCCTAGAAACTAAGTCCATTTCTTTGCATTTGGTCCACAACAATCAAAACAAAACACAAGCACAATAATATATACACAATTATGTGCTCAAGTGAGCAAAAGGCAAATGACATTAACATAAACATGTGCTCAAGTGAGCAAAGGGAAAAACAAATGGATAATATATGCAAGAATAGTAAATTGCATAAAAGTAAATTGCATAAAGTAAAAGTTAGGTGTTAATAGTTAGTGTGCCATAAGGCAAATTTAGCGCTATGTTAAGCAATCGTAATTGAACTTATGTAGAAGTCACAACTATCTGAGGCCGGTCAATAATAATGTAGGCAACAAACACAAGTTAGGAGTCTTGATTAGTTAACCAAGTCCCAAAAACTTGTCATGCCAAAAAGAAGAAGAGAAATGATCTTGTATTGGTTTAAGCCTTTTGCATGATTTAAAAGACAACCTATCCTTAATGCAAAGCCATTCACTTGATCAATTGATCAAGATGAATTAGATTTGAATCAAGTAAGGTTAAATCCCTCTAATCAATGCTAACTTATCAACCTTTAACTCATGGATCAAAAGAAGAAAAGAAGAAGAAGAAGAAGATGAATAAAAGCAATGGAAATGACAAAATTAAAGTGCATTAAATGAAACCTCATGTATCAATCCTCATATGTTAACCAATAACATTGAAAGTCAAGGTCAAACAATCAAAAACAGAAGTGAGATAAAGATTGGGAGTCAAGAAATGAATAGAATATTTTTGGCATTTTTTAATATTAAAAATAAACTTGAATTAAAATAAATGGAAATGTCAAACTTCAAAATCACTTCAAATCAACCTTGAAAGGTCCAAGTGATTTATCCTAAGTTCAACAAGGTCAAACAAAGTTTGACAAAAAATTTCAGCAATTTTAAAAGTCAGAAACTTGTTTTAATCTATTAAAAATGAATAAAAATAACTTAATTGAACTAAAATCTCAAATAAATCTCAAATCAATTCAAAAATTGATGAGAATATTTTTCATAGATCCATCATCATTCAAATAGGTTAGGAAAATATTTTTTGTATTTTTTGAATATCAAAAACTATTTAAAATGAATTAAAAATAACCAGAAAAGAGAAAATTCAAAAAAAAATTCAAATGACAAAATAAAAAATATTAAAAATAAGAAATAGAAACTAGAATTTATTTTGGAAATAATGCAGTTGGTCCCACATTTTTTGGATAAAAAATGAAAGAGATATTAATTTTTGAAAACAATTGGAATTAAAGAAAATAAAATGAAAATAAAACAGAAAATAGAAATTGGAAAAAGCGTGGACCGTCTGATCTAAGCTCATTCATTGAGTTGGCAAATCAAGAGGCCAGGAAGCGCGCGCGTATGGTAGATCCAAGTCAATGCGTGCACATGTGAAACAATTAAAAGTCATAACAAACAAGGGACGAGATTCAATCTGGAGAATGGATCAAACGGCCAGGATTTAAACTGGCAATGATGAAGCCACCGGAGCCACTGTCTTCTCCGGTGAGCTTTCAGATTCCGGCCAAGTTGCAGAAATTAAAACCTCCACCAAAACGTGCGATCTATACATCAATAGAAAGCTGAGATGATGTACATCATCTCTATACCATCCATTTTCATTCTAGATCTCTATGATTTGAGAAATCAGAAGTTGAAAATTCTGGTGTTCATCATGAACTCAATGAATTTCAAAAATTAAAAGCATAAACATGTTGCCTCCATTGAGAGGACTTCAGCCAACACAAAATCACAGCCAATAGGTCCAAGGATTAAGAGAATCGAAGAAAATACCAGTTGGAGTTCAAGTTTGAGTTCTGGTGATTTGAGCTTGAAACCTTGCTTGCTTTATCAAAACAAAAGTTCAATGGATCAAGGTGAAGAGGTCTAGGAACTTTTAGATCTAAGAAAGCAGTCGAGGAAACTAAATTCTAGATCTGAAATTTTTAGAGAAAAGAGAGAGTTCCTTTGGTGTGAGGGTGGGGATTCAATCCAGCAGAGGTTCAGGTGCCTTCAGGTTGAAAAATTGAGAGGGCAAGGCATTGTATTTATAGATGAAGGGAGCTGCAAGCATCATCAAACTCGTGTGCATGGGAGAAGAGGGCCTCCATGCATGGGCCTGTACAGGCGCATGGAGGGCCCAATTCTGATTGGAATTGCAAGATATACATCACCAAATATGAATTGTACGTACAGATTGGATGTTAATGGATCATGCATGGCAATTGGAATGATTTTCATAAAATGCACTATTTCATTGAAGCCTTCGAAAATGCCATGTCAAAAATCAAAATGCAAGCTTATAAGTAATGGTTGGAAAGCTTATTGCATAAGGAACAAATGTCATGTTGATCAAAACTTCATTTGGGCCTTGGAAATTAATGAAAATTGAGCTTGAAGTGTGATGTGCAAAACATGTCAAGGCAAGGTTTCTAAAATTGGCCAACTTTCAAGCGCTTCTTTTTTGATGATGCAAGCTTCAAATGGAAAAACCTCCAACATCAAAGTTGTATAGATTTTCAAGACAATCAAAATGGACTTAAATTTTGCATCATTTGGAATTTTGGTGAAGAAGTTATGGGCACTTGAAGTTGGACTTTTTGACTTTTAATGTATTTGGCTAAAAGGACCTATAATGTCTTGCATTATCAAATGTATTTTATTTGAGATTTTGAAATTTTGTCCAACATAACATTTGAATTAGACATCTTAAGCTTTACAATTCATTTGATCCCACCTAAAAATCATAAAAAATGAATGAGTTATGTACTTGGGAAGATGACCCAAAATTAGGGTTTCAGTCAAAATGACCTATAATGTATTGGAATCGCAGATGGTTTTACAGGTTTCAAATCAAATTTGGATGAACATGAAGGTTGTTCATATTGTCCTTAAGAACATTTTTTCTTTTGGAACCATCTTTATTTGACCAACACACAAAACGTTAGGTCTCAGTGCATTTCAAAATAGTCAGATGAATTGACTGATCAACTTCTCAAGTTCATGACTCATACCTTGGTGAATTGATGATTGAGGAGACTCAAATAAGTTCAAATATGCATGAAATGAAGGATTAAAGAACTTCCCTTGATTGTATTTGACCATAGGCTGAGGTTGCTTCATGAGCAAGGTATTATGGTGCACAGATGGATTAGGGTTTCCTTGAAGAACAAAACCTCAAACCCTTTGACTTGTTTTGATCAAAATGATGAATTGAGATGCTAGGGAGGCATATTTTATGGATTATAGCTTTGGGAACCATTACCATGCTTGCTTTCATCTCCTCTTGGCCATGTCATTGCACAAAGAATCTCCTAGAAGCTTTTGACCTTGTGATTGCTCAAGCTACAAACAAAGATGTTAGTGACATATTTTTGTGCTTTTGGTTAGTAAACAAAAATGAGAAAAGCAATGATATACAATTCAAGCATGCTTGGTGATCTCAAACCACTCACAAGGAGTCCCACCCAAAGGCAAAGGGAACCAAGATGCTCGATGAAGCTTGAGGCTATGCAAATGAAGTGTTATGATGTCATGAGGGATGTTAGGGACAAAATTGGGGTCTTACACAGACTTAGGAGCTTCCCACTGAGATACAACTTCAATCTTCGTAGGATCCACAGAAATCCCACCACTCGGAATCACATGCCCAAGAAAACTTACTTCACTCAACCAAAACTCACATTTAGAGAGTTTAGCAAACAACTTCCTCTCTTTCAACACCGATAACACAACCTTCAAATGCTCGGCATGATCCTCTTCGCTCTTAGAATAAATCAATATATCATCGATGAACACAACAACAAACTTATCCAGATAATCATGAAAAATTCTATTCATATACTCCATAAATACACCAGGTGCATTAGTCACACCAAAAGGCATCACAGAGTACTCGTAGTGGCCATACCTTGTCCAAAAAGCAGTCTTTTGAATATCCTCAGCCTTTACACGAATCTGATGATACCCAGGCCTCAATTCAATCTTGCTAAACACACACACTCCAACCAGCTGATCCATCAGATCGTCAATCCTCGAAAGTGGATACTTGTTCTTAATCGTCACTTTGTTCAGTTGTCTATAATCAACACATAATCTCATAGAACCTTCTTTCTTCTTGACCAACAGAACATGTGCACCCCACAGCGACACACTAGGACGAATAAACCTCTTCTCGAGCAATTCTTCAAGTTGACTCTTCAACTCCTTCAACTCAGAAGTAGACATTCGATAGGGAGCCATCGATACAGGACTAGTTCCAGGAACTAAGTCAATCGAAAACTCAACCTCACGTTCCGGCGGTAAATCACTTATATCTTCCGGAAATACCTCCGCAAACTCATAGACTATTGGAAATTCTTCAATCGTCCTCTTCTCACGAATATCCAAAGTTGCCAACAACATAAACAACTCGGCACCATCTTGCACCGATTCATCCACTTGCTTAGCAGACACAAACCAATCTTCCTTCGCTCCAACCTCAGGAAAACTAACTGTCTTCTCGAAATAGTTGATATACACCCGATTAAATTCTAACCAACACCATCCTCGAATCCGACCTCTCTTCGGGTTCAGGAAAAGCACAACATTCTCAAAACAGGTTAACTAGCCAACACTGCACTCTTGCATGTAACAACATAATGTCCAAGCTCGATACAATTGGAACATCCAAGATAAGCAAACGCTTCTCCCCCACTTATCTCATTCCCAACCCGCCAATGGAAAATAAAACAAGCATCGACAGTGTTCTCACACACATGTCGCATACTAGGGAACAAACATAATTAAACAACCTGGCCGGACGGACCGACCTGCTCTGATACCACTTTGTAACACCCCTTTTTCTACCCCAAAATACTTAACATATAATCAGAGTAAATAAGCACGCATATAAACTAAAGGGCATCACATCGACGTTTTTAAAAAACTAAAAGCTTTCAAAAACCAAACACCATTCATCATCAATATACAATACACCTGGTCATTTAAAATACCACCTTTTTAATTATCATGAATATTCAAGAATATGCGTTCGAAAATAATGAATACTCATGTATTTCATAAAATGATCCATGTCCCATACCATGATCATCTCTCAATAATCACCTCAAGATAAAATAAAACAAGTAATAACATAATGCATATCCAAATAAGATATGAGTTCAATACTACTAATCTACCTAGTGTTACATGACCAGAGCATCGACTCACTACTTAGTCCTCAAACTAAAATACGGAAACTCTCCGGCTAATCTCGAGCGAGCTACCGTCCACTTACTGCAGCAATACTACTCTGGAGTATCTGCACGATACCCATGTAAAGGTAACATTCAAACAGAAAGGGTGAGAATTCAAATCATTATGACAAAGCATAATAAAGCACAATGATTAAATCAACAATGAAAGGAATTCATCACACTGCATATAACCATGTAAATAATACTAACCAATATTTATTTCACATGTTTTAAACATCCATCAAAACTCAAGAAGTATAATATTCGAATCCAATATTATATTCACAAATATACACACAACTACGACTATCACATAATCACATATTTTGCCAAATTGTGTATCCACACATCACCAAATTCAATTACTAAATCTCACACACACCTCACAATCACATAAATGCAAACATTCAATTATCACATGACTCTAATGATACTCAATGCAAGACATGTGACTCTATGCATGCGGTACCTCAATGTGAACCCAACGTTTCACCGCTTTCCGATTTAATATCTAGAATCCAAGCCATGCTTCTGATCCGGACAAGATCAAAGCCACTACTATGCCTATTTCCAATTAAGGATCAACGTATGCTACGCCTATTTCCATTTAAGGATTAACGTCTATCTACCACGCCTATTTCCAATTAAGGATCAACGTGTGCTACGTCTATTTCCATTCAAGGATCAACGTCTGTCTACCACGCCTATTTCCAATTAAGGATCAACGTGTGCTACGTCTATTTCTAATTAAGGATCACCGTTTATCTACCACGCCTATTTCCAATTAAGGATCAATGTGTGCTACGTCTATTTCCAATTAAGGATCACCGTCTATGTGAACCCACAGTTTCACCGCTTCCACTATGAAGCCGACCATGCCATGAATGAATGTACAAATACCAATACATATGCAATTAAGATCATCTCTACCATCTTAACATTCCACATATAACCATAATTCAACTCTATGAATTATCCACCAATGGTACATATACACATTCATAACAAATACACCATTCACATAATATGCAATTAAGATCATCTCTACCATCTTAATCATTCTACATATAACCATAATTCAACTCTATGAATTATCCACCAATAGTACATATACACATTCATAACAATATATCATTCACAAATATAGGCTTATTATCAAATGCGCGCACATAGATTTCATTCCAAAACGAATACAACATTTAAAATATCAATTTTTCACTTTTCAAACAGTGTTAACCAGTTAACGCATATGGTTAATCGGTTAACGCTACACAAAATGCACTTCCTGGAAAATTTCAACAGTGTTAACCAGTTAACGCTTTTGGTTAACCGGTTAACGCAAAACAGAATGCTATTCCTGCATTAACACAAAACAGAATGCAGAATTTTCTGCGTTTTTCATCGTTGGAGGACTTTCGGACCTCCGATTTCGATTCCGTAAAAAGCCAAACGTTCAGAAAATTATAACTCATACAATACTCTAAGTATATAACATTAATTCACAGTTTTAACACAATCAAATCACCACAATTGAGAATACTCATCAAGACCTAACAATTCCAAAACCATGCAAATTAGGGATTTTAACCTAAACATGCTTCTACCCATTGACCCAATCATACTAACCCATAATAATAAGGATTCCCTCCTTACCTCTTCAATTTTCTGGAAACCCTAGCTCCTCTCTTGTTCTTCCCCTCTTCTCCTTACTTTTCCTCTTCTCTTTCTCTATTGTTGTCAAATGATTAAATGAATCCTAATTCTCACTCCCCTTACCTCTTATATACTAGTATTCTATTTGGGCTTAAAGAGTGATACCTCTAATTTAATTAATAGGCCCAATAAGACCTAATATTCAAATATCTCTATTTAATTCAAATAAATTAAACCCACTCAATATACACCAAGTTAATTAAGATAATTAATTATTCCATTATCTCTCATCTCAACTAAATAATTAATTAACACACCAAATTAATTAATATAATCGATTATTATACTACCTAACAACCCATTAAGTAGTTAACACTCCACATAATTAAAATAAAATATAATAATAATAATATAAGAAATAATTACTAAAATTGGGTTGTTACACCAATTACGATTGGATTTGAGACAAGATGCTGGTGACAACCAGGATTTTAAAAGATACCAGTTACAACTGGATTTTTGTCATTTGAGTGCCAGTTACGACTGGACTTAACAGGTGATGCCAATAACAATTGGACTTAACAGAAAACGCTGGTGACAACCAGATTTAAAGAGATACCAGTTACAACTGAATTTCAAAAGATGCTGGTGACAACCAGTCTTAAGAAAGGACACCACTATCAACCAGTGTTAAAGGTCAAGGGATACAATCAACAACGAGACCTGAGATTATGCAAATGAGCGCGAAGCACTTTGGGCTATGTATGATTTGGATTTTTCTTATATGCATGATATATGAATGATCATGATATGCAAATGCCGACGACATGCAGACTATGAGTTCAAAGAAGGCTTTATGGAGGTATTGAATCCTCAACACCAATAACTCAACCGAAGGAGTGATTAAAAATGCATCAAAGAAGGATCCATCAAGCTGAACAGTTACAACTAGCCCAGTAAACCTTTCGGAGAATGCTAAATTTGTGCTCTCTGGAGATATATGTTGATTATCCAAGGGAAGTCTTGCAACTTGAGAGTTGCGGGGAGAGACGAAAGATTTCCTTTTAATATTTCCACATGTCAAAGCAAAATTGTGTTTCTCAATATGTTGAAAAATTCTTTTTGAGTTCAAAATTCATTATTAACAAATAAATGGAATTTTGCATAACAAAGAAAATCAGAGAAAAACAGCAAATGATAGAATTTGATAGGCAAACTCGTATTTATTCAAGAATGGTAGCACACAAATGGTGTAGCTCCATGGAATGTTACACATTTGAAAATGGCAATAGGGAAAGGTTTACATTGAATCACAATGACTACTACTATCCCTAATAACAATGACTCCACAAAACCTCGCTTTTGAAGGGAGCAGTTGGATTGACCTTCCACCTTTAGCTCTTCTGTATTGATTAGTGACAACTGATACAGTCTATGCCTTTTGTCCCTAATTTTTGCCTGGATCGCCCTTTCGGGTTTTCAATCCACCGGGACGCTCTTTTTTGCCTAAGTCGCCCTTTCAGGTTTTCAACTTAGCGAGCTACCATTTTTTTTATCCCTAACGTTTTCCTGGACCGCCCTTTCGGGTTGCCAGTCCACCGGGATTTTGTTAGGCATAATATCTTTTGACTGCATCAGAGTTCACAGGGTGAATGAGCTCTTCGCCATCCATAGTTGTGAGAAACAAAACACCTCCAGAGTATGCTCTCTTTACAACGTACAGGCCTTCATAGTTTGGAGTCCACTTCCCACGTGAATCTTTGTGTACTGGCAAGATCTTCTTAAGCACGAGATCCCCTTCCTTGAACTCTCGAGGACGGACCTTTTTGTCAAACTCTTTCTTGATTCTTTGCTGGTACAATTGTCCATGGCACAGAGCGGTCATACGTTTCTCCTCAATGAGGTTAAGTTGATCATAGTTGTTTTGGATCCATTCAGCCTCGTCTAGCTTGGCCTCCATCAATATCCTCGTGGAGGGTATCTCTACTTCGACTGGGAGAACTGCGTCCATCCCCTACACTAAGGAGAATGGGGTTGCCCCTGTTGAAGTGCGGACTGAGGCCCGGTATCCCTGCAAAGCAAATGGTAGAATCTCGTGCCAATCCTTATAAGTTTTCACCATCTTTTGCAGGATCTTCTTGATATTTTTGTTGGCAGCTTCAACAGCACCGTTCATCTTTGGACGGTATGGAGAAGCATTATGGTGGTCAATCTTGAAAGTCTCACATAATTTTGTCATTGTCTTGTTGTTCAAGTTTGAACCGTTGTCAGTAATGATTTTGCTCGGGATCCCATAGCGGCAGATAATCTCCTTCTTGATGAAGCGAGCAACCACATGTCTCGTCACATTGGTGTAGGAAGCAGCCTCCACCCATTTAGTAAAGTAATCAATGGCAACCAGGATGAAGCGGTGACCATTGGAAGCCTTAGGTTCTATAGCACCAATCATGTCGATGCCCCACATTGAGAAAGGCCAAGGCGATGTCAAAACATTCAGTAGTGTTGGCGGTACATGCACTTTGTCAGCATAAATTTGGCATTTATGACATTTTCTTGCATAGCTGAAACAATCGGACTCCATGGTTAACCAATAATAGCCAGCTCTCAAAATTTTCTTGGCCATGGCATGTCCATTGGCATGGGTCCCAAAGGATCCTTCATGAATCTCCTTGATCAACAAGTCTGCTTCGTATCTATCCACGCATCTGAGCAGAACCATGTCATGGTTTCTCTTTTAAAGCACATCATTGCTCAAAAAGAATTTGGACGATAACCTCCTCAGAGTTTTCTTATCCAATAGTGTAGCATCTTCTGGATACTCTTGACTTAGAAGATATCATTTGATATCATGAAACCAAGGTTTACCATCAGTTTCTTCTTCAATCAGCTGACAGTAAGCAGGCTCATCTCTTCGCTCAATTCGAATAAGTGGAGCTTCATTATGGAATCTAACTTGGTACATTGATGCTAATGTTGCCAGAGGGTCAGCCACTTGATTTTCTACTCTCGGGATGTGATGGAAAGTAACATCATCAAAGTATTCTATCATCTTTACAACATGAGCACGATACGGGATTAACTTCGTATCACGGGTCTCCCATTCACCTTTGACCTGATAGATCACCAAGGCTGAATCTCCATACACCTCAAGGATCTTGATTCGGAGATCAATTACGTCTTCAAGACCAAGGATACAAGCTTCATATTCTGCGACATTATTCGTACAATCAAAGCACAACCTTGCTGTGAAAGGGGTAAAGCCACCATTTGGATTTATCAAAACAGCTCCCACACCATGACCAATGTAATTGGAGGAACCGTCAAACGTGAGTTTCCATCGAGATCCTGGTTCTAGTCCTTCATCTGGGCCTGGGATCTCACAATCCTTTATCACCATTATATCCTCATCGGGGAAATCAAACTTCAATGGTTGATAGTCTTCAACTGGTTGGTGAGCAAGATACTCTGCTAAAACACTTCCCTTGATTGCTTTTGAAGGAGAATTGCCATCCAAGGCGCAGCGGAATTTAAAATTTTCTCCATTTAGTGATCCTTACGAATGGGCATGATCAGTGATAGAATCGTTACCTCTTGTGGCGATCACGAACGTTGAACGATGACAACGTCTCTACTCAGTCCACACGAACGGATTCCTTCAATCTCAGTGCTAGTTGCTACGAATGAAGGTTTTGAGTGAGAGAGAGAGAGGGAAACGAAATTCCAATTAGAGTGGAGTTACAATGCTTCTACCCAAGGGTTCTATTTATAGAACCACTTGTGTGGGCTTCAAGCTAAAAAGCCCACTTAAGTGTATTTTGGCCCATATCTCATAATATGCCAAAATCACTTAAGTATTTGGTACCTTACCATATTTCGTATTCCACTTAAGTACATCGTACCTTACGATGTTCTATAATTCACTTAAGGGTACCGTACATTACGGTATTCCTTAATTACTCTATCTCTCATCAATCCGTCCTTTATGTGTGACCCTATGGGTTTTCACGACGTTGACAATTATATTAAATCACGTATTTAACATAATAAACAGTGAGCGGTATCTAGCAACATATCACTGTTACCCAAGACACGATAATGTCATGTGATCTGACAAGTCCTTCTGTGAAAATAATTATGTGTATAATTACCTTTTTGCCCTTATGTCTATATTGAACACAAGGCATAGACCGTGTCATCCTTGTCCAGTTCAATATTGGGCCCAAAGACATTTATCCTGTTACGCAGGATGGGCAAATTCCATCTAGGTCACTCATGTCCCTCAACATGCTTTGTGGGGTCCCCATCAACTGTCTTTATGGTTATCCAGTTACGGACAACGTTGGATCAGCAATAAAGCACTCGACTCTATATCTAGGGTCCATAGTGGTTTCAGGTCGAAGAGTGGTATACACCATTATCACCATGAGAATAACTTATGACACTTTGTATAACATTCTATATAGTATTCTCATAGCGGGTCAATCCGGTATAAATATTACTCTTAATATTCATACCTATGTTTAAGACTTGATAACTCTTTATCCATGATCCATGAGATGTGATCATCAGTCTACAAACATAATAGTCTTAATGCTTTAATCTTATCCCACTTCACAATAAAGCTCGACTACGGATGCTTTAAGAATAGTGTCCTTATGTTTAATGTGATCTCATGATTAAGTCATACTTGATACATTAAACGGACTATCTATTCCAGGGACTTTATTAAACAAACATAATAAAGAAAAAGCCTTTTATAATTAATAAATAATTCGATACAAGTACCAAAAGTATTGGCCTCTAGGGCTTACACCAACAATCTCCCACTAGCACTAGAGCCAATCAGGCATACCCCTAATGCCCATTGATCTAGTATGGCCATCATGCTTCTATTGCGCAAGAGGCTTTGTCAGTGGGTCAGCAATATTGTCAAGTGTAGGTACTTTGCATATTTTCACATATCCTCTATCTATTACCTCTTGAATGAGGTGATAATGCCTAAGTATGTGTTTGGATCATTGGTGAGATCTAGGTTCCCTAGCTTGTGCGATAGCACCATTGTTATCACAATAGAGACCAATGGGATCCACTATGCTAGGAACTATGTCAAGTTCACTAATGAACTTTTTGATCCAAACAGCTTCCTTTGTTGCACTTGAGGCAGCAATATACTCGGCTTTGGTTGTAGAATCAGCGACTGTATCTTGCTTTGAACTTTTTCCAGCTCACAGTGCCACCGTTTAAGCAAAAAACACATAACCATTAGAGTCATGCATATTAAAACGTCTCAACATTTTGTCTATGTATGTACTTTGACTTAGGCCAAGCAGTTTTGTGATCTATCTCTATAGATTCTGATTCCTAATATATAGGCTGCTTCACTTAGGTTCTTCATAGAAAAGCATTTCCCCAACCAAGACTTTACTTGTTGCAGGATAGGGACATCGTTTCCAATGAGTAATATGTCATCTACATTTAATACCAGGAAAACGATCATGCTCCCACTAACCTTCTTGTAGACACAAGGCTCATGTTCGTTCTTGATCCATGAGTGATACATCACCTTGATCAGTTATGAGATATCCATATCTCTCAGGTAGGTGATGTATCCTGCCTGACCTACACTGGTCTTGTTCTACTTGAGCAGGTTGCTCTTCCACAACTACTTGTGTTTCCTATTCTAATTCCTCCATAGGTGTATCAATGCTTTGTGATTCTTGAATTTCTTCAAGCTCTACTTTCCTCCCACTGATTTCTTTGGAAATAAAATCCTTTTCTAGGAAAACTCCAGTTCGAGCGACAAACACTTTGCCCTCAGAAGGATTGTAGAAGTAATACCCTCTTGTTTCTTTAGGATACCCCACAAATAAGCATTTGTCAGATTTGGGCTCAAGCTTAGTTGAAATTTGTCGTTTCACATTAACTTCGCAACCCCAAATCTTCATGTAAGACATATGTGGTTTCTTACCACTCCATATCTCATATGGTGTCTTTTCAACCCTTTTGGATGGAACACGGTTAAGTGTGTAAGCTGCTGTCAATAGTGCATGTCCCAAAAGGAGTTTGGAAGATCGGCGTGACTCATCATGGATCGGACCATGTCTAACAGGGTTCGATTTCTTCTCTCAGATACACCCTTCCTTTGGGGTGTTCCAGGAGGAGTAAGTTGGGATAGGATCCCACACTCTTTCAGATGGTCATCAAACTCTAGGCTTAAATATTCACCACCTCGATCTGATCGAAGAGTTTTAATATTCTTACCTAGTTGGTTTTTGTACTTCATTCTTGAATTCCTTGAAGTTTTAAAAGGACTCTGATTTGTGTTTCATTAAATACACATATCCATATCTACTGAAATCATCAGTGAATGTGATGAAGTACTGAAAACCTCCTCTGGCTGGTATGTTCAGTGGTCCACATACATCAGTATGTATGAGGGCCAAAAGATCATTAGCTCTTTCACCTTTTCCTGTGAATGGAGACTTTGTCATCTTTCCAATTAAACAAGATCTGCATGTCTCATATGATTCATAATCAAAAGAGTCCAAGAGTCCATCTTTATGGAGTTTGGAAATGCGTTTCTCATTTATGTGGCCTAATCAACAATGCCAAAGGTAAGTTGGATTTAACTCATTAGGTTTCATCCTTTTAGTATTAATGTTATAAATAGGCATTTCAAGATCAAGGACATATAGTCCATTGTTCATTTGTGCAGTAGCATAGAATATATCATTCAAATAAATTGAGCAACAATTGTTCTTTATTATATATGAAAAACCAAACTTGTCCAAACAAGAAACGGAAATAATATTCCTACTAATTGCAGGTACATAATAACAGTTCTCTAACTGAATTATTAAACCACTAGGTAAAGTCAATACATAAGTTCCTATGGCTAAAGCAACAACCTTTGCTCCATTGCCAACTCGTAGGTCGACTTCACCTTTTGCCAAATCTCTACTCCCTTTTAGTCCCTGCACATTTGTACAAATATGAGAGCCGCATCCAGTATCTAATACCCATGATGCAGAGGTAGATAAATTAATTTTAATAACAAAAATACCTGAAGTTGAAGTCTCTACTCCATTCTTCTTATCTTCCAGGTACTTTGGGCAGTTTCTCTTCCAGTGTCCGGTCTTACCGCAATGGAAGCAGGTGCCTTCTTTTCCTATGCCTCCACTAGGCTTTAAAGCAGCAATGGTGGGTTTGGGTTTGGCAACTTCCTTGCCTTTCCCTTTATCACCCTGCTTGGTGGGCCTTTTGTTCTGTCTCTTTCCATTTCCGATCATCAGAATGGACTTCCCTTTCGACTTCAGATCCTGCTCAGCAGTTCTTAACATGGCTAACAGTTCAGGAAGAGATTTGTCCATATCATTCATATTGAAATTTAGGACAAATTGATTGAATCTATCTGGCAACAATTGCAAGATCAAATCAGTCGCAAGTTCCTTTCCGAGGGGAAAACTCAATCTCTCAAGGTTTTCCACATACCCAATCATCTTGAGTACATGGGGACCTACAGGGGCTCCCTCAGCTAACTTGCCTTGAAAAAGGGCTTTTGAAACTTCAAACCTCTCATGCCTTGCTTGCTCTTGATAGAGCATTTTCAGGTGTTCGATCATATCGAACGCTGCCATGTTCTCATGTTGCTTTTGCAATTCTGAGTTCATGGTAGCTAGCATGAGACAAGCAGTTTCATTGGCATCATCGACATGCTTCTTATAAGCATTTCTTTCTGCCTTAGGTGCAGAACTAGGAGGTTCCTCTTCAGGAACAGGTTTCTCCAAGACATACAGCTTTTTATCATGTTTGAGGACAATCCTCAGGTTTCGGTGCCAATCTAGAAAATTTGTCCCAGACAATTTTTCTTTATCAAGGATTGATCGCAAGATGTTGTTAGAGGTGTTTGTTGTCATGGTAATCTACACAAGAATTAATGAAAATATAAGTATCATTGACATATTTAATTAGGCCTTTAATTAAATATGCTCCCACTATTTTACTCAAAACAAATGACCCTCATCATTTGATTCGGAAAATCCCGTTGGAATATTTTTCTAGTGGGTCGAGATCCATATTTCACTTCGTTCTAAGTCCGCGTAGGCGGATTACACAAAACTAGGTTATTTAGGTAGGAACTCCTTCCAATTGTATCTCATACAACTCTCGAAAATTTCAGTTGGGTGAATAACTCCTTATTCCAATCCATCATATGGATCATTCCCAACTCTTGCTTCTAGACATATATAATATTATTATAATTAAGTTTGACTCATCGTTTTAGCAGTTGGATATTACAATTATCCCATCGCACCTTACTAATACAGAACATGCACCTCGCGTAGGCGAAACCTACATTATCTGATACTAGTCTTGATGAGTGCTAAAACTTGGAAAGCAAACATTTATAATATTATTATAATTTGTTTAGTTAAGTTTGACCCATTGTTTTAACAGTTGGATATTACAATTATCCCATCGCACCTTACTAATATAGAACATGCACCCCGCGTAGGCGAAACCTACATTATCCGATACTAGTCTTGATGAGTGTTAAAACTTGGAAAGCATAAACTTAATATTTAATTTGAGAGAATTGCAATTTTTACGATCTCACCGGTTTATTTATCATATAAATCGTCTCTCATATGCATCAACATACATTCACATGCATCAACATACATTCACATGCATCAACATACATATATAATGAAACAGTTATGGCCCCTAGCGTAATTGTTCTCCCAAGCCAATGAGAGAACCTAAGCTAACCTAATAACGATCTAAGCTTCTCCAAGCAAGATCTTCAAGGTTGTCCTCCTTTGGCACTGACTTCTTTGCTTTCTTCATATCATTACATTACATAAAGAAACTTGTTTTACATACGAGGGAGTGAGATGAGAAAAGAAGTTACATTGAGAGATTAAAAGAGAGGCACGACACGCAGGTCGTATTTTAAAACCCAAAACAAAATAAAGGAAAACTAAGGCCATAACCGATCACCACAAGACAATAATAAACACATTATTATTATTATCAATTTTAATTCTTTTAATCAATTAAAACCAAATTAAATCTCGACGACCGATCACATTACGTAGAGTTAGCCGAACGGGTGAATTTTGCCTTGCGTTAACCGGTTAACCATATGCGTTAACCGGTTAACACTGTTGAAAAACTGTTAGAAAATTTTCTTTCTGTCTTGCGTTAACCGGTTAACCAAATGTGTTAACTGGTTAACACTTGTAGCGGGGTATTCGTTACCTTTAGAGATATTGACTAAATCCAAGGTAAATCATACAAGTCGAGTCGCCACCGCACTTCTATTTATCCAAAGGAATGGTTAGAAAGCGAACAAAAACCTATAAGTTTTATCGAATAAAAAACTAGTAAAAATGTCAGAGATCTGGGTAAGGGGTTGGTTATGCAATGGGAAGGTGTTAGGCACCTAAAACATCCTAGGTACTCCTAGGGAGCCCTTTTCACATTTGTTGTAAGGTTGTTGTTTTTTGTGAAAATTTATTTGTGCAAACATGATTGAAGGGATGAGAAAAGCGTGTATGTTTATCTAATGTACTACTTACTAAAAGAAGGGTCAAAAGAAAATGACACGCACGGATGTCGCATCCACTGCATACGTTTCTCATCTGAATCTGAGAATCAGAGTCTTCGTAGCTCGGCTACCTATGGGTTAAAAGGGAAGTGTGCTCGGTAAGACATCGCATCTTATGCCTACGTATCTCATCTGGGATGAGAATCAGAGCAAGCCGTAGTTCGGCTAACTATGGGATAAGGGTTGTGTTTTGGGGTGAACGACGTTACTACGTAATCTACCGGATGCTCGACCTTTGGAGACTTACTCGCCTCTAGTAGAAGGAGATAACGTGTTCTTAGAAGAAGAAAAATCAATGAGTTGTTTGGGTTTTTAGGAATTCTCATGCAAAAAGGCAGTCCTAGATGAAGGAACCGCGCTACCTTAAATGACATGCCACGAGAGGCTATACGAAACCTAAGAAATCGGTAACATGCGAGAAAAGTAAAGGGATCGAGAGATCTACCGTACGGATAAAGATATGAAGTAACAACAATTAGATAAATAAGAAACCCAGAGATCTCTCAAGCTAGCACCATCAAAGAAAGTGAGTCAGTACAGGTAATCGAAATAAACTTCCAGGTGGTCTCCCACAAATAAAGTGGAACACCAAGCAAGCTATCCCTACAAGAGTATGTGAGCCCTCATAAAACAAAACTCAACAAACAGGCTAGAGAAACAAGATAGGGTAATCAAGAGTTGCCCCCAAATTAAAATGTAACCACATGAATCATGCCATTAAAATTCACAAAAAGCTCACAAAAAGCAACAAAGGGTAGGAGGCCTAAACCTCTTGTCGAACACATGCATCAAAAGGGTATCAAATTCACCCATAATACCTCATACATTCAGAGCATTCAAATTAAAAGCATAAAGTAATGGGAATAAGGGCAAACCAGATTGGAGAGACCGATGAAATTGAATGGCACGGTTGGGTTTGCAAAACACTCTTAGGGTTTATATGAGATGGAATTGGCTCTTTGCCGATGAGTTCCCTTCAGTCTCTGGAGGTTGCTCTGAACTCTGTTAGCTCTTCTCTCACTATCTTTTTCCCTGCCAGGGTAATAGGAATAGAATGAAATTTTGTTTCACTGAAACTCTGAATTTATAACCTGATTTTTGTGGACTTGTGGGCTCAAATGAGAGAGCATGACAGTTCATGAACAAACTTTTGCTCCTTCAAGATTAACGTTTTGACTGACGAATAGACCCCATTTGAATCTGTTGGAAGTATCTCAAGCCATTCTCTTGTGTTGACTGATCATCTAAATAGAACCCACAAAGTGTCTTGGATGATACTCAAGCTTCAAACAAAAGATGTTAGTGACACATTTTTGTGCTTTTGGTTAGTAAACAAAAGTAAGAGCAACAATGATGTATAATTCAAGCATGCTTGGTGATCTCAAACCAACCACAAGGAGTCCCACCTAAAGGCAAAGGGAACCAAGATGCTAAAGATCCTTGAGGCAATGCAAATGCAATGTTATGATGCCATGAGGGATCTTAGGGTCAAAATTGGGGTCTTTCAGATGCCCCTATTTAAGGTCATTCTAGCCGGAGAAGTGAAGATTAAAATCTTCGTCTCGACGGGGTAGAATGGGCTTAAATAATAATAAAGAGACGAATTTTGGTCCCTAAGAGACCTCATGATGCAAATGTAGGTATGAAAAATGGTAGCACTCTGTGGATATATGTGTCCACAAAAGCAAAGAAATCAGAAGCCACTGATAATCCATATGAGCAATTCACTCCATGGGACCAAGACCCTGGGGACTCTTCTGGGGATAGAAAAGGGATAAAAATGCGCGAGCAGGTCACGACTCAAAGCGTGGGGAACAGAATTCCAAAGGGAAAAGATCCAATGGAAAGACTCAAGCTGACTCGAAGATGCATGTATTGGGGAATATGCCAATACAGCAAAAAACTATCCACAGTGGATACTTCGGATAAAATTCGGATGAAAACAATCCACTAAGGGACTTCGCTGGGGATGTCCACAAGGACACTCCTGGGGAAGCAGCGGGACGTGGTATTACCGGTTACTGGGTAATAAGCTCAAGGAGACATGTGATCTGAACGCCAGGTATGAGGGTGAGAGATACAACATGCTCAGGAAGAGATGAATATCCAAGACCGGTATAAGGGTGAGAGATATCAAAACTTCAAAACGTCTGAGGAAAACCTAAAAGGTATACTTCAACTCAGGGATTCTGACTCCACAGGGGACAAAAAGTCATAATGGGGAGCAGAGAGGAAGGAACACCAAGGATACCGGTTACTGGGCATATAATAGGTGACCAACCAAGGCGTGAATTGGGGAATATTCCCAAAACACTCATCATCCAAAAGAGGGCTAAAAGCAAACTCGATCACAAGAAGGATATTCGATTCCACAAAGGGGATATGAATCTTACTCAACTGGGGAAGAGCAAAAGGCTTCAGACCCGAGAGTGCGTGAGATATACTATCTATTACCGTCAGAACGTAGATAATATACTCGCATGGACGATTATCCACAACCGTTTACTGGGTTAATAAAGGATAAATCGACCGAAAAGAAAAGGCATCGGGATATCGAAACTAGGTATATAATGATGACCAATTCAGGGGAGAAACAATCGTTACCAACAACAACAAGGTAGACGAGAGATGACCCGCTGGGGATAAATTGCGTAATCAGGGCAATTATCCAAGCAGATGAGGGGATATCATCACCAAATATTGGATGAAGATAACTGTCACCAATTAAAGATGAGCAAAAATAGTTACTCTACAAAAAGGGAAGAAATAGGGTTTACAACTACCGGTATGAGGGTAGAGAACCACGGACTCCGCCGGGGATAATAATTACTAATTATTGAGCAATTATTCATTTACCACGGGGAAATAGGAAAAGAGTCTCAAGAGACCGATCTAGGATCAAACTAGATAGGCACACTAAATCAAGACTTGTCCCGGTGAGGATATAACTCAATGGGGAAAACCATCCCAATATATGTGTTGGGAAGGAACAAAAACAATCAACATCACGAGGATATGACCCGTGGGGAATATGGAAGAAAGGATAGACGCTTTCTGCCTATGGGGCTGACTCTATATGGAGAGATCAGACACACACGTCTGCTTGGGGAAGTATATCACCAAATAGCAGGAGACAGCAAACAACGATATATGGCAAAGAATGCAACATGAATACCTGAATGTTATAATTATGCATGAATATCCGTGGTTTATGTATGATGTATGCTGACAGACAGACATATCTAATACAACCAGGTCCAGGAATCAACCACCCGGTACTACATCTCAAGAGAGAAAGCCAAGTTCACCGGGGAGTATCCAATCTGTTGGGGATCAGAGATACCAGGAAGCAAAGAACTCTGCAAGGGATGAATCATCAATCATTCCAGTTGGGGACGAGAGTTATCACAGACAAGGTCCACCACACCAACAACTCTACTGGGGAATCTATCCGAGGAGATAAAGGATTTATCGGGATCAACCACCAAATACCGCTCTTGCCCAAAGAGATCCAAGCTGCTGAGGAAGAAAGATTGCTACTCTGCTGAAGGGAAGAGAGGTGACTCTCAACAAGCAATCCACTTGGTAGGATAAACCACAAGAGGTTCCGGAGGGAGGAGATACAGTCATGCCAGGAATATGGACAAAAATCTTACCCTGTTGGGGATCGTACCACCCTTGGGAGAGCACTGAGGATCTCCTAAGTATCCTTTCGTCATTGTGAATGTTCACTTTGTTTAAAAACAAATTATAAAAAATTTGATCGTTTAAAACAATGATACTTTCTTAATCAAAACATGCAAAACATTTGTTGAATAGAAACAGATAAGAGTGCCAATAATTGGATAAAAGGCTCAAATTTATTTGATAGAATGGTAGTCTGCGAATGGCAAGACTCCATAGATCTTTACAAAATTAAAATTGGTGATATATATTGGAAAAGGGCTACATTGAACATAATCACCATTTCTCCACCAATTCTGAATCCGATGTATTTGAAGCTTTGGTTGATAATGAGCAAGAACCTCTGACGGACGACAGTTGTAGAGCAAAGTCTTGTCAGGATGCAGTTACTTGCCAAATCCCTAATTTTTGCCTAGATTGCCCCAGGATGAGGTACTCAATCTAGCGGGATACATATATCATTGTTATATATTTTTTTTTGTCTCTAACTTTTGCCTGGATCGCCCTTTCGGGTTTTCAATCCACCGAGACGCTCATTTTTGCCTAAGCCGCCCTTTCGGGTTTTCAACTTAGCGAGCTATTCAGTTTTTATTTTTTTAGGCGAAGTATTTCTTGACTGCATCTGAATTCACAGGACGAGTGAAATCCTCCCCATCCATATTTGTGAGTATCAAAGCACCGCCTGAAAAGGCTCTCTTAACAACATACGGACCCTCATAGTTCGGAGTCCACTTGCCCCTGGAATCGGGCGCGAAAGACAAAACTTTCTTGAGCACAAGGTCACCTTCTCGAAACACACGAGGCTTGACCTTCTTATCAAAAGCTTTCTTCATCCTCTGCTGATATAACTGACCGTGGCACATGGCAGTCAATCTCTTTTCTTCTATCAAGTTCAGCTGGTCATAACGACTCTGAACCCATTCAGCATCAGTCAACTTGGCTTCCATCAAGACTCTCATCGATGGGATCTCCACCTCTACTGGGAGTACAGCCTCCATGCCATAAACAAGAGAGAAAGGGGTTTCCCCTGTTGAAGTGCGGACAGATGTACGATATCCATGCAAAGCGAATGGCAACATCTCATGCCAGTCTTTGTACGTAACAACCATCTTCTGGATAATCTTGATGTTCTTATTAGCAGCTTCAACAGCCCCATTCATCTTGGGTCTGTAAGGAGAAGAGTTATGATGCGCAATCTTAAATTCACTACATAGCTCTTTCATCATCTTGTTATTCAAGTTAGATCCATTATCAGTGATGATCTTGTCTGGCACACCATACCGACATATGAGTTGATTCTTGATAAACTTCACGACCACCTGCCTGGTCACATTTGCATATGACGCCGCTTCAACCCACTTGGTGAAGTAATCAACTGCTACGAGAATAAATCTGTGTCCATTGGACGCTTTCGGCTCTATCATGCCAATCATGTCAATTCCCCACATGGAGAAAGGCCATGGTGATGAAATCACAGTCAAAAGTGTCGGGGGGATATGAATCCTATCCGCGTAAATTTGACACTTATGGCATTTCTTCACATACTTGCAGCAGTCAGACTCCATTGTCAGCCAATAGTAGCCTGCTCTCAACATCTTTCTAGCCATGGCATGTCCATTGGAATGAGTACCAAATGAACCCTCATGGACCTCAATCATTAACAGGTCTGCTTCGTGTCTATCCACGCATCTGAGCAGAACCATGTCAAAATTTCTCTTATAAAGTACATCACTATTGAGGTAGAAACTGCCTGATAATCTCCTCAGAGTCTTCTTATCTTTTACAGATGCCCCAGGTGGGTATGTTTGACTTTGAAGGAAATATTTAATGTCATAACACCATGGCTTATCATCTTTTATTTCTTCAACTGCAAACACATGAGCTGGTCTATCCAAGCGCATCACAGTGATATTTGGAACTTCATTCCAATATTTAACCACAATCATGGAAGCTAGCGTAGCAAGAGCATCGGTCATCCGATTCTCATCTCGAGAAATATGATGGAAGTCAACCTCAGTAAAGAACGTTGAAATCCTCCTCGCATAATCTCTATATGGAATGAGGCAAGGCTGATTCGTTTCCTATTCACCCTTAATCTGATTAACAACGAAGGCCGAATCACCCATAAACATCAAGATGCTTGATCCTTAGATCAATGCATTCTTCCAATCCCATAATACAAGCCTCATACTCTTCCATATTATTCGTGCATTTGAAAGTTAGCCTTGCTGTAAAAGGAATATGCGCGCCCTGAGGAGTAATGATTACCGCCCCAATACCATTTCCATATTGATTTACCGCGCCATCAAATACCATACTCCATCTGGAACCAGGCTCTGGCCCTTCATCAAGTGTAGGCTCATCGCAATCTTTCACTTTCAAATACAGAATTTCCTCATCCGGGAAGTCATACTGAACTAACTGATAGTCCTCAATTGGTTGATGTGCCAAGTGGTCAGCCATAATACTACCTTTAATAGCTTTCTGAGCTCGATACTCAATATCATACTCAGACAACAACATCTGCCAATGGGCATTCCTTCCAGTTAAAGCAGGCTTCTCAAATATATACTTGATTGGGTCCATTCTGGATATCAACCAAGTGGTATGATTCAACATATACTGACGTAAGCGCTTAGCGGTCCAAGCCAAAGCGCAGCATGTCTTCTCAAGCATTGAATATCGAGACTCACAATCGGTGAACGTCTTACTCAAGTAGTAGATAGCATACTCTTTCTTCCCTAATTCATCTTGCTGGCCAAGGACACAACCCATTGAATCTTCAAGAACAGTCAGATACATGATCAATGGTCTCCCTTCCATGGGCGGAGACAGAATCGGAGGCTCAGACAGATACTCTTTAATACTATCAAAAGCTTTCTGGCAATCCTCGGTCCAATCATGGGACTGATCTTTCTGGAGGAGCTTGAATATAGGCGCACATGTGGCAGTCATGTGGGATATGAATCTGGAGATAAAATTCAAGCGGCCAAGAAAACCTCGGACTTGCTTCTCAGTTTTTGGCGCAAGCATCTCTTGTATTGCTTTGACCTTTGCAGGATCAACCTCAATACCTCTTTCACTAACAATGAAGCCCAATAACTTGCCAGAACGGACTCCAAATGTACACTTGTTGGGATTCAGACGAAGCTTATATTTCCTGAAATGCTGGAAAAGCTTCAACAAATGCTCTACATGTTCAACTTCCGTTCTTGACTTGGCGATCATATCATCAACATATACCTCGATCTCCTTATGCATCATATCATAGAACAAGGTAGTGATAGCTCGTGGATACGTGGCTCCAGCGTTCTTCAAACCGAAGGGCATCACTCGATAATAGAATGTTCCCCAAGGTGTGATGAATGTTGTCTTCTCCATATCCTCGGGTGCCATCTTAATCTGATTATATCCGGAAAATCCATCCATAAACGAGAAGACCTTGAATTTAGCTGTATTATCTACCAACATATCAATATGTGGTAGAGGGAAATCATATTTCGGACTAGCTTTATTCAAGTCTCTATAGTCCACACACATCCGGACTTTTCCGTCTTTCTTATGCACGGGCACAATATTGGCCACCCATTGAGGATATGTAGAAGTCACCAGAAACCCCACATGAATTTGCTTCTGAACTTCTTCTTTGATCTTCACTTCCATATCAGGATGAGCTCTTCTAAGTTTCTGCTTCACAGGCACGCACTCAGGCTTTAAAGGTAGGAAATGTTGCACAATATCAGTATCTAGACCAGGCATGTCTTCATACCACCAGGCAAAGACGTCAACATATTCTCATAGCAACTTAATCAACCCCTTCTTAACAGATTCTTCCAGAAGTGCCCCAATCTTTACCTCTCGCACACAATCTTCAGACCCCAATTTGACTGTTTCCAGATTCTCAAGATGCAGTTGAATGATCTTTTCTTCATGCTCAAGTAGACGGGTAATCTCGTCAGGAATCTCTTCAACATCATCTTCCTCTGCCTCAAATATAGGGAATTCAAAATTGGGAGATGGTGTTGGGTCATTATGTTCAATGGGTTTAGAAATCAACCTGCATAATGATTTTTGGATATGAAAAGCTTTTAGAATTCAAATAAGGCAAATCATTATGCAGATGAAAAAATTGATTTTATTCTATTTTTTAGGGTTTTATGTGATCACCAATTTCATGCAAAAAGCGAAAAGGGAAAATAAATGGAAAAACAAACATTTAACATGAATTTATTGAATGAAAATATCATTGTCTTTATGCGCCAACAATGTCATTACTTCTCCTCTTGGCATGGGAGAAGGGTTTTCAAACAAAGTGATTATTACGTTGACTTATGGACAACTGTTGGAATATCCACAACGACCCAATTGTTGCAGACCCCTCCAGGGATGATGAAATTGCCAGAATCCTCTGTATCTTCTTCTAAAACAGCAACAGCCTCCTCATCTAGACCAGTGTGGATGAAACCTCCACTCTTGAATAACCCTTGCTTATTGAAAGTACCAGAAGAAAAACCTATGCCAGCCCGGGACTCGTTGTCTTCTAACTCAATCATGGTCTGCCTAAGAGACAGTTGTACGATGGGTGAATGTCCATAACCTGGAAGGTAATCTGAAAATCACTTGGTCCGATCTTGATTGGGAGATCAACTTCCCCCAATCACAGTTTTGCAAGACCCATCAAAAGCCTTCACAACTACTCCACTCTGCCTCATGGGAGGCCCTTGATATGATAGTTTTGAGAGAGTGGACTTTGGCAATACGTTCAATGATGACCCAGTGTCCACCAGTACATTGGACCTGGCGTCGGAGAAGACTGGCTCTGGGCAACCATGAATGACTCCATTAGGGCAGTCAATCTGGCCACTTCCTCTTTCAGCTCGCGGTTCTCTTGCTCTAAGTGATCCATTAGTCTTGAAACGTTGGCTCTAGTGTAGTATCGGTGAGTCAGCTTGTCTTCAAAATAAATGAAGGATACAGAGTTAGACCACAGGGAAAGGGACCGGAAACAAAACCTGCTTATGCATATGATGCATGCAATGTTTGTGCATGTGATTTTTTTTTCAAAGGAACTTTAGAGTTTTATTTGCAAATTCTAGAAATATTAAGCATTTTATCACATATGGAAATATCTCATCAAATAATATCAGGGAAAAGAAGTGCAGCATTGTCAATCATGTACAAGAGGAAAGGAAAATAATCATCCTATGGATCCCTAGAAACAATCATCTAAAGCTCGGGACACAGGAAGATAAGATGCGCGAAGCCTCTTCACCTCCCTCTCGTAGGCTGCCTCCATATCGGCCTTCTCTTTGGCGAGTTGATCATACTTCCTCTTCTAGAACTTAGAAGACTGAGGAAGTAGAGAAGTCTGTACATCATCAGGGTCATCAATAACCTGATGCTCGAGAAACTCAATCAACGCATCCTTCTCCTTAATCTGCTGAAGAAATTCTTCACGTTCACGGATCCAGGCACGTGAACGGTCTTCGTCTCTCAACTCCTCTACTCCTTGATTAGGGAGGGTTGAAGGCCCAACCATAATCATAGGTGTAGGTCTCGGATACTCGTAAGGCATGAGATACTCAGAAGCTCTCTTCCTAACCCAAGCAGTATAAGGCTCCATGGCAACACAATTCTTAGGACCCAACTCTTTCCTTCCTTTCCTATGAATCTTGCGCCAAGCGCGGACCATCCTAGCTTTCAAGCCTTAGGGATCTTTACCATCCTGAAAGAATACACCCTCTAACAGAATGTTATTGGGTTTATCCTTTAGGGGACCCAAGCTGCCGACGTGCCAAAACAGGATTGTAGTTAATCCCACCACATGTACCAAGAAGAGGTACATTAGAGAATTCGCCACAAGAGTCAATAATCTGCACACCATCATATACATGGTTATACCAAGAGATATCATCATTAGTGAGAGACATAAGTCTCGTGGAACACCGTAGGCATTCCTTGTTCTCCTTGAAAGCGACCGTCTGACATAAGTGAAAAATAAACCACTTATACAATAGAGGCAAACAACACACAATGGCGCCACCACCCTTTGCATTCCTCATATGCAAAGAGAAATAGGTATCGCCCAACAGAGTCGGAACGAGATTAAGAGTAGAGAAAATCCTAATAGCGTTCACATCCACAAACTTGTCGATGTTGGGGAATAACACTAGCCCATAGATGAGAAGTACAAATATGGCTTCAAAGGCATCCTCACTCATGGCCTTCCCATATATAGTAGCTTGAGCAATGAGGAACTCAGAAGGGAGACCTTGAATTCCCCCTTTGGTAGTCATATGAGCACCAACCAGAGATTCATCTATGTGTAACATGTCTGCTATCTCTTGAGAAGTAGGAACCCTTTCCAAGCCACTAAACGGAAACTGATCCAGAACAGGTATACCCACAAGATAAGCATACTTCTCAAGTGTAGGCAAAAGCTGAAAATCCGGAACGTGAAGCAACGGTACAAAGGATCGTAAAACTGCACCAATACACTCATCAGTCCTTCATCCACCTGAGTAGTCAGAAGAGGAAGAAGCTTCCCAAAACGAGCCTTGAAACCCAAGGGATCTAATACATAGGATGTCAGATTCCTTAAATCTTTCAAATCTGGTTGCCTGAAGCTGTACTTCTTTGTATTCCTTCTTTGTCTTTCCATGTCTGAAAATTTTGCAAATAAACCCCTTAAGTTCCTTGAAAATTTTCTTATTTATTGATGATATGGATGCGAATGGGTGCATGAATGCATGAATGCAACAATCACACTCAAGGATCAAGCAAAGCACACCAAACAAAGGTCATGGGATGGATCATGTCATCCTTAATATCAACCATCCATTCTGGTGGATTATGGTTTACACCTTATCAACACCCAAGTTCCATTGATAATAAGGATTCATGAACGGATCAACCATGAATCAAGGGTTTGTTGTAAGTCATGAGCATGGAGTTTGGTTAAGAACCACCCAAAAGGGAGTGTACTAAGGTTTAAACCTGCCAAACATGTTCTACAAAAGGTTCCCATAGTCATCATCCCATCTTTTGGATATTATCGGAGAAACGACTACTCGTATTCCAAAAATATTCTCAAGAGAGACTCTTATGAGTGTAGTATCGCGTAACAATCGTATCAAATTTTACACTTGAACGACTTTCGCACTACATCCTAAGAATAGGCTAAGATGGGCTTGGTAAACTAAGGTCCTTGGCTTCTAAGGTCTATATTGGAAAGAGTAATGTCTAACCACAACTTACTTGTGTGACATTATTGATCCCAACATGACCTCCACCAAGTGAATGGACTTGCAAGTCAACTTGCTAAGGAATAACTCCACACAAGTCAACAAGACTACGCCATTCTCCTATCCTAAGTGCACTCGAGTCCGGGTATTGAACTCATCTCACAAAGATCACCAAGCATACAAGGAATTAATATCAAGCAATTCAATCATTACATACAATACAGTAATCCCAAATTGCACAAAAATATGTCACAAAAAAAAATACAATACAACACAACAAATATGAAGAGTAGGCAAAACCCACTAGGATCCTTTCTTCCCCAACAGAGTCGCCACTTTTCTGTAGCGGGGTATTCGTTACCATTAGAGATATTGACTAAATCCAAGGTAAATCATACAAGTCGAGTCGCCACCGCACTTCTATTTATCCAAAGGAATGGTTAGAAAGCGAACAAAAACCTAAAAGTTTTATCGAATCAAAAACTAGTAAAAATGTCAGAGATCTGGGTAAGGGGGTTGGTTATGCAATGGGAAGGTGTTAGGCACCCAAAACATCCTAGGTACTCCTAGGGAGCCCTTTTCACATTTGTTGTAAGGTTGTTGTTTTTTGTGAAAATTTATTTGTGCAAACATGATTGAAGGGATGAGAAAAGCGTGTATGTTTATCTAATGTACTACTTACTAAAAGAAGGGTCAAAAGAAAATGACTCGCACGGATGTCGCATCCACTGCATACGTATCTCATCTGAATCTGAGAATCAGAGTCTTCGTAGCTCGGCTACCTATGGGTTAAAGGGGAAGTGTGCTCGGTAAGACATCGCATCTTATGCCTACGTATCTCATCTGGGATGAGAATCAGAGCAAGCCGTAGTTCGGCTAACTATGGGATAAGGGTTGTGTTTTGGGGTGAACGACGTTACTACGCAATCTACCGGATGCTCGACCTTTAGAGACTTACTCGCCTGTAGTAGAAGGAGATAACGTGTTCTTAGGAGAAGAAAAATCAATGAGTTGTTTGGGTTTTTAGGAATGCTCATGCAAAAAGGTAGTCCTAGATGAAGGAACCGCGCTACCTTAAATGACATGCCACGAGAGGCTATACGAAACCTAAGAAATCGTTAACATGCGGGAAAAGTAAAGGGATCGAGAGATCTATCGTACGGATAAAGATCCGAAGTAACAACAATTAGATAAATAAGAAACCCAGAGATATCTCAAGCTAGCACCATCAAAGAAAGTGAGTCAGTACAAGTAATCGGAATAAACCTCCAGGTCGTCTCCCACAAATAAAGTGGAACACCAAGCAAGCTATCCCTGCAAGAGTATGTGAGCCCTCATAAAACAAAACTCAACAAACAGGTTAGAGAAACAAGATAGGGTAATCAAGAGTTGCCCCTAAATCAAAATGTAACCACATGAATCATGCCATTAAAATTCATATAAAGCAACCAAGGGTAGGAGGCCTAAACCTCTTGTCGAACACATGTATCAAAAGGGTATCAAATTCACCCATAATACCTCATACATTCAGAGCATTCAAATTAAATGCATAAAGTAATGGGAATAAGGGCAAACCTGATTGGAGACACCGATGAAATTGAATGGCACGGTTGGGTTTGCAAAGCACTCTTAGGGTTTATATGAGATGGAATTGGCTCTTTGCCGATGAGTTCCCTTCAGTTTCTGGAGGTTGCTCTGAACTCTGTTAGCTCTTCTCTCACTATCTTTTTCCCTGCCAGGGTAATAGGAATAGAATGAAATTTTGTTTCACTGAAACTCTGAATTTATAACCTGATTTTTGTGGACTTGTGGGCTCAAATGAGAGAGGCCCAAGTCCAATTTTTTTTTTTTTTATTTATTTATTTTTTTCGTTTTTTTTAAACACGTGGGCTTCGCCTAGCGAGCATGACAGTTCATGAACAAACTTTTGCTCCTTCAAGATTAACGTTTTGACTGATGAATAGACCCCATTTGAACCTGTTGGAAGTATCTCAAGTCATTCCCTTGTGTTGACTGATCATCTAAATAGAATCCACAAAGTGTCTTGGATGATACTCAAGCTTCAAACAAAAGATGTTAGTGACACATTTTTATGCTTTTGGTTTGTAAACAAAAGTAAGAGCAACAATGATGTATAATTCAAGCATGCTTGGTGATCTCAAACCAACCACAAGGAGTCCCACCCAAAGGTAAAGGGAACCAAGATGCTAAAGATCCTTGAGGCAATGCAAATGCAATGTTATGATGCCATGAGGGATCTTAGGGTTAAAATTGGGGTCTTACAACACTGTTTGAAAATCTGTTCAAAATTTGTTTTCTGTCTTGCGTTAACCAGGTAACCAAATGCTTTAACCGGTTAACACTGTTTAAAAAATATAGAAAATTGAATTTCGTCTTGCGTTAATCGATTAACCATATGCGTTAACCGGTTAACACTGTTCGAAAAAGTGTTTAGAAAGCACAACTCTTTGTGCAGTCACAACCCCAATCGCATAACTCTCTGACAACACAACCCTTGTGTCGTCACTAACCCTGATGCACCAATTTCAGACCGTCAAGCACATATCGATTGTTGATTCAGTATGATTGATCAACACGTCATTGCTTCACCATACTAATGTCGGATCAAGAAGCAAACGACCATTGATCGCTCAAAGGAAAACAACCATTGAGTGTTTGAATGAACGAAACAAGAACACTATATCATATATAATGTATTTTGCATCAGGATTACATATATCATATATATAACTTGATCGATCTCAATTTAATCTTTGATTCATTCTGTCTTTAATCGTATTAATACAGAAAATAAACAGTTATCAGATTCATGGTTTCGTAACAAGGCTCTGATACCACTGAAGGAGAATTGTCATCCAAGGCGCAGCGGAATTTAAAATTTTCTCCATTTAGTGATCCTTATGAATGGGCATGATCAGTGATAGAATCGTTACCTCTTGTGGCGATCACGAACGTTGAACAATGACAACGTCTCTACTCAGTCCACACGAACAGATTCCTTCAATCTCAGTGCTAGCTGCTACGAATGAAGGCTTTGAGTGAGAGAGAGAGAGAGGGAAACGAAATTCCAATTAGAGTGGAGTTACAATGCTTCTACCCAAGGGTTCTATTTATAGAACCACTTGTGTGGGCTTCAAGCTAAAAAGCCCACTTAAGTGTATTTTGGCCCATATCTCATAATATGCCAAAATCACTTAAGTATTTGGTACCTTACCATATTTCGTATTCCGCTTAAGTACATCGTACCTTACGATGTTCTATAATTCACTTAAGGGTACCGTACATTACAGTATTCCTTAATTACTCTATCTCTCATCAATCCGTCCTTTGTGTGTGACCCTATAGGTTTTCGCGGCGTTGGCAATTATATTAAATCACGTATTTAACATAATAAACAGTAAGTGGTATCTAGCAACACATCACTGCTACCCAAGACACGAAAATGTCATGTGATCTGACAAGTCCTTCTGTGATAATAATTATGTGTATAATTACCTTTTTGCCTTTATGTCTATATTGAACACAAGGCATAGACCGTGTCATCCTTGTCCAGCTCAATATTGGGCCCATAGACATTTATCCTGTTACGCAGGATGGGCAAATTCCATCTAGGTCACTCATGTCCCTCAGCATGCTTTGTGGGGTACCCATCAACTGTCTTTATGGTTATCCAGTTACGGACAACATTGGATCAGCAATAAAGCACTCGACTCTACATCTAGGGTCCATAGTGGTTTCAGTTCGAAGAGTGGTATACACCATTATCACCATGAGAATAACTTATGACACTTTGCATAACATTCTATATAGTATTCTCATAGCGGGTCAATCCGGTATAAATATTACTCTTAATATTCATACCTATGTTTAAGACTTGATAACTCTTTATCCATGATCCATGAGATGTGATCATCAGTCTACAAACATAATAGTCTTAATGCTTTAATGTTATCCCACTTCACAATAAAGCTCGACTACGGATACTTTAAGAATAATGTCCTTATGTTTAATGTGATCTCATGATTAAGTCATACTTGATACATTAAACGGACTATCTATTCCAGGGACTTTATTAGACAAAGATAATAAAGAAAAATCCTTTTATAATTAATAAATAATTCGATACAAGTACCAAAAGTATTGGCCTCTAGGGCTTACACCAACAATCTTCCACTAGCACTAGAGCCAATCAGGCATACCCCTAATGCCCATTGATCTAGTATGGCCATCTTGCTTCTGTTGCGCAAGAGGCTTTGTCAGTGGGTCAGCAATATTGTCAAGTGTAGGTACTTTGCATATTTTCACATATCCTCTATCTATTACCTCTTGAATGAGGTGATAATGTCTAAGTATGTGTTTGAATCGTTGGTGAGATCTAGGTTCCCTAGCTTGTGCGATAGCACCATTGTTATCACAATAGAGACCAATGGGATCCACTATGCTAGGAACTATGTCAAGTTCACTAATGAACTTTTTGATCCAAACAACTTCCTTTGCTTCACTTGAGGTAGCAATATACTCGGCTTTGGTTGTAGAATCAACGACTGTATCTTGCTTTGAAATTTTCCAGCTCACAGTGCCACCGTTTAAGCAAAAAACACATAACCATTGGAGTCATGCATATTAAAGCGTCTGAGCACTTTGTCTATGTATGTACTCTGACTTAGGCCAAGCAGTTTTGTGATCTATCTATATAGATTCTGATTCCTAATATATAGGCTGCTTCACTTAGGTCCTTCATAGAAAAGCATTTCCCCAACCAAGACTTTACTTATTGCAGGGTAGGGACATCGTTTCCAATGAGTAATATGTCATCTACATTTAATACCAGGAAAACGATCATGCTCCCACTAACCTTCTTGTAGACACAAGGCTCATGTTCGTTCTTGATCCATGAGTGATACATCACCTTGATCAGTTATGAGATATCCATATCTCTCAGGTAGGTGACGTATCCTGCCTGACCTACACTGGTCTTGTTCTACTTGAGCAGGTTGCTCTTCCACAACTACTTGTGTTTCCTGCTCTAATTCCTCCATAGGTGTATCAATGCTTTGTGATTATTGAATTTCTTCAAGCTCTACTTTCCTCCCACTGATTCCTTTGGAAATTAAATACTTTTCTAAGAAAACTCCAGTTCGAGCGACAAACACTTTGCCCTCAGAAGGATTGTAGAAGTAATACCCTCTTGTTTCTTTAGGATACCCCACAAATAAGCATTTGTCAGATTTGGGCTCAAGCTTAGTTGAAATTTGTCGTTTCACATAAACTTCGCAACCCCAAATCTTCATGTAAGACATATGTGGTTTCTTACCACTCCATATCTCATATGGTGTCTTTTCAACCCTTTTGGATGGAACACGGTTAAGTATGTAAGTTGCTGTCAATAGTGCATGTCCCAAAAGGAGTTTGGAAGATCGGCGTGACTCATCATGGATCGGACCATGTCTAACAGGGCTCGATTTCTTCTCTCAGATACACCCTTCCTTTGGGGTGTTCCAGGAGGAGTAAGTTGGGATAGGATCCCACACTCTTTCAGATGGTCATCAAACTCTAGGCTTAAATATTCACCACCTCGATCTGATCGAAGAGTTTTAATATTCTTACCTAGTTAGTTTTTGTACTTCATTCTTGAATTCCTTGAACTTTTCAAAGGACTCTGATTTGTGTTTCATTAAATACACATATCCATATCTACTGAAATCATCAGTGAATGTGATGAAGTACTGAAAACCTCCTCTGGCTGGTATGTTCAGTGGTCCACATACATCAGTATGTATGAGGGCCAAAAGATCATTAGCTCTTTCACCTTTTCCTGTGAATGGAGACTTTGTCATCTTTCCAATTAAACAAGATTTGCATGTCTCATATGATTCATAATCAAAAGAGTCCAAGAGTCCATCTTTATGGAGTTTGGAAATGCGTTTCTCATTTATATGGCCTAATCGACAATGCCAAAGGTAAGTTGGATTTAACTCATTAGGTTTCATCCTTTTAGTATTAATGTTATAAATAGGCATTTCAAGATCAAGGACATATAGGCCATTGTTCATTTGTGCGGCAGTATAGAATATATCATTCAAATAAATTGAGCAACAATTGTTCTTTATTATAAATGAAAAACCAAACTTGTCCAAACAAGAAACGGAAATAATATTCCTACTAATTGCAGGTACATAATAACAGTTCTCTAACTGTAGGTGTTTAATTGGCTGCATTATATGGTAAAACACTAATGTCTTGACTGATGTCATGACATGTATGTGTGACTACGTTGTAGTTACTGCAGGACTAGCTAACACAGGATTATTGAAAGCTGTGACATTCATACCTATCAACAGATACTAAGGAACAGAAGTTCTGTTAGAACTTAGTATTCATTTGCAGTCTGGTTATCAAGGAAGAACCAGACCTGGCATAAGGCCTACTGACTGAATGTCAAACTGGATGTTGTGACATTCATCATTGACAGTAGCTACTGAAGATTAGGCAGAGTGGTGTTCTGCTATACTTCAGCATATTACTTAGTTTGTTCTTCAAGAGAATAACAGAACTAACTTAAGGCCAATTGTGTAAATGTTAAGTTGGACACTTTGACATTTATTAATGTAAGCTGTTACTGTAGTATGGTCATTGATCATGTACAGGTCAGCAAATTTGTACAGTCCGTTTTCTGGAAAAACAGACTCAGCATATGGACCTTGATGTCAAGCTGAATGTCGTGACATTCATTCCTGACAGCATATGCTAAATTTTAGGTTGTTCAGTTTTCTGTTTCAGCTTTTTCTCAGGCTATTCTTTAGGGATTCAACAACTGAGAGAAAATCCAGGAAATCAACAACCAAGCTACATTCAATGAACCTAACAAATAGCCTATTTGTTAGCAACCTAAATGTTGAATTTGAGGGAACTTGTGTGACCTAAAATTCAGGAAAATACAGGTGCAAAAGCCCAGGTGCTGCAATATAAAAAGGAAGGCATTCCTTCATTCAGTTTCGGGGATTTTGAGGCGTGAAGATTTAGTGTGTCCATCATACTTCACTGCTGTATTTTGTGAGTCTAGTATTAGACGTATCTTGTAAGCCAAGCCATTATCAAGTAGATGATAGCTTTGGCATAGGGTGTTCTTTGAGCTGTAAGTGTTGTGTCACTCAAAGCTTTTAAGCGTGAGTGCTGTGTATCTTGATTTAAGCTGTGAAGCATAATCAAGAGTTGTTGTTGAAGTGTGACTTCAAAGTGTCTTTAATATCACTGAGGTGATTGAGGGGGAGTGAGTAGGAACTCTGATCTTAGGTTAAGATTGAAATTGCATTGGGTAGGGATTAAGTGAGAAGTTGTAAACGGGTGAGTTTAGCTTTGAATTGATACTACTAATAGTGGATTTCCTCCCTGGCTTGGTAGCCCCCAGATGTAGGTCATGTTGGACTGAACTGGGTGAACAATTACTTGTGTTATTTACTGCACTTACTGCTAAGTTCTGCATAATCCCTGTCTGTGCAGAATTGGATGTCATAACAACCAGTGTGACATCCAAAGTCTGATAACTAGAATTTCAATTGGCATCACAGCAGGCACCCTGCCTGTGAAGTTCTGGGTGAGATCTAGGGAAGTTACTTTCTAGTACCATGGACAAGGATTTAGGACACTCAAACAGACCACCCATGTTGGATGGATCTAATTATGATGACTGGAAGCCTCGTATGATAGCCTTCTTAAAGTCTCTAGACAACAAAGTCTGGAGAGCTGTCAACAAGGGATGGGAACATCCAACGAGGACAGATGAAGATGGAGTCAGTGTGCAGATTCCTGAAGAAGATTGGGACAAGGAACAAGAGGCATTAGCTCTTGGAAATTCCAAAGCCTTGAATGCACTATTCAATGGAATCACTAAGAACATCTTCAGGCTGGTGCACCATTGTGAACTAGCTAAGGAAGTCTGGGATACCCTCAAGGTAACTCATGAAGGTACTTCCAAGGTGAAGATGTCCAAACTTCAGATGTTGACAACCAAGTTTGAAAATCTGAGGATGAAAGAGGATGAGACTATTCATGACTTTCACATGAATATTCTTGAAATTGCAAACACCTCTGGTGGACTAGGTGAGAAAATGACTGAAGAGAAACTTGTAAGAAAGATTCTCAGGTCCTTGCCTAAGAGGTTTGCTATGAAGGTCACAACCATAGAGGAGGCTCAGGACATCAGCAATATGAAGGTAGATGAGCTCATTGGTTCTCTCCAAACCTTTGAAATGGGCTTAGGTGAGTATGCTGAGAAGAAGAAAAGCATAGCCTTTATATCTAATGCTGAAGAGGAGTCAGAAGAAGGATATACTGGAGGTGATGAAAGTATATCAGAAGCCTTAGCCATGCTTGGGAGGCATTTCAACAAGTTCATGAAAAAGATTGATCAAAGAGGTAGACCTAATGTCAAGAACATCCCGTCTGACATTAAGAAAAGATCAACTTCTGAGGAGAAGTTCAACCATGGGAAGGGAATCCAGTGTCATGGTTGTGAAGGGTATGGACACGTCAGAGCTGAATGTCCTACTTACCTCAAATTGCAAAATAAGGGGCTAGCTATCACATGGTCTGAAGGAGATTCTGAAAGTGAATCTGAAGGAGAATCTGCCAAACATGTCACTGCACTAACCAGTGTTTGTGTCTCTGAAGATGACACAAGTGCAGATGAGCTGACATTTGATGAACTTGCTGCAGCATATAAGAAGCTGTGTACCACCAGTGCAGAAGTGCGTGCACAAGGAGAAAAGCAGAAGAAACTCATCAAGGAACTGGAAGATGAGAGACAGAAGCAACTGTCTGCCATAGAGGGGCTAAATGGTGAGATAGCCCTGCTGACCTCCAAGCTGAACCAGATGACCAAATCCATCAGAATGATGAATAAGGGAACTGACACCTTGGAAGAGATTCTAAAGGTGGGACAGCAGTCTGGAACCAAATCTGGGCTAGGATTTGGAAAAAGAGCTGAACACAAACGCCCAAAGGCTAGAGTTCAGAAGTTCAAGCGGATGTCAAAGCCAATGTCTCAACATCGAGGAACTAGGATGAATGATCATCAGAAGAGGAAATACCAGGATTGGAGGTGTCATCACTGTGGTAGGCTTGGACATATAAAAGCCTTCTGCTACTGGATTCATGGTTTCCCTAACAGAGCCTCACATGTCAGACCTAAGCATAAAACACGTAAGCGATGTGTTCCCATTAAGAAGCAACAATGGTATGCTAGGATAGCACACACTGCCCTAAGGGCTTCTTCCAGAGAAGACTGGTACTTTGACAGTGGATGCTCAAGACATATGACTGGTATGGAAAATCTACTGGTAGATATTCAACCTCACACTACCAGCTATGTGACTTTTGGTGATGGTGCCAAAGGAAAAATAAGAGGTGTGGGCAAACTGGACTGTTCTGGAGTGCCAAAACTGAACAATGTGCTGTTAGTAAGAGGACTAACTGCAAACCTCATCAGCATAAGTCAGCTGTGTGATCAAGGTTTTCATGTTCCGTTTACTAAGGAGCTGTGCATTGTGACAAATGGTGACAATCAGGAAGTTATAAGAGGAACCAGGTCCAAAGACAACTGCTACCTGTGGGAACCTGAACTCTCTAACTTTTCCACAACATGCTCCTCAGCCAAGGAAGAACAGGAGGTGAAGCTGTGGCATAGAAGACTTGGACATCTCCACTTACGGGGAATGAAGAAGATCATATCCAAGGAAGCAGTCAGAGGAATTCCAAAGCTTCTGATTGATGAAGGAAGAGTCTGTGGAGAATGCCAGGTGGGCAAGCAAACCAAGATGTCACACCCGAAGCTGGGACATTCCACAACCTCCAGAGTTCTGGAACTGTTGCACATGGACCTAATGGGACCTATGCAGGTTGAAAGTCTTGGTGGGAAGAAGTATGCTTACGTGGTGGTTGATGACCATTCCAGATACACGTGGATAAGCTTCATCAGAGAGAAGTCAGATACATTTGATGTCTTCAAAGATCTGTGCATAAGACTTCAAAGGGAAAAGGACAGTTGTGTGGTCCGGATTAGAAGTGATCATGGTACTGAATTCAAGAATTCCAAGTTTGATGAGTTTTGCTCGTCTGAAGGAATAAGCCATGAGTTCTCCTCTCCTATAACTCCTCAGCAGAATGGAATAGTTGAAAGAAAAAATAGAACTATCCAAGAATATGCCAGAGCAATGATTCATGCAAAGAAGCTCCCTATGCACTTTTGGGCTGAAGCAATGAATACCGCGTGCTATGTTCACAACAGAGTCACCTTGAGAAAAGGAACCTCCTCCACTCTGTATGAAATATGGAAGGGCAGAAAACCCACTGTGAAGTACTTTCATATTTTTGGAAGTAAATGCTACATTCTCACAGATCGTGAATAGAGAAGGAAGCTAGATCCCAAAAGTGATGAAGGCATATTTCTGGGATACTCCACTAACAGCAGAGCCTACAGAGTGTTCAACTACAGGACCAATGTCCTGATGGAATCCATAAATGTCATTATGGATGATAAAGAGGAAGGAACCGATGTCATGGAGGATGTTGAAACATTCCTTGACAGTCCAACTGACAGTCCAGTCAAGTCTGAAGAAGTACAGGAACCTCCTTCTGAATGTGAAGTAGAGGACCCTCCAAAGTGCCATCTATCAGGATTCAGAAAGACCACCCTAAGGATCTTATCATAGGGGATCCCACCAGTGGTGTAACTACCAGGTCAAGAGGAATAAACTCAAATTCCTGCTTTGTTTCCAAGGTTGAACCAAAGAATGTGAAAGAAGCCCTGACTGATGAATACTGGATCATTGCCATGCAAGAGGAACTCGAGCAGTTCACAAGGCATGAAGTATGGGAGCTAGTTCCAAGACCTGAAGGGTCCAACATCATTGGTACCAAGTGGATCTACAAAAACAAATCTGATGAGAAAGGAGTAATTACTAGAAATAAAGCAAGACTAGTAGCTCAAGGATACACTCAAGTAGAAGGGGTAGACTTTGATGAGACATTTGCTCCTGTGGCTAGACTTGAGTCCATCAGATTGCTGTTGGGGGTAGCATGCATCCTGAAGTTTAAGCTATTCCAAATGGATGTGAAGAGTGCATTCTTGAATGGCTACCTGAATGAAGAAGTTTATGTGGAACAACCCAAAGGTTTCTGTGATCCTAACCAACCTGAGCATGTATACAAGTTGAAGAAAGCCTTGTATGGGTTGAAGCAAGCACCCAGAGCTTGGTATGAAAGGTTAACCGAATTTCTGACCTCAAATGGATACAGAAAGGGTGGCATTGATAAAACCTTGTTTGTAAAGGATGAAGAAGGCAAAATCATGATAGCTCAAATCTATGTTGATGATATAGTCTTTGGTGGAATGTCAGAACAAATGGTTAAACAATTTGTTCACCAGATGCAGTCTGAGTTTGAAATGAGTCTAGTGGGAGAACTGACCTATTTCCTTGGAATGCAAGTAAACCAAATGGAGGACTCTATGTTTCTCTCCCAAAGCAAGTATGCCAAGAACATAGTTAAGAAGTTTGGTATGGATAATGCTAGGCACAAGAGGACTCCTGCTCCTACTCATCTGAAGTTAACCAAAGATGATGGAGGGCCTAGTGTCGATCAATGCCTGTACAGAAGCATGATAGGTAGTCTACTGTATCTAACTGCAAGTAGACCTGATATTTCTTATGCAGTTGGAGTATGTGCCAGATACCAAGCAGAGCCCAAGGTGAGCCACTTGAATCGAGTCAAAAGGATTCTCAAGCACATCAATGGGACGTGTGACTATGGGATGTTGTATTCACATGGGTCTGAACCTGTCCTATCTGGGTACTGTGATGCTGATTGGGCTGGAAGTGCTGATGACAGAAAAAGCACATCAGGTGGATGTTTCTTCTTAGGAGAAAACCTCATATCGTGGTTCAGCAAGAAGCAGAATTGTGTCTCTCTGTCCATTGCAGAGGCTGAATACATAGCTGCAGGAAGCAGTTGCTCCCAACTGGTCTGGATGAAACAGATGCTCACTGAGTACAATGTCTCTCAAAATGTCATGACATTGTTCTGTGATAATCTCAGTGCCATCAATATCTCCAAGAATCCCATCCAACACAGCAGGACCAAACATATTGACATTAGGCACCACTTCATCAGAGATCTGGTGGAAGACAAGGTGATCACTTTGGAACATGTAGCCACGGATCTTCAACTGGCTGACATATTTACAAAGGCTCTGGATGCTACTCAGTTTGAAAACTTAAGGAGCAAACTGGGAATATGTCTCTCTGAGACCTTATAGCAACCACTGATGTTTGGGATAAATTGTTTAATATCTCTGCCTATTAAACAATTTGTACTAGGCTATGATGGGTCAACAGATCATAGCTATGCTGCTTACAACAAGGGTGGATACAAGAGGGTAAGGAGACACCCTACAGAGAGAAGGCCAATGTACCTGCAGGAGTTCAAGGATGCTGTTCATGCAGGAGTGGTTCTGGATGTCAGAAACAAAGTCATGGCATCTGATATGGTAGTACCTACTGTAAAGCAAAAGTGGGTGATCACTTGATCGAAGCTGTGAAGCAAGATCAAGTGGATGTTAACTTGGTTGAAACTGTGAAGTAAAACCAAGTCTGGAACTCTGTCATTGTGCTCTGGCTATGTTGTTGGCTTTGGCAACATTTGTGACAAAAAGGGGGAGTAATAACCACCAATACCCCTGACAAACAGAGTGGGTCTCTACAACAGACTCTCATGACAGATCTAAAGATTCCCCCCCTGCAGCTGATGTTGAAGTTTAGGTGCAACTTCTCAATTGTGTGTGCTGCTATGTGAAGTTTTTTCTTAACTTCCATGTGTGTGAGTGTGCTGCCACTCTGAGTGTATTAGCTAGTATTATTCCGCTGCTATGAACTCTGTTATGGGGATCAAAGTGTTTTAGCCAAAAATTTGTCAAAGGGGGAGTTTGTAGGTGTTTAATTGGCTGCATTATATGGTAAAACACTAATGTCTTGACTGATGTCATGACATGTATGTGTGACTACGTTGTAGTTACTGCAGGACTAGCTAACACAGGATTATTGAATGCTGTGACATTCATACCTGTTAACAGATACTAAGGAATAGAAGTTCTGTTAGAACTTAGTATTCATTTGCAGTCTGGTTATCAAGGAAGAACCAGACCTGGCATAAGGCCTACTGACTGAATGTCAAACTGGATGTTGTGACATTCATCATTGACAGCAGCTACTGAAGATTAGGCAGAGTGGTGTTCTGCTATACTTCAGCATATTACTTAGTTTGTTCTTCAAGAGAATAACAGAACTAACTTAAGGCCAATTGTGTAAATGTTAAGTTGGACACTTTGACATTTATTAATGTAAGCTGTTACTGTAGTATGGTCATTTTGATCATGTACAGGTCAGCAAATTTGTACAGTCTGTTTTCTGGAAAAACAGACTCAGCATATGGACCTTGATGTCAAGCTGAATGTCGTGACATTCATTCCTGACAGCATATGCTAAATTGTAGGTTGTTCAGTTTTCTGTTTCAGCTTTTTCTCAGGCTATTCTTTAGGGATTCAACAGCTGAGAGAAAATCCAGGAAATCAACAACCAAGCTACATTCAATGAACCTAACAAATAGCCTATTTGTTAACAACCTAAATGTTGAATTTGAGGGAACTTGTGTGACCTAAAATTCAGGAAAATACAGGTGCAAAAGCCCAGGTGCTGCAATATAAAAAGGAAGGCATTCCTTCATTCAGTTTCGGGGATTTTGAGGCGTGAAGATTTAGTGTGTCCATCATACTTCACTGCTGTATTTTGTGAGTCTAGTATTAGACGTATCTTGTAAGCCAAGCCATTATCAAGTAGATGATAGCTTTGGCATAGGGTGTTCTTTGAGTTGTAAGTGTTGTGTCACTCAAAGCTTTTAAGCGTGAGTGTTGTGTATCTTGATTTAAGCTGTGAAGCATAATCAAGAGTTGTTTTTGAAGTGTGACTTCAAAGTGTCTTTAATATCACTGAGGTGATTGAGGGGGAGTGAGTAGGAACTCTGATCTTAGGTTAAGATTGAAATTGCATTGGGTAGGGATTAAGTGAGAAGTTGTAAACGGGTGAGTTTAGCTTTGAATTGATACTACTAATAGTGGATTTCCTCCCTGGCTTGGTAGCCCCCAGATGTAGGTCATGTTGGACTGAACTGGGTGAACAATTACTTGTGTTATTTACTGCACTTACTGCTAAGTTCTGCATAATCCCTGTCTGTGCAGAATTGGATGTCATAACAACCAGTGTGACATCCAAAGTCTGATAACTAGAATTTCACTAACTGAATTATTAAACCACTAGGTAAAGTCAATACATAAGTTCCTACGGCTAAAGCAACAACCTTTGCTCCATTGCCAACTCGTAGGTCGACTTCACCTTTTGCCAAATCTCTACTCCCTTTTAGTCCCGATACAAGTACCAAAAGTATTGGCCTCTAGGGCTTACACCAACAGCTTTCTGGGTTACGAACTGGATGTCGTACTCTGATAAGAGCATCTGCCAACGGGCAAGTCTACCAGTCAAGGTAGGTTTCTCAAAGATGTACTTTATTGGATCCATTTTTGAGATCAACAAAGTAGTATGGCAAATCATGTACTGCCTCAAATGATGAGCGGCCCATGCTAGCGCGCAACAAGTTTTCTCCAAAAGCGAATATCGACTTTCACAATCAGTAAACTTTTTACTCATATAGTAAATAGCATGTTCTTTCCGACCATTTTCATCATGTTGCCCCAACACGCATCACATTGCCCCTTCAAGCACAGTCAAATACATGATTAATGGCTTTCTTGGAACAGGTGGAATTAAAATAGGAGGCTCTTGCAAGTATTGACGAATCTTCTCAAAAACATTTTGACAATCAGAATTCCATTCGATAGCTTGATCCTTTCGAAGTAATTTGAAGATGGGCTCACACGTGGCCGTCATATGTGAGATAAACCTTGAGATGTAATTCAAACGTCTAAGGAAACCTCTAACTTCTCGCTCGGTGCGTGGAGCAGGCATTTATTATATAGCTCAGACTTTGTCGGGGTCCACCTCAATTCCTCGTTTACTAACGATGAAACCAAGCAACTTCCCCGAGCGCACACCAAGCGTGCATTTTGCAGGGTTTAACCATAATCTAAACTTTCTGAGGCGTTCAAACAGCTTCTTCAGATGGCTCATATGATCTTCTTCATTTTGAGATTTAGCGATCATGTCGTCAACATAGACCTCCATCTCCTTGTGCATCATATCATGGAAAAGAGTGACCATAGCTCTTTCGTAAGTTGCCTTAGCATTTTTGAGACCGAAAGGTATCACCTTGTAGAAAAACGTGCCCCAAGGGGTAATAAAAGTGGTCTTCTCCATGTCATCTGGAGCCATCTTGATTTGATTGTATCCAGAAAAACCATCCATAAAGGAGAATACAACAAAACTTGCAGTGTTGTCTACCAAAGTATCAATGCGTGGTAGAGGGAAATCGTCCTTTGGGCTAGCTTTGTTCAGATCCCTATAGTTAGCACACATCCTCACCTTTCCATCCTTCTTAGGCACAGGTACGATATTAGTTACCCATTATGGGTACTTTGCCACTGCGAGAAAACTAGCGTCAAATTATCGTTTGACTTCTTCACGAATCTTCAGAGCCATATTTGGCCTTGTTCTTCGGAGTTTCTGTTTTACTGGCGGGTATTCTAGCTGAAGCGGCAGCTTGTGCTCAACGATGTCGGTGTCCAAACCTGGCATATCCTTGTATGACCATGCAAATACATCCACATATTCTTGTAGCAGCTTTACCAATCTCTCTTTGACGCTTGCTTCAAGCGTGGTGCCGACCTTGACTTCTTTCTTCTCTTCCTCTATGTCAAGGTTGATTGTTTCCACCGGTTCTTCATGTGGCTGAAGGGCTTTGCATTTGTGCTCGAGCAACCTTGCCAATTCGTCGGGGATGTAACAATCTTCTTCACCCTCTTCTTCCGCTTGGTAGATAGGGGAGTCAAAGTTATGAGAGGTAGTAAAGTCGTTGGATTCAACGGGGTTATCATTTATTCTACATGTTTGAATGATCGATTTCTTTTAGAAAAGTAAAAAATAAAAGATGCATAAATGAAAAGTTTTTGTTTTTGAAAAGATTGCCATTTTCTTAAGAGAAAGCCAAGTAAACGAATAATAAGAATTTAACAAAATGTCTTTCATTCATTGACAACGATTATTTGAAAATGAAAAGGGGCCCTACAACATGATCCATTAGCCTTGGGCAGAGCTAAGGATTTGAAAGGAAAAATACAACAATTATTACTTTGACAAAGGAAAAATTTCGGGGAACTCAACCGCCTTCCAGTTGTTCAAAGTTATCTCACACCGGTAAACCAAACATGGCTCATCTTCATTTTCGATGCTATCTCCAACTGCATTGACCAGATCTCCATGGATGGATCATGTGTTAAGGAATACTTCCTGGATTCTTCGGGTGTTGTCCTTTGCAGGGACTTAGGCTCCTTTCGCAGCGGAAGGCACATATCCCAGACCAAAGCGATCATCCTTCTCACGAACATCAATAAGCTGACCCCAACCTTCAGGGTTTCCTCCTTCAATGCTAGACTTTGCGCTTTTCAGAGAAGCGAAAGATGAACAAGCTTTCCCAATCGGGTCCTTCATCTCCACAAAAGTGGCATTGGCTATTTCAAGAGCTTGGAAAGAAGTTTCCAAAGCGTCCTCATCAACCTCAATATATCTGAAGGATGAAAGATGACTAACCACAAAGTCCTCCTCCCTAGAGATAATAATCAGTTGATTATCCACCACAGACTTCATTTTTTGGTGTAAAGTGGAGGTAACTGCCCCTGCAGCATGAATCCAAGGACGCCCCAACAAGCAGCTATATGCTGGATTAATATCCATAACTTGGAAGTTAATCAGGAATACGTGAGGACCAATCAATATGGGCAATTCAACCTCTCCAATCACGCTCTTGGAACCATCAAAAGCTTTCACTATCAAGGCACTAGGCTTCATAGCTGGTCCTTGATAAGATAACTTGGCGAGTGTTCTTTTTGGCATAACATTCAGAGAAGATCCGGTATCAACCAAAACTCTTGCCAAAGCATCATCTTTGCATTTTACTGAGATATGGAGAGCACGATTGTGATTTTGTCCATCCTCAGGTAATTCCTCTCCACTGAAGCTCAAAGTATTGCAAGTTGTGATATTCACAACTACTCCATCAAATTGGTCAACTATTATGCTTTGTGTTACATGAGCTTGAGCAAGCACCTTTAACAAAGCCTCCCTATGGGCTTGGGAGTTCAATAACATAGACAGAATATAGATCTTAGATGGTGTTTGATGCAACTGGTCCACAACCTTGTAATCACTTCTCTTGATCAACTTCAAGAATTCAACAGCATCCTCAAATTGGACCACTTCGGGTTCTTTAGTGGGAGTTTCGACTGTTGATTCCTTGTTTGGCCCTTGAGGAGTCACATTGAATTTAGGTGTATAGATTCGACCACTACGGGTCATTCTGCTCATCCCTGCAATATTGGTGACGTCTTCACTTACAGCTTCTGTTACTTCAGCGTCTGCACTTCCTTCAACTACCTTGTCTACAGCGGTAATCTCATACTTCCAAGGCACGAACTTGGTGCTCTCATACGGAAAAGGCGTGGGCATATATATCTCAACAGGCGACAACTTACTATTTGATAACACTGAAATTTACCATATTTTTGACTCCGATTTCACATGCATTCTAGTTGTTTTATTGTTATTTTGTTGTGTTATTGCTATGTTTTCCTTTGTTTTCAGGTTTTTACTTTTATCGGAGCCCTGATCGAGAAAAGGAGTGAAAAAGAGCTAAAAACCCTAAAATTCAGCATTTTGTACTTGTGGCCTACCCCATGGCTGGCGCCACAGACCCTGCCATGACGTGTCCAAGCTCAACATCCTTCAACTGCCACGTTCCCCACTACTTCCACTAAGGCGCCTTAGACTGGCCTTGTGGCGGGCGCCACAAGAGGAAAAAATTTCCCTCCCATTTTCAAGTTGAAGGGCATCCTTGTCATTTCCATCTTTTTACTTGCTTATAAATAGAAACTCGAAATCACTTTTACAATCATCCAAACTTAGAGCAGAGGCAAACTCAGAGAAACTTTGTTTCACTTAGGCATATATTCAGTATTTTAAAGTGGTAATCGCTTCGCATTGGAGTGTTACCACAATTTTGTAATCAAGTCTGTGATAGAGTCTGTAATCGAGTTTGGAGCACTTTGGAAGGAAGTTAATCCTGCCGCCATTTTCATTTCCGCTTTGCAATTTATTCAACCCTCCGATTGGAGCAGGTTTTTATTACTTGTCTTTATCTTATTTATTTTCTCGCACTCGGTTTAAATTATTTATTTTCTCTCACTCGCTTTACTTTATTTATTTTCTCGCACTCTCTTTACTTTATTTATTTTCTCGCACTCGCTTTACTTTATTTATTTTCTCGCATTCGCTTTACTTTATTTATTTTCTCGCACTCGCTTTAAATTATTTATTTTCTCGCACTCGCTTTAAATTATTTATTTTCTCGCACTCGCTTTACTTTTATTTTTTTTCTCGCACTCGTTTTACTTTTAGTTATTTTCCGCACTCGCACTACTTTTATTTAAATTAAATGCACTTTTACTTTACCATGTCTAACTAAATCTATAAGGTTAAAATGTAAGAATCGTAATTGAACCGATAATCCGTACAATTGTTCGTAGAAACACTTAAGGGCTATTTTAACTTTCAACTTAAGTTTTTCCGCACTTCAATTCCGTTGGGTAAGATCGAAAGCCGTCCAACGTCTATCTAAACTTAATTGTTTTTAACTATTTCAAAAACAGCGAAAGCGCTTTGTTTAGTTTATTAGGAGTTTTTAACTTAAGAAGAAAAGAGATTTTAAAACTATTTTCGGACGCGTTTATAAGTTTAGAGTCTGGTTCGTGAGAGCCTCTTTTGGTTAAGAAATCCAGGTTATAATAATTTTCAACTTAGTCAAGATACTATATTTCTTAAAAATAGATTTACTACTCTAACGCAATGCGCACCTTTTTATAAGTGAGAATAAGAGGGTTTGATTAGGGAGTACAACTCGGTTCTGAATACGCGAAAGCGACAGTTCCTGTTAAATTAGTTCTTTTCAAAGTAGGAAACACTGCCCATAAGTAGCTCTATTAGCAAGTACTTGGATTATTAATTGATTACGTGGATTACATTTGACCCTGTCTTTATTGATTAATCTTTATTCAACACTTTACTTTTTCATTGCACACTCCAAAAACACCTATTTTGATTGCCTTTGATAAACACCATAACAATAGATAACGATAGATTGACACTTGGTCTCTGTGGATTCGACAAACTTTTATATTACTCTGACGCGTTTGTATACTTGCGAGACACCGCATCAAGTTTTTGGCGCCGTTGCCGGGGAGCAATTTCGTTAAATTTCATTTTCCTGTTGTTATATCGTTTAGACTTAGGCTATTTCCCGCCGGTCAATGCGAAGAACTCGCAGCACCAGAAGTTTAAGCTTAGTATACCCTCTGGCGGAACCTGAACGTTACGCTCGCGCATGTTTATTCTTTCATAGAATTAAGAGAGCCATGGCCGAAGATCAAAACCAAAGACCTCTTAAGGATTTCGCTCAACCATCTAATGAAGAACCTAGTTCTAGTATAGTAAACCCAACCATCCCAGCTAATAATTTTGAACTTAAACCATCCCTGTTGCAACTAGTGCAACAGAGACAATTCGCGGGTCTCGCTACTGAGAACCCAAACCAACATTTAAAAATATTTCTTCAATTAGCAGACACTTTTAAAACCAATGGAGCTTCTCCTGAGGCAATACGTCTAAGATTATTCCCTTTCTTCCTCAGAGATAAAGCCTTATCATGGTTAGATTCCTTTCCACCCAATTCCATTACGACTTGGGATTACCTTAGAAGAGTTTTTTCTTGCTAGATATTTTCCCCCAAGTAAGACCGCCGTTCTTCGAAACCATATAACTAGATTTACCCAAAACCAAGGAGAATCGTTGTTCGAAGCTTGGGAGAGATATAAAGAGTTGTTACGAGCATGCCCACATCATGGTTTAGAAAATTGGTTAATCATTCAAACCTTCTATAATGGACTTCACTATAACACAAAGATGACCATCGACGCTGCCGCAGGCGGTGCTCTGATGAACAAACTTTATCCTGAAGCTAGTGCCCTCATCGAAGATATGGCTCAAAACCATCAATCATGGGGAGTCGAACGAGCGACAGTAGAAAAGAAGGAAGCCCAAGGATGAGTGCATGAACTAAACTCTATAGACATGATGCAAGCTAAAATGGACGCATTAGCCCTCAAAGTCGAGCATATGTGCATAAACCTGAATACTGTAGCCGCAGTTTCGTCGGATTGTGAGATATGTGGAACCAAAGGACACCAATCTGCAAAATGCAGTCTATTAAACGAAACCCACTATGAGCAAGTGAACTACACCCAAGGGAACCCATAGTCGAATACCTATAACCCTGGATGGAGGAATCATCCGAACTTCTCCTATAAAAATAATAACCCATTCCAAAATAATGCACCTCCGAGACCTAGTTATCAAGCCCCTAGATCAAATCAACATATGCAACCTGTACCATCAAAGTCGAGCCTTGAGAAAATTATGGAAAATTTTATCACCGCTCAAACCCAACAAAACAAAGAGTTCATGAACCAAAACATTCATGTTAACGAATTGATTACTCAGTTAGGAACCAAGGTTGACCAAGTAGTTACTCATACTAAGATGCTTGAAACCCAAATCTCTCAGGTAGCTTTAAACCAAGCCCCTCAGACCACACCTGGAGGACAATTCCCTGGACAACCTCAACAAAATCCAAGAGGGCAAGCCAATGCTATTACCCTACGAAGTGGGAACGCTTATGATGAGTCACCAAACCCTAGATTGAGTGAACCTGAAACTTCTAAGGAATGTACCAAGCCCCCGGACGAAGTAAAGGAACCAGAGGAACCTGAAAACCAGGAAGGTCGAGAAAAAGGAGAAGAACCTAAAGACAAAACTTACGTACCACCCCCGCCATATAAACCACATATACCATATCCGCAAAGACTCAAACAAACCCAGATCAATAAATAGTATCAAAAATTTATTAAAGTTATAGAAAAACTTCATGTAGAAATCCCATTCACATAAGCCATCACCCAAATACCTTCTTATGCAAAGTTTCTCAAAGACATCCTTACCAACAAACGTAGACTTGACGATCCGAAGCCTTTGGAATGCAATGCTATTTCCGAGGACAAATTAGCAAAGAAAGATAAAGATCCTGGAAATTTCTCCATTCCTTGCCTTTTGGGTAATCATGTCATAGAAAAAAAAATTCTAGACTTAGGAGCTAGTGTGAGCCTAATGCCTCTAGCAGTTTGTGAGAGGTTAAACTTAGGAGAATTACAGCCCACTAAGATGTCACTTTAGTTAGCAGATAGATCTGTTAAATATCCGATAGACATCTTAGAAGATGTTCCTGTTAGGATAGGTCAGTTATTTATCCCTACTGATTTTGTTGTCATGGATATCAAAGAGGACAATGATATACCAATCCTTCTAGGTAGACCATTCTTATCGACTGCAGGAGCCATAATAGATGTCAAGAAAGGAAAGTTGACATTTGAGGTAGGTGACGAGAAAATAGAATTTATACTTTCGAAATTTCTTATGGCACCTGTGATGGGAGACTCGTGTTATGCCTTAGATATCATTGATGAATGTGTTAGAGAATTAGAACAAAAAGAAATTATAAAAACAATTAAGTTACCATCAACTCTCATAAGGGAAGATGATGACTTTAAGAAACCCTACATCAATGATAACCTTTAGGAATGTTTATCCCTTACCCCAGATCGTATGCCATGCCCTAAGAAACCAACTTTAGAACTTAAGGAACTGCCCAAGAACCTGAGATATGAGTTCCTCGATGAAAAGATGAATCGTTCAGTTATAGTCAGTGCTACCTTGAGCAAAGAGGAAACGAACCAACTTTTAGATGTTTTACGAAGATATCCCTCAGCCTTAGGATATAATATCTCTGACCTGAAAGGTATAAGCCCATCCATATGCATGCATCGGATTTCGCTCGAAGAAGATTCAAAACCCTCTAGAGAACATCAGAGAAGGATAAACCCTATAATGAGTGATGTCGTTAAAAAAGGAAGTTCTTAAGTTACTTGAGGCAGGTATAATCTATCAGATCTCGGATAGTAAGTGGGTGAGCCCTGTGCATGTAGTACCTAAAAAGGGAGGCATCACAGTCGTACAAAACGATAAAGGCGAACATGTAGTAAAACGTTTAGAAGGAGGATGGCGGATGTGTATAGATTATAGAAAATTAAATAAAGCAACTAGGAAGGATCATTTCCCTTTACCATTTATAGACCAAATGTTGGAGCGTCTAGCCAGACACTCCTACTTCTGTTATCTAGATGGATACTCTGGATTCTTCCAAATACCTATCCACCCCGAAGATCAAGAAAAAACTACCTTTACATCCCCTTATGGAACTTTTGCCTACAGACGAATGCCATTCGACCTCTGTAATGCCCCAGCTACTTTCCAACGCTCCATGATGTCAATCTTTGTAGATTACCTAGATGGTATCATGGAAGTATTTATTGATGATTTCTCGGTTTACGGATTTGATTTCCACAATTTTCTTGCTAACCTTGAGAAAATCCTGGAGAGATGCGTGGAGGTGAACCTCGTGCTAAACTGGGAAAAGTGTCATTTCATGGTAACCGAAGGAATAGTTTTAGGACATATAGTTTCTGAAAAAGGTATAGAGGTAGATAGAGCTAAAATAGAAGTTATATAAAACCTAAAACCACCAAAAACCATCAGAGAAGTCCGAAGCTTTCTTGGACGCGCTGGATTCTACCGGCGTTTTATTAAGGACTTCTCCAAAATAACTAAACCTTTAACTGGACTTTTAATGAAAGATGCTGAATTCATTTTCGATGAAAAATGTAATGACACATTTAATCTTTTAAAGCAAGCATTGATCTCAGCACCCATTATGAAACCACCTGATTGGTCAGAACCTTCTGAGATAATGTGCGATGCTAGTGATTATGCAGTTGGAGCCGTTCTAGGACAAAGGAAAGATAAAAAATTACATGCCATTTATTATGCCAGTAGAACTCTAGATGCTGCCCAACATAACTACGCAACAACTGAAAAAGAATTACTCGTTGTAGTTTTTGCTATAGACAAATTTAGGTCTTATCTAGTGGGAGCAAAAATTATAGTTTACACCGATCATGCTGCCATTCGTTACCTATTAAGTAAAAAAGATGCCAAGCCTAGGTTACTCCGATGGATTCTATTACTACAAGAGTTTAATTTAGATATAAGAGATAAAAAAGGCACTGAAAATGTAGTAGCCGATCACCTTTCTAGGCTAGAACATATAAAACCAGAACTAGTACCCAAAAATGATGATTTCGCCTATGATAGACTGATAGCTAAAGTAGAAACCATTGAAGATAATAACCTAGATCCTTATGAGCACCCCCAAAACTCCTTAGCAATAAGTAACGTACCCTGGTATGCAGACTTCGTTAATTACCTAGCTGCTGATATAGTACCCCCTGATCTTGACTACCACCGCAAGAAGAAATTCTTCCACGATGTGAGAAACTTCTATTGGGACGAACCGCTCCTTTTCAAAAGGGGTAAAGATGGCATTTTTCGCCGTTGCGTTCCAGAAGAAGAGGTAAATAGTATTATCGAGCATTGTCATTCTGCACCTTATGGTGGACATGCAAGCACCTCTAAGACATACGACAAGATTCTTCAAGTTGGCCTATTCTGGCCTACCATGTGGCGTGATGTCTATGCTTGCATTGTCAAGTGTGATAGATACCAACGCACTGGAAACATTTCAAGGCGTGATGAAATGCCTCTAAGAAACATTCAGGAAGTAGAACTCTTTGACGTATGGGGTATAGATTTCATGGGACCTTTCCCACCATCCTTAGGAAACAGGTATATCTTAGTAGCTGTAGACTATGTGTCTAAGTGGATTGAAGCTATAGCCGCACCCATAAACGACACTAGGGTAGTAATCAAACTATTTAAAAACGATATATTCCCTAGATTTGGAACACCATGTTTAGTCATAAGCGATGGAGGATCACACTTCATATCGAGAATATTTGACAAACTTTTAAGAAAATATGGAGTTAGACATAGAGTAGCAACACCATACCACCCATAGACTAGTGGCCAAGTAGAAGTATCTAATAGGGAGATAAAACAAATCCTAGAGAAAATTGTTTCTATTTCTAGGAGAGACTGGTCTCAGAAGCTTCAAGAAGCATTATGGGCCTACAGGACCGCTTTCAAAACCCCTATAGGAACTACTCCTTACCAACTAGTTTATGGAAAATCCTGTCACTTACCGTTCGAATTAGAGCATAAGGCCTATTGGGCCATTAAAGCTTTTAATTTAGACTACCTAGCCCCTGGAGAAAAGCATACCCTAGACATTCATAAACTAGAAGAACTTAGGCAATCTGCCTACGAGAATGCAAAAATATATAAAGAAAGAACAAAAGCCTATCACGACAAAAGAATAATAAAGAAAAACTTCAATATAGGCGATCTTGTTCTCCTTTTCAACTCTAGGTTACAACTCTTCCCTAGAAAGCTACGTTCAAGATGGACTGGTCCTTTCGAAGTATCCAAGATTCTGAGATCCGGAGCCGTAGAAATCAAGAACGAAACCTGTAGTCCATTCATTGTAAATGGACAAAGACTGAAGCTCTGCGAAGGAGGAGACGTTCCAGCATACTACTCAAGCCACACCCTGATTGATCCACCAATTCCTACTACTACAGGTGTACAAATTCTAATCGTCAAGCTAATGACGTTAAACAAGCGCTGCGTGGGAGGCAACCCATGGTTTTTCTTTCATTTTACTTTTTGGCATTTATTTAATTTAATTTTTATTTTATTTTATCATATTTTGCATTGAGACTAAAATTTGAATGGTTTGCATTTTTAGGATCACTTTCTTAGCTTTTACAGGATGCAGGATTTCGATGACATGCACGTGGCCTATAGAGATAATGCTCAGAGAGAGCGCTACATCGCTTTGTATCAACACCCTATGGCCCCCACACGTTATCTTGATCAGCACTGTATGGAGGCACTGGGTATCGAGCCGAGTATCTGATTCCTTAGCCACCAGCTTCACTGGGACGAGTTTGCTGATGACTTGAGTAACACCTACAGGAACCTGACACTGGAGTTCCTGAGTTCATTCAACTATGACCCATACTCTGGAACAGATGGGTATGCTGCTTTCAGGCTCTTTGGAGTTGAGTACTCTTTCAGCCAGAAAGAGTTCGGCGACCTATTGGGCTTCCAGACCACTCCTGATGCTATCCCGAAGACACCTATGGGATATTTTCTGGGTAAGGAGGTTGAGAAGTTTTGGAGTGATATCTCAGGTGGCGGAAGCCAGGATCCATCTACGCAGCTATCTCATGTTATACATAACCCCGCCTTCAGATACTTTCAGATGATATTGGCACATTCCTTCCTGGGAAGGCCGGATGCAGAGACATTACTGAGTGAAGAGGAGATTTTCCTACTATTTTGTGCATCCCAGTCTCACCCAGTAGCATGTGGGAACTTTTTGTTATATAGTCTTAGCAGTATCTCCAGATCTACCGAAGGAGTCATCCATGTGGGCGGAATCATCACGCAGATTGTTGTCGCTTTAGGTCTGTCTTGCAAGCTATCACATCTCCGGATCTACTGTGGGTACACTACCATGGACATCGACTTCTGTTTGACCAGAGGGTTGATGAGGAGAGCCTCTTTCCACCCATGTCAGTTCCGATTGCTGGTCGACAGCGAGGCTATCCATTATTTCACACTGCCAGATCCTATGATGACCAATGTGCATGATCCAGCGAATTGGAGTTATGCTCTAGAGGGCCAGGGAGAGACCGTCGAGGAGCCGAGATCACCACCCATTGCTGAATACACGCCTACACCACCATCTCCCAGGATCATTGTTTTCTCTAATAATCTTTCATTGCAGACCCCCGACATCCGCACTCAGATTGTTGAGTGTCGTTGAGAGATCGCAGAGCTTAGACAGGAGGTGCCTGACCTCACTTTACAGATAGGAGTGTCTGATCTCACCCATGCTACTGAAGCCGACTGTCTATATCAGGAGATCGCAGAGCTCAGGCAGGAGGTAGCCATGCTCCGTGGATCCTCTCAGGAAGACGACATCCCTACTATATGATCTCACCATTTCATCTTATTTTATTTTATTTTTATATATTTCTCGTATTTAAATAACTCATTTTATATTATCGCATTTTGGAATATTACATAAACTACGTCTATACATCGATATTTCTATTTTTATCTATATATGTCTTATGTTTGTTTTATTTGCATTTTTTATTTTCAGTTAATTATTTATTTATTAGTCTAATATTTAATTTTTGTTTCATTTTTATTTATGTTTTTACTTTTATAAAATTATGCAAGTCAACGATACTAGGAAAATCACAAGACAAATGCTATCCGGACCCCTCAAAGCCAAAAGACAAGAGAAGCCCAAGCCAAAGGACCAAAATCTGGCCCAGCCAGATTTTGCCTTGTGGCGCCCGCCATAGACCCTGTGGCGCCCGCCACAGCGTCTGTAAAAGGTCGGGGCGGAACCCCTTTCTTCACCATTTTCACACCTTACAACCTTCCAAACCCATTCTTTCACCTTGGAAAAACATCATTGAACCCACAAAAAGCGCATACCTTTCTAATCACCACACCGTACAAATCATTTTTCCGATTTCCATTTCCATTTTCATCCGTCGGATTTCGTAAAAATCCAACCTTTTCAAATTCCACTTTATCTTCTTCATCACTTTTCAAGAGCTACACAAATGGAGTTTAATGGATTCATTCTTCAAGGAGGGAAACCGGGGGATAGACAAAGAAAAATTATCGAACGGTTGCAAAATCGGGAGATCCTCTCGACAAGGTATGTTGACGAAATGGTCTCTACACTTTAGGTATCTATCATAGCATATTTCACTTATTAGATAACTTAGGTTTGCATAATTTCTTTTCCAACAAAGAACCCACCTATGAGCGATTGACAATTGAATTCTTGAGTTCCTTAATTTATATTGTCAACCCTAACACTGCTAGCACAGTTGGTACTGTCAGATTTAGAATGTTTGCTGTTGAATATGAATTCAGTACCGAAAAACTAGCCAGCCTGTTAGGAATCCCTCATGGGGACAGTGCTATTTGTGAGGCCCCTTTGGATTCGGAGTGGTCAGTTGAGGTCTTTTCCTTCTGGGAGCGTTTATCAAACACTTCCATAAACTCTTTTGAAGGAGTTCTTGCCTCAACTATCCATAACCCGGCCATCAGAGTTTTTAGATATCTGTTGGCATGCACTATTTTTGGCCGGGAGAATCCAAATAAGGTTAATGCTAGAGAGCTTCTATTTTTACAAGGAAGCCTCATAAATAGACGAATTAATTCGGTCTCGTTCATGCTTGCTCATATGACTTTAACTTTGAATAAAGCGAGACCGATTTCTTTTGGTTGATTGATTACGTCTATTGCTCGGGCACTTAACCTGAACAATGAGATGGCTACCCTAGACCCCTTACCTTCTCGCACAATTAACCTAAAATTTCTAAGAGACATGAAATTGTGTCGTTTGAGGAGAGAAGGAGGCTATATGCTTATGGTTCATGGTGTAGCCTTCCCATCTGTTATTTTACCGTGCACTAGACGTACAGACGTACGAGATGAAAGGAATTGGACCTACGCTTTAGATGCTCCACCTGTTTTGGGTCCTCTTCCTCCTAACATTCCTGATGAGGCGGGACATGACACTGATGATGAATATGATCGGAGAGAGAGATCTCCCGTACCCCATGTGTCCCACCATCATCCTTCACCACCACACACCGCACCATCTTCTTCTTCTGCAGGTACCGCTCCTGGCTTTTATATTACGGAGGAGATGTGGCGTGACCACATGGCTAGAGAGCAGAGGCGTGATGACCTACTCTCTACCATCCAACAACAGTTGGCGAATAACATGAGCTTCATGCAAGAGTCGCAGCGGAGGACAGACAGGTCCTACGACACTGTTCTACAGTCCCTGCAAACGATTACATCTACGCAAACCCGTCAGCAACAATACCACCAGCGACACATGACACTCATTGAAGCCACTCAAGGTTCCATTATGGGTAACCTTCGAGAGGTGAGGACCGCTCAGGATGCCCTGCAGGAGAGGATGGATCAGAGAGACCGTCGTCGTACCCGATCCCATCGTCCACCTCAGGATGGCGAGGGCACTAGTGGTCAGCAATAGGTTGTCAGGTAACTCTTCCCTTATCTTATTTCGAAACATTGGGGACAATGTTTGATTTAAGTGTGGGAGGAGACTCTATCATCTTTTCTTTATTACCTTTCTCATTTTTTTTCTTTATCGCTTTTCTTTGTTGTTTTTAGATAGTTTATTTCTTTTTATTTCCTTTTAGTTGTTTATTTTGCTTTTTAGTATAATGCATGAGTCTGACGAGTCACCAAATATAGTAGATCTTTAGTACAATCCTACCCCCCATACCTTTAGCCCCACCGGAAAAAAAATTGCAAAAGAAAATAGTGTTACTCTGAAAGTTTTCAGGTTTTAAAGACATGTTTTGAGTAAGGATGCGGTGACTTGGGAGAACTTTGCGAAACATCAGTATCTGTATTAGCACCATAATCTTCGTAAATATAGGAATCACTCCCGAAACCCCATATACCATGGTCTTAATTATCATTTCCGTATAAGTCCTCAGTAGTTTATCTCAGCAGTCAGCTCCGGCCTACGCATCCTCTACGTAGGGGACCGATCATGGAGAGCGTAGTGGAGGTCTGCCAGGAGGAACGGTACAAGGTTACTAGAGAGGAAGATTCTCACCGCCAGGTGGTCCACAAAATGGTCAATATTTGGGAAGAGAACTATCCCATATACCAACACGGCTAACACAACATAGAAGGCTTCCCAATTCCCTTATTTTTCCATCTTCTTAGCTTGATCTTGCAAGAACTTCCTATAAAAACCATTGAGAGCTCCCTTCACATCCCAATTGTCCACGACTTCAAAAACTTTCAAACCCCAAAGCTAAGGCTATCCTCTTGGGAGGAATACCTTCATCAAACTTCGGAAATGGATTATGATCCCTCAGGTTTCGGCCTATAATCCTCTCAAATTCCTTCAAGGTAGGAGCCAATTGGAAGTCAGAAAACGTGAAACAACGTAGAGGTGGATCATAGAATTGAGCAATAGTCACTGCAGTCATCATGTCCATCTTCTCATTTAGGATGTCCAGGATTCTTCCATAGTTTTGCACAAAGCTGTTGAGTTTGAATGGCGTTACTTTGGCAGTCAACTTTTGCAGGCTGGCAAGGTCCACGTTCTTGTATTTGAACTGAAAAGTGCTTCTTCTCTCAAGATTTATTTTGCTAACATGTCTTGTATTCCTGAAACAATGCGAAACAAACTAAGAGTTTTGCCTTTTATGGGTATGCAATGAATGGATGGATGCAATGTTTTTTTTGGGTACAGGTTCAAAGGTCCGAGGTATGGATAAATCTGATTGCTTTCCGAAATGAGGTTCTCACCGGGTGTGATCTAGGGATTTATTACAAAGGATTCCCAGAGTCATTGATTCACAAGAATGTTTGACGCTTACGGAAAATACTTTCTGGTCGTCAACTCCATCAAGGGAATCTATTCTGGGTGAGGCTCTCGTACCGACTCTTACGAAGTATTCATCTCGAGAGTCCGTACTACGCAACCATCGACTTGGTTCTAGACAGGGTACTCGGAGTCATTAATTCAAAAGAATGTTTGACGCTTGCGGAAAATACTTTCCGATCGTCAACTCCATCTAGAGAATCTATTCTGAGCGAGGTTCTCGTATCGATTCTTACGAAGTATTCACCTCGGGAATCCATACTACGCAACCATCATTTCTAGTTGGCCAAAGGTTCAATGTTCTAAAAGGTTCTTAGAGTCATAGACCCCTTTGAAACATCGAAGCTTACGAGGTATACACCTCGGGTGACAATATTTGCAAAAGGATCTACTCTAAGTGAGGTTCTCGTACCGACTCTTACGAAGTATTCACCTCGGGAGTCTGTACTACTTAACCATCACTCTATCTTATATTTTTTTACTCTAGACTCGGGTGTAGAGTCTTTCCCACATGGTCTGCAATCAAATATCCAAGTACCCAACATAGTGGAACCAATATACAACAAATATATCAATGTAAGAATAAAGATAATAAAAGCAATAAATAAGGAAAAGCCACACAATTAAACAAACAAAGGCACACAAACATCCTAACTAGGCTTGACTCACTTAGGGATCGGCAGTCCCCAGCAGAGTCGCCATCTGTCGTACCTCAGAAAATGAGAACATGGCCTAGCGAAGCGCAATTGCACGCTCGCAATGATGGACTGAATAGAGTCTCCACCGAACTTTATTTATTCCTAAAAAGGAAAGGGGAAATATCGATAAATCCCAAGAAAGAACGACAATGATATAGGTCATCGCAACCAAATTAGGGTTCGGGAGTCGATTACGCAAGGGGAAGGTATTAGCATCCCTCACGTCCGTTGTACTCAACGGGAACCATTAGGTTAGTTATGCGCGTTAATGTTAGTTTGAAATGTTAGGCTTTAAGTTATTAAGTGAGAAAGGAAGAATAGAAGAGAGGAGAATGTTTTTGGATATTTGACGAAGGACTAAACCTAAGTTTTTTATTATTGGGCCTGACAAGATTTACAAATTCTGCTCCTACGTATCTCAACAGAGAAATCAAGGCTTACGTAGTTCTGGATAGAAAAATGTTTGTTTGTTGGTGTAGCACCTCAAATTCGCCCTCCTCATTCATGCATTCATTTTAGGTCATTTAACATTTCATATTGCATTTCAGCAAAGTTCATCTGAATTACCTCTGGTCAACTTTGGTCAACTGAAGGTCAAATGGCTAGGGAATGGCTTGAGTTACTTCCAACATGTTCAAATGGGGTCTATTCATCATTCAAAACGCTAATCTTGAAGGAACAAAAGTATGTTCCTGAACTGTCATGCTCGCTAGGCGAGCAGCGTGGTTCGCCTAGCGAGTCCGAACTGGCATGCTCGCTAGGCGAGCAAATTCTTCGCTAGGCGAAGCCCACGCGTTTTGAAAATAAAAAAAAATAGAAAAATCTTGGACTTGGACCCCTCTCATTTGAGCCCACAAAGCCATGAAAATCAGGTTATAAATTCTAAAATTTCATTGAAACAAAACCCTAGAAGAAAAAGAGAGAGTGAGAACTAATTTAGAGCAGCCTCCAGAGACTGAAGGGAACTCATCTGCAAAGAACCCATTCCATCTCATATAAACCCTAAGATTATTCTGCAAGCCCAACCGTGTAATTCAATCTCATTCGATCTCTCCAATCAGGTTTTCCTTATTCCCACTACTTTATGTTTTCAATTTGAAATTTCTGAATGTATGAGGTATTATGGTTGAATTTGAAAGAGTGGATATCGTTAAGTTTTGTATGTGGGTTTAGATGTGCATGAATGTTTAAAACAATACCTTGAATGTTTGATCACTCGGTTTCTAAAATGGGTACCATAGGATTTAGGGGTTTCGGAAATCGTACTATTATCAGGAAGAACCCAGAACCCGCAGGCATTCGCTAGCACCTCGCTAAGTGAACCTGTAGCGAAGCTTCGCTAAGCGAAGCAGTAGCAATCACGACAGTAGCTGTTTTTTCTGTTTGCTCTCCAATCTGTTTTGTGTTCGTTATGACATGCTTTCTATTGCATCCGGGCACATGTTTTGTTATGTATGTCATGTCTTGTCGTGTGGATCCTTGCCCCCTGGCTTTGAGTTTTGATACCCTTTCAATGCATTTGTTTGACAAGAGGTTTAGGCCTCCTATCCTTGGTTGTTTTTTTGGTGAGCTTTTTGTGAACTTTAATGGCATGATTCATGTGGTTACATTTTGATTCTCTTATTTGGTGCAACTCTTGATTGCACCCCATCTTGTTTCTCTAACCTGTTTGTTGAGTTTTTGTGAGGGCTCACATGACTCTTGAAGAGATGGCCTGCTTGGTATTCCACTTTATTTATGGGATGCCACCTGGAGATTTATTCCGATTACTTTGCTGACTTGCTTTCTTTGATGGTGCTAGCTTGAGCAATCGCCGGGTTTCTTGCTTCTTTAGTTGTTGCTACTTTGGATTTTTATCCGTGTGGTAGATCTCTTGATCCCTTTATCTTTCCCGCATTTTACCGCTTTCTTAGCTGGAAGACCTCGATAGGAGGCGATGTTTTTTTATGTGTTTACTTTTGTGCCCAAAGACCTCCAAGAAGAGGCACCAGTGTTAAAGACCTCCATGAAGAGGCAATTGACGGATAAAAGGGATTAGTAGTCAACCCCTCTTTATTCAGTGTGTCGTTCTTTAAGCTCACACTACGTGCCGATGCTTCAGAACAGAAGCCCAGGATCTTTTGTCCGGTCAGTCAGTGGAGAGGGTTCCGTCTTTCTGAATCCCCACGCTTTGTCATGAGCTCACCCTGTCCAGGGTTAAGAGCTATGAGGTCTTATCCTCATTACCCTTTTGATATGCTCACCCTGACGTTCAGTGTCAGTGGTTAAGAGCCCGTTTGATTACCCTTCCATAGCTTGTTTGTCGAGGTTGATATGATCCCTCTTGACTAAAGCCCTACCCATGTATGTTTGAGCCCCTTTGTTGGCGTGTTTACTTTATGCATGTTTGTTTTGTATGGTGTGATCGTCTCCCCATAGGATTGCTAGGCTTCGTATAGTCTCTCGTTTGCATGTCAATTAAGGTAGCACGGTTCCTTCGTCTAGGACTTCCTTTTTGCATGAGCATTCCTAAAACACAAAGAAATTCATTGATGTTTCTTCTCCTAAGAACACGTTAACTCCTTCTACTACAGGTGAGTAAGTCTCCAAAGGTCGAGCATCCGGTAGATTGCGTAGTAACGTCGTTCACCTAAACAACACAAAACAAACAAATAGGTCAGCCGAGCTACGAAGACTCTGATTCTCATATTCAGATGAGATACGTATGCAGTGGATGCGACATCCGTGTGAGTCATTTTCTTTTGACCCCTCTTTTAGTAAATAGTACATTAGATCAACCCACACCCTTTAGACAAGAACCACAAGAGTGGATCCCGTAGAATACTACGGATGCGTAGGGGTGCTAATACCTTCCCTTCGCATAATCGACTCCCGAACCCAAGATTTGGTTGCGAGACCTTGTCTTTTCCTTTCCTTTTTCCAGGTTTACTTCGAGCGTTTCCTTCCCCTCCTTTGGGATAAATAACGCACGGTGGCGACTCTTTTGTCATTTCTTTTTCGCCGGTTGTTTTTTTCGCATTCCCTTTTTTTTAGGTTACGACAGTTGGTTGATTTTAGCGAAAGCTACTTTGTGTCAAATCGACAAAAACATTGTTGGACTACCCAAAACAGGTGGAGAAACATTGCCTTGCATTGTTTTGAAACAAAGTACCTTTTGTTTGTGAAAAGGTTTAAGAGTCAATCTAACGGAGGCGAGAAAGAAATTGATTGGTTTGATGTGTTTTGAGTAATGGCGAGAACTGGGATGAGCGAGATATCCATCTCGAACCCTAGTCTCAGGAGTGCTTGGTATCCACCACGTTCCATTTCCATCTTATTTGCAAAAGTGTTAACAAGGATTAAGTGTTTTGAATTTGATTAAGAAAGGGGTTTGAAGAAAACTGAATTGACAATTTTAAATTATGGCGAGAGCTATGATAGGCGAGGCATCCACCTCGAATCTTAATCTCAGGAGTGCATGGTATCCACCATGTTCCATTTCCATCTTCATTGAAAAAAAGTGTTTAATAGGAATTAAGTATTTTTTTTGGGTTTTATTAGGAAAAATGGCTTGACGTTGGATCAAGCATTGATGGATGTTTGAAAGAAATTTGAATGAATGTTTGAGAGAAAAAGAATAGATAAATTTGGATGATGGCGAGAGCTAGGATAGGCGAGACATCCATCTCGAACCCTAGTCTCAAAAGTGCATGGTATCCACCACGTTCCATTTCCATCTTTATTGAAAAGGTATTAAATATGAATTAATATTTTTTGAGTTTTTATTATGAAAAATGGCTTGACGTTGGATGAAGCATTTATGAAGGTTTGAAAGAAATGGAATAGAATGGGAGGAAGAAATGGATTGATTTGTTTATTGAGAAAATACTCGACGTTGGGTCGAGTTTTTATTTTTGATCTTTTGGAAATGGTTGATTTTATTCTTGTGTTAGTAGCTAACTAAACAGTCAAGCAAGTAAATAAATAAAAAGCGATAAAATTATTACATGCCATGGGAGTGGGGGTACATTTTTCGAATGGGGATTCAAAGTAATGAAATAATTAAATTGGGCCCAAGCAATGTGATGTATGAGCGTAAGTGCAAGAGAACTGTCTCATTGTAAGAAGTCCCAAGAGTAAGCCATGTGAAGAAAATAAATAACATAACAAGTTATATTTACAAGGCAATGACGTGCACAGAGATGGAAATTTGAAAAAGCAAACAAGAAACCTAGATAATGTGCTCAAAGCCGGTTTGCACATATTGACTATAGTTGAAATGTCATATGTGATTAATCATAACGCGGCGAAATTCTATTGATATCTCGATAAAATAATTATAAATAAACACACATGAGAGTTGTTGAATCCATAAATTAAAATCGATGCTTTGTCAATTAAAATAAATAAAATACAAACATTAATATCAACAAGTGTCGGAAAAACGGGAATGAAACATAAAAATATTAAAAAAGAAAATAATAAATAAAAATGATAAAATAATGAAATAAATAGGAAATGACATGCACTAGGATCGAACCCACCACACAAGGGGAGATGAGACATCTTCCCCTCCACCCGGCCACAGGTGGTGAGCTGTTAGACTAACAACGATCCAAACATATGGACAAGAACAAATAAAATAAATAATAATAATAATAAACTAACTAAAAAAAGAGGTGAAATGGGTCGTAGGAGTTTGGGCCAAAATAAAACAAAGCACCCAACAGTCCCTTGGACTATCTGGGTTCGGGTCGAAGGAGACCCGCTCCAGCTTGGCCCGAGGTGAGGTGGCACCAGAGATATGGAACAACACTCTAGCCACGTGGATGTTGGGTGACGAACAAAGGAGAATAAATCTCCATTAATGGCTAGGTGTCAGCCATTAATGGGAACACGGCCAAATGGGAAAACCAAAAGGGCATCGGGAAAATGAAAAGCAGCACAAGCGTCAAATCCAGACTTTAAAACTCAAATCACAACAAAACTTGAAAAAATCAAAGCAGCGAAAAAAACGATACCTCGTCTTCCTCCCTCCACGAAACAAATCAGCTCTTCACAAAAATGTAAAAAAAAACTTTCCACCTCCGATTGCAATGAGGTCGACGGCGACGAAAGGGTGATATTGGGTCCTCCTTCAAATGCTCTCTCTTCCGTCGATCCCACCTCGACGCGTGCTCGCTCTCTGACTTTGTCCTTGGTAGAGACTTCATCCAACGCGTCCAGATGAAGTTCTAGGATCCTCTCTAAAAACGCAGACTCTAGGTTCGTTCGAATTTTTTATTACTGCTGAATTTCTCATTAGGGTTTTCCTTTCTTTTCTTTTCTATCTGAGTTTTGTCTCTTATGAACAGTATCAGCCGCCCCATGAGGAGAAAGTTCTCCCATTTATATTCATCTTACTAGGGTTTCGAATTGGCCGCCGAGATCAAAAGGATAATGGACTTGGAAATGCTTGTGATGTTGCCAGTTTGTCTACCCCATTTTGATGCTTATTCTGAAAAAGGTAACTTGTACCTTGTACCTTCTTCTAAAAATATTTTGATTCCCTTTTGTTGCTTGTGAATTTTTACTGCCTTACCGAGTTGTTGTGATTTTACTGCAGTGAATTTGGTTGCAACTTTGAGGCTTCTGTTAACAACACTCAACCTTGCAAGAGCAACCTTCTTGAGATCAGGCCTGTAGTAGTTATCTTCCATTGGTTTTGAACAGCCTTAGCCATCCTCCTAAACTCCTTCTTCATCACAGATTTATGAAGCAAAGCGGAAGGCTTGTTCTGCTTCCTTGGCTTGGAGGAAGTTAGCAGGCTTCAAGTTAGAGTGCACAATACGTTCCTCGTGAATTGTATTGATAGCTTGAAGAATTTGCTGCCAATAAAATCGAAGCCAGTTTTCATCTATCATCTCGTTTGATTCACTCAGCTTCTTCCACTACTGTGACAACATATGAGCTAAATCAATTTCACCATATTCAACTCAGAGTCGACACAAGAATCAAATGTTTGCACCACAGTTGCAGCCTTACCAACTGATAATTTATTCGCTTTTTCGACAAAAGTGTTTATATTTGTTGATTCCATAACTCTTTCAAGTTCTCAGTAACCTTCTCAATGGAGCCGTCGGCTTCAACTTCAGTTTTAACATCCGCAAGCTCCACGGGATTCTGAGTTGCAGTCTTAAAGTCCTGCAGCAAAACATCTTTACTCTCCACCATATGTTCAACCTATTCAGCGACTAGGGCGGATTGAAGGGTGACCTCAGCGGCAGCCAACAAGCCGGCGGTGCTCTCTATGATATCAGAAATGTTCGAAGCTTCTCCAAAGCTCGAAACAGCACTGTCAGAAAAGACGAAGTCTCCAAAGTCATACTCATCAGCAACATTCTGAGAAGAATTAAAGACACCTCCTCCTCCAACAGATGTTGTATACTCATTCCCTACAGAACTGGTTGGAGATTGAGCAGAGCTAGTCTGCACTTCACCGCCATAAGGAACAAGGCTAAAGTTCTCTGATTCAGAAAACTTGGAAGCATTTCTGGACGTGATTGCATTAATACCACTCTTCAGCATGCGAACCCCATTATGCAGATTGTAAATGTTCCAAAGGAGCTGCTCATAGGAAACATCAACGTTGGTGCATTAATTTTCCTTGTTGCTGATATTGTTGTTTGTACTGTTGACTCTGCAGCACCTGAGGTTCCTGATGTTTTAGTTGGGGGTGAAGCATAGTTGAACCTGACTGATGGTTGTGCTTGTACCAGAGGCAGAGAAGCACAAGTGCCATGACATAAAGACACAGAAATGACATTGTGTATGGAATTTTATTCACATTTGTATGATAATTTAGAGATCATTGCAATTGGATAATCGATTTCTAAATAACTTACTTCTTTGAGCCCTCAACTATGTAGGAAGCATGGAGGTCCATGGAGTACTTCATGGAATCAATGGCAGACCTGGCTTGTGGCAGCAGCGTAAATCTCTTCAAACCTTTGAGCAATCTTCCAAAGTTCAAGTAATCCCTCATTCCCAGAAACAGGAAGATGCTTTTTTAATGTGCCCGTTATTTTGTTGATAATTCTTCAGCGGGATTTAGGATGCAGCTGAATTCTCCAATCAGCAGTGTCGAGAGTGGGTTCAGAAACCTGATTAGGCATCCAATTATTGGAATCCATCCAATCTCAAATATCAGAAAGACAAACCACATTGTTTTTTTTGAATTAACGTAACTGTTGATATCAGTAACACCAACATTCATATCATGATTTTCCTTCATCCTGGTTTAAAATTCTGGTATGCCTGTAACACCCCGATAATAATAAAATAATTATTTAAATTGAGTTAATAATTTATTTATTAATTTAGTTAAATAATTGGAAATTTTATTATTATTATTTTTGGATTATTATTATTATTCGGAAAATATATATATGTTGGAAATAAGAGAAAGAATCCCATTTTGGTAAAAAGAAAGTTTCACGTGAAAACAGAGAGACGATCGTGAAAGAGGAAAAGGGCAAAGAGACAGAGCAAGGGCTGAAGGTTGAAGAGAGAAAAGCTTGGAGCTCAAAGATTTGCCGGATTAATCAGGTAAGGGGGGTTTATCGTCGATTAATGGGTATTATGGGATAATATGTGATGGGTAGTGATAAGCCGTTAATTTGACCCTAATTGGGATTGTTGATGCTGAAGAATTATGTTGGATAAATTGTATTTAGACTGAAATTGAATCTGTGTTTGGGTTAGTTGTGAAATTCCGAACGTATAGCTTTTTACGGAATCGGAATCGGAGGTCCGGAAGTCCTCCAACGGCGGGAAATGCGGAGAATTCTGCATTCTGCCTTGTGTTAGCGCAGGAACTGCTGTTTTGTCTGCGTTAACCGGTTAACCCAGGGTGTTAACCGGTTAACACTGTTATAATTGGTGAAAATGTGCTGTTTTGCCTGCGTTAACCGGTTAACCCAGGGCGTTAACCGGTTAACACTGTTGCGTTTTGCCAGAAAATGTGTTTTTGCCTGCGTTAACCGGTTAACCCAGGGCGTTAACCGGTTAACACTGTTGCAGAGTGGAAAAATTGGCTTTTTAATGTTGTGTACATAATTGAGAGTTGGCCTATGTTGGCGTATGATGTAATAGGGATTAGATCGCGCTGTTTTGAGCAGTATCGGTATTAGTAGAGTGTGCTAATACTGTGTTTAATTGATTTACATGATAATGATGTGTTGATACATGTGTTGATGATGTATGATGATATGCATACTGACGTGAATGTATATATTATGCATGTATGTGTGAATGGACTGTTGTATGGCTTAGAGTGTGAGCATATGTCTATTCTTGAATTGTTGTTGATGTTGCATTGCTAGATGATTAGCGTGCATGGCATAGCCTCTGGGGCTGTAGCTAATTCCCATGGTGAGGAATTAGTGAGTGAATCATTGTGGATTTGTTGTTGATGTTTGCATACTAGATGATTAGTGTGCATAGTCTAGCCTTTGGGGCTGTAGCTAATTCCCATGGTGAGGAATTAGTGAGTGAGTCATTAGATCTCAAAAGAGTGGGACTAGTGAGCTTAGTAGCCGCATCTGGATTGATCGGTGAGCTTGAACTATATGTTCAAGAATAGTCGGTACCGCATGTGTTGAGTCTCATTGCATAATGTATGTATGGCGTATAATATGAATGGATGTATTCCAATATTATACGTGTATTTGTGTTGTTGTAGAGTATGATTTGAGATTATACTTGTGTGTGATGGAATGTTGAGTATGATGTGAGCTGATGTGCTGTTACTGATTGTATGTTGTGATTAGGGTGATTAATGTGTTAAATTACTTAACATGACATTATATTCTATAATGCTTATTATATTGATTGAGGAACTCACCCTTACAACTATTTTTCAGGTAACGAGAAATGAGTTGAGTAGAAACGAATGTTTGGAGTCTAGTGTAGTCTCCTTAGTGGGTCGTGCTCTGATAGATGTAACATCGGGATGGGATATTTACCTTGTTGAATAATTTACATTGAATGTTACATGTTTTACATGATTGAGGAGATCTCTATCCGTTGCGTTTTATGCAATTGTTTATGTTTTGAATTAATAAAAGAGCATGACCGTTATATGGTTGAATGGTGTGAATATTATGCGTGACACCCTTGTATGGCATAATTACTCTGAATTGTTATATGTTTATTATTTTTAATTAAATATTTGGGGTATTTTAGAAGGGTGTTACAATGCCTGCAACTCTTTGTCGCATTTGTTTTCCTTTTCTCCATCAGGTAGCGAATTTGATAAACTGAAAAGCTTGTTTATTTCATTTGAGAAGTTGGCTATTTAAAACCCTTACATAACAGAATCTGCACTAGCCTAAAAAATAGGACTTCCTAAAGACTAGGCAACTTATTAACAATTCAGAAAATAACTCCTACAAACTAGAAAATAACTCCTACAAATTAGGACATTAACGTTAACAAATTCTCCCTTAAACTAAGTAGATTACTTAGTTTACTTCACATACTCCAAGTAAATCTCTAAGCTTCTGAAATTGTTCCAGCTTGAGAGGCTTTGTTAGGATATCAGCAACTTGATCCTGTGAGCCACAATGAACTAAACAGATTGCTCCTTTCTTGCATAAATCTCTTAGAAAATGGAATCGAACTGCAATATGCTTACTCCTTTTGTGCAGAACCGGATTTTTGGATAATTTTATTGTTGAACTATTATCACAAAAAATGGTTGTGCACTCATTATTATCACAGCCAAGCCTTTTAAGAACCATCTTCATCCACATCGCTTGACAAGCACACCCTTGTATGGCATAATTACTCTGAATTGTTATATGTTTATTATTTTTAATTAAATATTTGGGGTATTTTAGAAGGGTGTTACATTAGTGGTATCAGAGCATAGTCGGTCGAGTCGAGTCGTAATTATTCTGTTTCCCTGTACAGTATAGGTGTTGTGTAACCCTATCAGTACTTATTGTTTTAGTTTGTTTGGGTTTTCAGAATAGAGATGGCTGGAAGAGGTAGAGATGATGCTGCGATTGCTGAGGCTCTGGGTATGCTAGCTGGAGTACTTGGAGGAAATCCGAATGTTGTGGGAATGGGAGCTGCTCGTCAACTGAGTGAGTTCCAGAAGAATAATCCTCCAATGTTCAAGGGAGCATACGATCCAGATGGTGCTCAGAAGTGGTTGAAGGAGATCGAGAGGATCTTCCGAGTAACTGAGTGTGCCGATAACCAGAAGGTCAGGTTCGGTACGCATATGCTGTCAGAAGAAGCTGATGATTGGTGGGTTGCTACCCGCACTGAGTTGGAATCTGCTGGGAATACTGAGATCACTTGGGCTGTGTTCAGAGAGAGATTTCTGAGGAAGTACTTTCCAGAGGATGTCAGAGGAAAGAAAGAGATAGAGTTTTTGGAATTGAAGCAGGGCAATCGGTCTGTGACTGAGTATGCTGCGAAGTTCACAGAGCTGTCAAAGTATTACACTCCCTATAATAAGGCTGCTGGAGAATTTTCGAAATGTGTGAAGTTTGAGAACGGGTTGCGTCCCGAGATCAAGCAGGCTATTGGATATCAGCGGATCAGAGTGTTTTCTGACTTGGTTGACTGTTGCAGGATTTTTGAACAGGATTCCAAAGCCAGAGCAGAGAGCTATCAACAGAGGGTTGATAGGAAAGGCAAGAATCAGAATGATCGTGGAAAACCGTATGCAGCAGGCAAAGGTTTCCAGAAGCAGAGTGGGATGAAGAGGCCTAGTGGGGGAGACTCTAGTGCTCCTGCTAAGTGTTATAGATGTGGTCGGGCTGGACATCGTGTCCATGAGTGTACCAGTGCTGAGATGAAGTGTTTCAAGTGTGGAAAAGGTGGTCATTTGGCTGCAGAGTGCCGGTTGAAAACTGTAACTTGTTTCAACTGTGGAGAGTTGGGCCATATCAGTCCACAGTGTCCTAAGCCGAAGAAAGAGAATCAGTCAGGAGGCAAGGTCTTTGCTTTATCGGGTTCTGAGACTTCTGCAGATGATCGTTTGATCCGAGGTACGTGTTATATTAATGGCTTTCCTCTTATAGCTATTATTGACACCGGTGCTACTCATTCCTTTATATCTTTGGATTGTGCTGTGAAACTTAAGTTAGAGATATCTGAGATGCTTGGAAGTATGGTGATTGATACTCCTGCGAAGGGTTCAGTGACTACTACTTCAGTTTGTTTGAATTGTCCCTTGAGTATTTTTGGTAGAGACTTTGGGATAGACCTTGTGTGTCTTCCACTAGTGCAGATTGATGTTATTCTGGGTATGAACTGGTTGGTGTGTAACCGAGTTTATATCAACTGTTTTGATAAGACTGTGGTATTTCCTGAGATTGAGGAAGGTAAGGATTTGTTTCTATCAGCAAGGCAGGTGAATGAGGAAGTAGCAGGTGGGGCAGAGTTGTTTATGTTGTTAGCGACTTTAGAGGCTAAAGATAAACTGGTGATTGGCGATCTAGCCGTGGTGTGTGATTTTCCTGATGTGTTTCCGGAAGAGGTGAATGAATTGCCGCCAGAACGTGAAGTTGAGTTCTCGATTGATTTGGTACCGGGTACTAGACCGATATCGATGGCTCCGTACCGTATGTCTGCTGTTGAGTTAGCTGAATTGAAGAGTCAGCTGGAAGATCTGTTGGATAAGAAATTTATTCGTCCGAGTGTGTCACCGTGGGGTGCACCAGTGTTGTTGGTTAAGAAGAAAGAAGGTACTATGAGGTTGTGTGTGGACTACAGGCAACTGAATAAAGTGACGATCAAGAATCGGTATCCTTTGCCGAGGATTGATGATTTGATGGATCAAATGGTTGGTGCGAGTGTGTTCAGCAAGATAGATTTGAGATCTGGGTATCATCAGATACGTGTGAAAACTGAGGATATTCAGAAGACTGCTTTCAGAACAAGGTATGGACATTATGAGTATTCTGTAATGCCTTTTGGTGTGACTAATGCGCCTAGAGTATTCATGGAGTATATGAATAGGATTTTTCACCCGTACCTAGATAAGTTTGTTGTGGTGTTTATTGATGATATTTTGGTGTATTCGAAATCTGAAGAAGAGCATGCTGAGCATTTGAGAGTGGTTTTAGAAGTCCTACGAGAAAAGAAGTTATTTGCTAAACTCTCTAAATGTGAATTTTGGTTAGAAGAGGTTAGTTTTCTTGGTCATGTGATTTCAAGAGGTGGTGTTGCTGTGGATCCTTCTAAGATAGAAGCGGTATCTAAGTGGGAAGCTCCGAAGTCTGTTGCTGAGATTCGAAGTTTCCTTGGTTTGGCTGGTTATTATAGGAAGTTTATTGAGGGATTTTCTAAGTTGGCGTTACCGTTGACGATGTTGACTAGAAAGGGGCAAGCATTTGTTTGGGACTCGAAATGCGAAGGAGGTTTCCAAGAGTTAAAGAGAAGGTTGACTACTGCTCCTATTCTGATATTACCGAGTTCGTCGGAATCATTTGAAGTTTACTGTGATGCTTCATTGTTGGGCTTGGGTGGTGTGTTGATGCAGAATAAGCAGGTTATAGCTTGTGCTTCGAGACAACTGAGAGTTCATGAGAAGAACTATCCGACACATGATTTAGAGTTGGCAGCTGTGGTATTTGTTCTGAAATTATGGAGGCATTACTTGTATGGGTCGAGATTTGAGGTTTTCAGTGACCATAAAAGTTTAAAGTATTTGTTTGATCAGAAAGAGCTGAATATGAGACAGAGGAGATGGTTAGAATTTCTGAAGGATTATGACTTTGGTTTGAATTACCATCCGGGTAAAGCAAATGTAGTGGCTGATGCATTGAGTCGGAAATCATTACATATGTCTATGTTAATGGTTAGAGAATTGGATTTAATTGAGCAGTTTAGAGACTTGAGTTTGGTGTGTGAGAGTACTCACAATAGTGTTAAATTGGGAATGTTGAAGTTAACCAGTGGTATTCTGGATGAGATCAGAGAGGGTCACAAATCCGATGTGTTTTCGTTGATAAGTTGACCTTAGTGAATCAAGGCCAAGGTGGTGAATTCAGAGTTGATGAGAATGGTGTTTTGAAATTTGGTAATCGGGTGTGTATTCCGGATGTTACCGAACTTAAGAAGAGTATTCTTGAAGAAGGACATCGTAGTGGCCTGAGTATTCATCCTGGAGCTACGAAGATGTATCATGATTTGAAAAAGTTATTTTGGTGGCCGGGGATGAAAAGAGAAATTGCGAGTTTTGTTTATTCCTGTTTGACTTGTCAGAAGTCAAAGATTGAGCATCAGAAGCCGTCTGGGCTAATGCAACCGTTGGCTATTCCAGAGTGGAAGTGGGATAGTATCAGTATGGATTTTGTTTCTGGTTTGCCGAGGACAAATAAGAATTTTGAAGCCATTTGGGTGATTGTTGACAGGTTGACAAAGTCGGCTCATTTCATTCCGATCAGAATGGATTATCCGTTAGAGAGATTGGCTGAGTTGTATATTGAGAAGGTTGTAAGTTTGCATGGTATTCCGTCGAGTATTGTTTCGGACAGAGATCCTAGATTTACATCGAAGTTCTGGGAAGGTTTGCAGAGGGCTTTGGGAACTAAGCTGAGATTGAGTTCTGCATATCATCCGCAGACTGATGGTCAGACTGAGAGGACGATTCAGTCATTAGAGGATCTTTTGAGAGCTTGTGTTTTGGAAAAGGGAGGTGCTTGGGATTGTTATTTACCTTTGATTGAGTTTACCTACAACAATAGTTTTCATTCGAGCATTGGTATGGCACCGTTTGAAGCTTTGTATGGTAGGAGATGTCGGACACCTTTGTGTTGGTATGAGTCCGGTGAGAGTGCAGTGGTTGGACCGGAGATTGTTCAACAGACTACGGAAAAGATTAAGATGATTCAGGAGAAGCTGAGAATTGCTCAGAGTCGTCAGAAGAGTTATCATGATAAGAGGAGGAAGTCACTTGAGTTCCAAGAGGGAGATCATGTGTTTCTTCGTGTTACTCCGATAACTGGTGTTGGTCGAGCTTTGAAGTCGAAGAAGTTGACACCTCGATTTATTGGTCCTTATCAGATTTTGGAGAGGATAGGGGAGGTAGCCTATCGTGTCGCTTTACCGCCGTCGCTTGCGAATTTGCATGAGGTTTTTCATGTGTCTCAGTTGAGGAGGTACATCCATGATCCGTCGCATGTAGTCCAAGTAGATGATGTACAGGTGAGAGATAACCTGACTGTTGAGACATCACCTATGAGGATCGAGGATCGAGAGTTGAAGCAGTTGCGGGGTAAAGAGATTGCCTTGGTGAAGGTAGCTTGGGGAGGACCAGCAGGTGGCAACGTGACTTGGGAACTGGAGAGTAAGATGAAGGAGTCTTACCCAGAGTTGTTCGCTTGAGTTATGTTTTCGAGGACGAAAACTCTTTTAGTGGGGGAGAGTTGTAACACCCCGATAATAATAAAATAATTATTTAAATTGAGTTAATAATTTATTTATTAATTTAGTTAAATAATTGGAAATTTTATTATTATTATTTTTGGATTATTATTATTATTCGGAAAATATATATATGTTGGAAATAAGAGAAAGAATCCCATTTTGGTAAAAAGAAAGTTTCACGTGAAAACAGAGAGACGATCGTGAAAGAGGAAAAGGGCAAAGAGACAGAGCAAGGGCTGAAGGTTGAAGAGAGAAAAGCTTGGAGCTCAAAGATTTGCCGGATTAATCAGGTAAGGGGGGTTTATCGTCGATTAATGGGTATTATGGGATAATATGTGATGGGTAGTGATAAGCCGTTAATTTGACCCTAATTGGGATTGTTGATGCTGAAGAATTATGTTGGATAAATTGTATTTAGACTGAAATTGAATCTGTGTTTGGGTTAGTTGTGAAATTCTGAACGTATAGCTTTTTACGGAATCGGAATCGGAGGTCCGGAAGTCCTCCAACGGCGGGAAATGCGGAGAATTCTGCATTCTGCCTTGTGTTAGCGCAGGAACTGCTGTTTTGTCTGCGTTAACCGGTTAACCCAGGGTGTTAACCGGTTAACACTGTTATAATTGGTGAAAATGTGCTGTTTTGCCTGCGTTAACCGGTTAACCCAGGGCGTTAACCGGTTAACACTGTTGCGTTTTGCCAGAAAATGTGTTTTTGCCTGCGTTAACCGGTTAACCCAGGGCGTTAACCGGTTAACACTGTTGCAGAGTGGAAAAATTGGCTTTTTAATGTTGTGTACATAATTGAGAGTTGGCCTATGTTGGCGTATGATGTAATAGGGATTAGATCGCGCTGTTTTGAGCAGTATCGGTATTAGTAGAGTGTGCTAATACTGTGTTTAATTGATTTACATGATAATGATGTGTTGATACATGTGTTGATGATGTATGATGATATGCATACTGACGTGAATGTATATATTATGCATGTATGTGTGAATGGACTGTTGTATGGCTTAGAGTGTGAGCATATGTCTATTCTTGAATTGTTGTTGATGTTGCATTGCTAGATGATTAGCGTGCATGGCATAGCCTCTGGGGCTGTAGCTAATTCCCATGGTGAGGAATTAGTGAGTGAATCATTGTGGATTTGTTGTTGATGTTTGCATACTAGATGATTAGTGTGCATAGTCTAGCCTTTGGGGCTGTAGCTAATTCCCATGGTGAGGAATTAGTGAGTGAGTCATTAGATCTCAAAAGAGTGGGACTAGTGAGCTTAGTAGCCGCATCTGGATTGATCGGTGAGCTTGAACTATATGTTCAAGAATAGTCGGTACCGCATGTGTTGAGTCTCATTGCATAATGTATGTATGGCGTATAATATGAATGGATGTATTCCAATATTATACGTGTATTTGTGTTGTTGTAGAGTATGATTTGAGATTATACTTGTGTGTGATGGAATGTTGAGTATGATGTGAGCTGATGTGCTGTTACTGATTGTATGTTGTGATTAGGGTGATTAATGTGTTAAATTACTTAACATGACATTATATTCTATAATGCTTATTATATTGATTGAGGAACTCACCCTTACAACTATTTTTCAGGTAACGAGAAATGAGTTGAGTAGAAACGAATGCTTGGAGTCTAGTGTAGTCTCCTTAGTGGGTCGTGCTCTGATAGATGTAACATCGGGATGGGATATTTACCTTGTTGAATAATTTACATTGAATGTTACATGTTTTACATGATTGAGGAGATCTCTATCCGTTGCGTTTTATGCAATTGTTTATGTTTTGAATTAATAAAAGAGCATGACCGTTATATGGTTGAATGGTGTGAATATTATGCGTGACACCCTTGTATGGCATAATTACTCTGAATTGTTATATGTTTATTATTTTTAATTAAATATTTGGGGTATTTTAGAAGGGTGTTACAATGCCTGCAACTCTTTGTCGCATTTGTTTTCCTTTTCTCCATCAGGTAGCGAATTTGATAAACTGAAAAGCTTGTTTATTTCATTTGAGAAGTTGGCTATTTAAAACCCTTACATAACAGAATCTGCACTAGCCTAAAAAATAGGACTTCCTAAAGACTAGGCAACTTATTAACAATTCAGAAAATAACTCCTACAAACTAGAAAATAACTCCTACAAATTAGGACATTAACGTTAACAAATTCTCCCTTAAACTAAGTAGATTACTTAGTTTACTTCACATACTCCAAGTAAATCTCTAAGCTTCTGAAATTGTTCCAGCTTGAGAGGCTTTGTTAGGATATCAGCAACTTGATCCTGTGAGCCACAATGAACTAAACAGATTGCTCCTTTCTTGCATAAATCTCTTAGAAAATGGAATCGAACTGCAATATGCTTACTCCTTTTGTGCAGAACCGGATTTTTGGATAATTTTATTGTTGAACTATTATCACAAAAAATGGTTGTGCACTCATTATTATCACAGCCAAGCCTTTTAAGAACCATCTTCATCCACATCGCTTGACAAGCACATGCCGCCGCTGCTACGTATTCAGCCTCCGTCGTTGACAGTGTCACAATTGGTTGCTTTCTAGAAGACCAAGCTACTGCTCCTGAAATGATCATGAAAGCATATCCTGAAGTGCTCTTTCTATCCTCCAAACATCCTGCGTAATCATTGTCGTTGTAGGCAGTCAACATGTTACTTGCTCCTTTCTGATATAAAATGCCAAAGCTGGTAGTTCCCTTCACGTACCTTAGCACCCTTTTTGCAGCATTAAGATGAAGTTCTGTAGGTTGAGACATGTACCTACTAATTAAGCTCACTGCATACATCAAATCTGGACGAGTTGATGTTAAGTAAATCAAGCTCCCAACTAGCTGTTTGTAGAAAGTGCTCTCAACCATAACTCCATTCTCATCTTTCGAAATTTTGAAACCAGGAACTATAGGATTTAAAATAGCATTGCATTCTTCCATTTGAAATCTTTTAAGTACATCCCATGCATACTTCTTTTGTCTAATGAAGATTCCATTTTCCAATTGTTGCACCTCAATACCAAGGAAATACCTCATCTTTCCTAAATCCGACATATCGAATTACTTCATCATTGACCTCTTAAATTCCATCATCATTGATTCATCATTCCCAGAATATATTAAATCATCAACATATAAACTTACAATCAAAAGTTTACCTTGAATGCTAGTTTTAACGAACAGAGTTTGCTCGCTGGAGCACTTCTCAAATCCCTCCCTTAAGAAATATGATTCGATGCAACTAAACCAAGCTCGAGGAGCTTGTTTGAGTCCATATAGAGCTTTTCTAAGCTTGTACACTTTGTGAGGTTCATCTTTCTTCACAAAACCAAGGGGCTGCTCTACATAGACATCCTCCATTAACTCGACATGTAAAAATGCAGATTTGACGTCAAGTTGATATACCTTCCATTCCTTCTGAGCAGCCAGTGCAAGAATAATTCTGACAATGTCCATTCGAGCCACCGGTGCGAAGACTTCAGCATAATCAATTCCATATCGCTGCACATACCCTTTGGAGACCAATCGGGCTTTAAATTTCTCCACTTCACCGAGCTCATTCAGTTTCGTTTTGAAAACCCACTTTACTCCAATCTGCTTTGCGCCTTTTGGTAAATCAGTGAGGAACCATGTATTGTTCTTTTCTATGCTCTTGATTTCAACCTCCATAGCTTTCTTCCAATGTTCATTTTTCATAGCTTCTTCAAAATTATCAGGGTCTGAATTTGTACCTACAGCAAAATTAATTTCATTATCTGAAAAACCTTCTACGATCACATAATCATTCATCCAGATAGGTGGCCTCCTGTTTCGTACTTCTGTATCGGAGTGTGAGGAAGTGCTGAAAATTGACGGATGTGTTGTTGCATCACTTGTCTCAATTTCATCTTCAAAAACAGCAGCATTATCATCAAAATTTGGATGTGCAGCCTCCAAGTCCCCATCAATTTCCTCTTCTACAGTTATTTTATCTTCACTTTCTCCCCATTCAAGCTCATCAAGTATCTGCTGCTTATAGCTCTTATCCCAATCCCATTTTTTCTTCTCTTCAAACACAACATCCCTGCTGATTACTACCTTCTTTGACACGGGATCATATACTTTGTATCCTTTTGATTCATCGCTAATTCCCAACAGAATGCCACTTATACTTTTGCTTTCCAACTTCGTTCTTTTTGCATCTGGTACATGTATGTGGCATACACACCCAAAGACCCTGAGGTGTTCAACTGATGGTTTTGCTCCACTCCAAACTTCTTCTGGAGTTGTATCTTTTAAGGCTACTGTGGGACATCGATTGAGAACATAAACTGCCCACTTTACTGCTTCAGGCCAAAAAGGTTTTGGAATACCTTTTTCAGACAACATGCTTCTTACACAGTTCATCACTGTACGATTTTTCCTTTCAGCGACTCCGTTTTGTTGAGGAGTGTATGTCGTCGTCAGTTGTCTTTTAATTCCATTGTCTTTACAGAAATCGTTGAACTCAATAGAGGTGAACTCCCCCCCTCGATCTGTTCGTAAGCATTTGATAGAAAGACCGGTTTCTTTCTCAACAAATGTCTTAAATATTTTGAATACAGCAAATGTATCTGACTTTGCATGCAAAATATACGACCAAACTTTCCGGCTATAATCATCAATTAAGCATAGCACATATTTTCTTTCACTATTAGAAATAGGTGAAATTGGACCACACAAGTCAGCATGAATAAGTTCTAACCTTTGTGTTGCTCTTCATGTGCTTCTTTTTGGAATGGGCTCCCTGTGTTGCTTTCCTTTCAAACAGTCTACACAGACTTCATTTGAGATTGTCAATTGAGGCAAACCTTGCACCATTTTCTTACTCTGCAAGATTTGGAGATTTGTGTTGCTGATATGTCCCAATCTGTAGTGCCATATGTCTGTGAGGTCCTCACTTGCTGCATTGAAACATACTTCCTGTTTTGGATGGAGGGACATTGATAGCATCTTGGCTACCAAGATGAACATCCGATTTGCCGTCATTTTGGTTTGAATGATCAAACCTCTCTGTGGATGAAACATTTTGCACATTCCAGCTTCTATAAGGATGGAAAGACCTCTTTCCTGGAGTTGCCCAATGCTTAGAAGATTATTTTTGAGTTCAGGAACACAGAAGACATCACCGACAGTGAACTTAGCATTATCAACCTCCATTTTGATGCTTCCTTTTCCAGAAACTTGCATTCTAGTATCGTTGCCCAGCTTCACAGTTTGTTGAGAGACACTTCCAAATTCATAGAATAGAGCTTTGTTACCACACATGTGATTACTACAGCCTGAATCCAAGAACCAAATGTCTTCTCGCTTTGCTCCAATTTCATCGACATAGGCCATCAGCAACATCTCCTCCTTCTCGTCCTGCGTAATTTGAATGCTTTCCTAATGTAGAGCATTCATATTGGAAGTGGCCAAAATTGTGACATCGGTAACATTCCACATTAGCTTTGTTTAGATATGTTCTCCCTCTTCCTCGACCTCCTCTAATTTCTCCTCTTCCTCGACCTCTCCCTCTTTCAGATCTCCCTTCATGAGTCACCTTCAGCAATACTTGTTCTTCTCCGTCGACATTCTTCATTCTCTGCTCATGGATCAACAAGCTGCTTTGAAGTTCATCGACTGTAAGAGTGTCGACATTGTTGGATTCTTCAATGGAGCAAACAACATAATTAAATTTTGGTACAAGGGATCTGAGAATCTTCCCTGTAATATCCCTTTCTTATACAGTTTCTCCACACGCTTTCATCCGTTTGGCAATGGAAAGAGTTCACCCGAAATAGGCATTAACAGTCTCTCCCTCCTTCATTCTGAGTATTTCAAACTCAGACTTCAATGTTTGCAATTGAGCCATCTTCACCCTCGTGGAACCCTTGAACTTTTGTTTCATAGAGTCCCAAATCTGCTTGGAAGTATCATCATTGAGTATGGTCTCCAAGATTTCTCTATCAATTGGTTGATACAGATAATTCTTTATCTTCATATCTTTCAACCGTTGCTCCTCTATCACCTTCATTTGTGCTTCTGTCGCTTGAGTGCCTTCTGGAACCGTGTCGATTCCCTTCTCAATTAGGGTCCAATATTCCTTTGCACGAAGGAAATTCTCCATCAGTTTTGCCCAGTGCTCATAGTACCCATCGAATCTTGGAATTGCCGGTTGCATGAACTTCCCATTGGCACTGCTACTCTCAGCCATCTCTGCTCTCAGAGTTTCACTCTTTGCTGAAGCTTTTTTTTTAATCAAGCCCTAATCGTTGAGCTCTGATGCCAAATGATAAACTGAAAAGCTTGTTTATTTCATTTGAGAAGTTGGCTATTTAAAACCCTTACATAACAGAATCTGCACTAGCCTAAAAAATAGGACTTCCTAAAGACTAGGCAACTTATTAACAATTCAGAAAATAACTCCTACAAACTAGAAAATAACTCCTACAAATTAGGACATTAACGTTAACAGAATTAACTTCTTTATCAATCTCGCTTTGTTGAAAATTGGCTACAGGATTTGCTTATTCAACTCGTGAAGACTTGTTTTTATACATGAAAAGACTTGCTACACTAGTTAAAATATCTTCAATCTTGTCAACTATCTTTGGATGCACCACCAAAATCAGATTCCTTAGGTATCTCATCCACGGCAGCACCACCTTTTTCATTGAGTGATGCTTCAGGATCAATCCACTTCTTTGCTGCAGAAGATTATTGGTGCAATTTGTCTGCTTCCATAACTGGTTTACATAAGGTGTGTTTAAAACATTCCTTCAATGAGCAAAGCAGATTAGTCCCTCCTATCACCTCTACTTCGGGACAAGCTTCTACTATTGGTTCTCTTTGTGCTTCATCCGACGATTGTACATAAGGCGGAAATAGATAACAAGTTTGAGATTCACCCAGTTCGTTTTCACAACATGATGCTTCAGTCCCAAAAGAGTCATTCTCATCATCAAATGTTTCTTTGTTAAATTGGCTTTTAATTTCATCATCATCACAATATAAAGAACCAATGTTCTTCAATGCATTTGCATTGAATTGGGAGACAAAGTGAAGAAGGTAAATCCTACCGGAAACCCCAAGTAGGAAGCTCTCACCTCTATCTTCCAGTCATAAGTGTTGCAGAGAAATCTGCTTTGTTGAAAGTAATCCCAGCAGTACATATGTTCTCAAAGGAGGGCAACTCATGAATAAGTTCCTTCATTTTGCTAGACAGATCAGCTCTTCAAACACCAAAAGCATGCAACAAAATCCTCAAGTGGCTTGATCAACCTTAAAATTGAAATGGAAAATTGATTATGGTATTAAGTTGCAACACGAGGATGAAGAGGGTGTACGTTCAACCTTCATGACTTGTGACCTAGTATACTGAAGCAACAAGCTGTTTTTTCTTATAGAAAACATCGTTCCAAGTTGCTTGTAGATACATTAGTGAATGTATCAACTTCCACATCCATTGTAACATTTACAAACATGTATATGTGATGTGAATGAAAGAAAATGGTATTTTGTAGCGAGAAAAAAATATTTCTTTGTATTTTAGAACTTCCATGTACTCGTGTGATGACACTCTAGGATTATGAAATAATCACATGACTATGATTGAATGAATGTGAGGACACTCTTGGACATGAATGAAATGATTGTAGCATGAATGAATATGTGAGTTCTCAAATATGGGTGAATAGTGATTTCCCAATGTAATGTGAAAAATTCGAACATAAAAATGCAGAACATGAGCGTGAACCGAAGACATGTGGAAAATCATTTTAATCATGCATGAATGGTTGGACTATGAATGATTTCGTGGAAATATTTAAACATGAATGAATGAAAGATCTTTCAATATGAAGTGAAGAGTTTAAATGTGAAATGGTCATGAGGAGAAATGCAAATGACTGATTGATGGGAACAATTTTTTAGGGCCAAAATCAGGGTATGACAACACCGATAGGACAAGAATTTGGTACTTAAACCATTGGTCTATATGGTTCTATATCTATTTTATTACTTTGCACAACCATGCACTTGCGGTTGCATCAAGAATAATGGGACACCAGATCCTCTCATGCTGCTCTCTCATGTTTTTCATGCTGCTCCAATCTTGGCCATTTATGCAGTAACTAATATTAATCACATTTTATATTTGACCAAAATGAGTTGGCTGAGATGGAGTAGGACCATTCAGCCAATGCAGAGGATCCATGTGAGCATTTATCATAAACAAGCTCTTCGAATGAAGATGAAATAATAGTAAATATTTATAATGATTTTAATGAGAATTAAGTGATTAAGAAAGAAATGGTTTATGATAGAAAGGAACAACAAGATCTTGTGGTTATGGAAAATAGTGCTATGAGTTCAAAGAGAGATTACTCTAATAGTTTACATTTAGAGAAGAATAATAACCTATAGAGTGATGAAGACAATCCTCACGAGACATGTCAGGATAATTACTTTGGTTAAGAAAAAGGGTAGTGGAAAGCATAAATTTACTCAACCTTAAATGGAAATTAACACTCGAGCCATGTCGGGTAAACACAATATCACTCAATGAAAGTCATTTATTGGAAGGCTAGAGGAGTAGGAAACCTTGAAACTAGGCATAATATTAAAATCTATGTGATCAATAAAAGCCTAACATGCTTTTGATTGATAAGCCAATGATTCATTATGCTTATTTCCTTACTGCGTGTATTAAACAAACCAGAATTAAGAGATTTGCATTAAATTTTAGACGCAATCATGACTTAAACCTATGGGCTTCCGTACATTGAAACTAATGGTAGTTATTAAACTTGAACCAATGGAAGGAAAGGTGATGCTTACTCTTCTATTAGACTTGATATATCCATTTGTAACCATAATCGGCTTGATAAACATAGTCAATTGATCCACTTTGATAAAGAATCTCTCAGAACATTACCCTATTCTTCTCCAATGTGACAAAGGTAGGTTCGATTGGGATAGACCATTCAAAATTTTGAAGGTTTGGACTCTAGATGATAGATGCAACAAACTAGTTGATGATGATTGGAATACTAGTGTGGTTGGTTTCCATATGTTTGTTTTATCTACTAATTTGAGATCTTCTAAACCTATTCATAAGAAATGGAACAAAGGGACATTTATAAATATTAATTTTAAAGTTACTTAAGCTACTAATGAAGTTAAAAATAAACAAAGTTTGATTAATGATGTTGGTTATAATGATGAACTTGGGTTGGAGGAAAGATGCTCAATTATTAGATAAGGTATTGTGTATGAATAACCAATCTTGGAGGAATAAAATAATGAATAAGTGGTTTAAGGATGTAAATAAAAATATAATGTTTTTTCACAACAAGATCAAATTAAGACGTGCAAGTACCAAAATCATTAGACTCAGGCATGCCAATTTTTTTAGATGAAAGAATTGAATTAGATAATCATGTTATTAACTTTTACAAAAAATTGGTTAGCTTAGAAAACAATTGCATTTATACTGATTTTTTGGATAGAACTAACCCACAACTTTTAACTTATGTGGATAATTAGTAGCTCACTAGAATGCCTCAGCTGGAGGAAATTAAGAATGTAATACACAATATGGATTTAGAAAATATATTTCCAAGTCTATTGGAATATAGTAGGGACTTATGTGATAAATTAAATGAATCAATTATTTGAATAAGGTATGATCCTTCCAAATCTAAATTTGGTCAATGTTACTTTGATACCTAAGCAACATGGAACAACTTCTATTGAACATTATAGACCTCTTGATCTAGAGGAATGAGGCAAGGAGTTCCTTTGTCTCCCTTCTCTTTTCCATTTTTGAAGTGACACTTAGTAGGCAAGTTATCTATGATGGTGGATCAAGGTAAGTTTAAATGCATATCATTTTGTAAGACAACCATTCATATCCATATTTTTTTTTGCAGATGATCTTATGATATTTTGCAAACTACTAGGAAAAAGGCTCAAGTCACTAACCATCTCCTTCAAGAATATGGTCAGAATTTAGGCCAACACATTAGCCAAACTAAATGTAAGTGTCATGATAAAGATATTTTTAGGTCTAGCTAGGTTGACAGACATTGTAAATATGCTTGGACTCTCTATGACACAAACACTATTTAACCATCTTGGAGTTCCTATATTCAAACACAAGCCTATAACTCATCATCTTTCGTTCATAGCAGGTATAGTATTGACCAAGCTAGCTACTTAGAAGGGCTATCTTTTTTCTATGATTAGTAAAGTTCAATTGCTCCAGTTAGTCATACATGACATACTTTTGGATAATCTTTTTATTTATGAAAGGCTAATCAATATTCTTAAAAGACTGAGTTCTTGCACCATAAATTTTGTGTGAACATGTAGCATGTACAATAGAAATATGATTACTACAACTTGGAAGGTTATTTGCTCACCTTTGTTTTAAGGAAATTAACCAACCATTAAGAATTCCCTTATTCAATATTTATCTCTTGGTTGAAAGTTATGGACCAAACATTAAGCATTTCATTCTTCAATATGTCCTATCATTAAACTTTATCTTTTCTTTCTGGAGGAACATAGTAGATGGCATGTTGGTAATGCAAAGAAAATTGGTTTATGGATTCAAATTTTATTGGGATACAAAAGTAAACTTACACCTAGTATTACTTGTGGATCTTCAATTTATGCAAACTGCTAATGTCAAATAAATTATCTAAGACATCAATTAGAATATTCTTCATGGCTTGTCAATTATGGCTTCTCAAGTTGTTGAATACATTTCGAAGATTAATTAGTCATTTGATAATACTACTACTATTAAACTCATTTTGACAAGATCTTTAAATGATGATCTATCTTTTAAAGATGCCTATGAATGTATCAAGAGGGGGTTACGTTGGTCCTTCATGGACAAAATTCATTTGACATCCCTACACACCACATATTAAAATCATTATTTAAATACAAGATAATCGAAGGGGGATGCATATGGTTTCAAGGTAATGTATCTGATATCATGATGTGGAAACTGCACACCACTAATTTCTTAAATGCAAGTACACATTACTTTCCTAGCATTGAATGAAGTAATTGTTTGATATGAACATTGATAGAACTAGTTATGAATGCTTATTCAAACTTACTGGTAGAAATTAGAGCTTTCAAATTCACAATTTGATCATGACTCTCATCATAAGTATTCTTTTGAAAACATGGAACACAAGAAATGAATTAAGTTTCAAAAAGAAAAAAAAAAGACTTTGATAGAGATATTTTGCATGTTAAATAATTGGTATGTATGGCCTCTACTTATTTCAAGAGTCACATGTACTCTTCAATTCATAATTTTACAAGTATTAAATATTTTTACATCAAATGTCGAACTCCTCCGGTACCTAGAATCATACAAATTAATTGGTAGTTTCTTAGTCATAAACTGATAAAGTGCAACAGGAATGAAGCTTCAAGAGAAAAACCTAGAATATCCACATGTAGTGACATATTTAGGGATGAATTATGAACATTCTTGAGAATTTTCTCAACTAAGATTGGAGTTTGCACCTCCTTTAAAGCTGAATTGCATGGAATCATGTTTGCTATCGAATAAGGTAACATGAGAAATTGGAGAAATCTTTGACTTGAAACTATCTCAATGTTGACTTATTTTAATTAAATGGAAGAATAACTTACATACTGCACGTTTCTTTAAATTCAAGATACATCACATTAGATAGGAAAATGTGTGTGCAGATAAATTAACTAATGTAGTTTTTTTTTTTATATGACATCTGATGGAATTCTCTTCCTATTTATACATTCGAAAGTTTTGGAGAAATAGGTTAGACATGTTAAGAGCATGTTTGATTCACTTTTTGAAAACTGTTTTTTCTTTTCAAAAACTTCAAAACTAAAAAATTTGTTTGGTTTGTGTGTTTTTAAAAAATAGTCTTTCAAAACTGTTTCAAGTATTGTTGTTTTTAAATTTAAAAATCAAAACAACTAAAATGTGTTTTGCTTTTTCACTTTTCAATATTTTACCCATTTCTAAACCTTACAAAAACACGGAGAAAACAATCACTATTTATTAATGGCATTTATGTAAATAATCAGTTTAGCTTTATATTTTATGTCTAATAAATATATTGATTCTTTATCATGAATACCTCTTCTAACTTTCATTTATTATGTTTTATATATAATTAAGTTACGATGAATTCTATCATTTTAGCTTTTCTTCTCTATATATTACTTGTATAATTAAATTATATAATAATATAATACATCAATAATTTTAAGTTAATGACTATATAATACTTAAAATTTTGGTTTATTTTTTAATAAAATTCAGTTACACCATTATAATATTTTATTTTATTTTAATAATTATTAGTCCATTTATATAATTATAAAGCACAATTTTAATAACTGAGTATAAACATTTTTAAATTACTATACACATTTATTAAAATTTTAAAATATATAAACTCAATTTTGACAATATGTCTTTATATATATATATATATATATATATATATATATATTTAAAATGATATTTAAATTTAATTATAATTTTGGACTCTCTATTTTAGAAGATTTTTTTATAAATAATCAATTTTTAAAAAAAAAATTACAAAAATATCCATAAATTCAAAAAAATTACATAAATGGACACTTTTGTGCCCTAATGTACACATTGGAGGGCAAGTCGCCACTAGGAGTGGCGCCTACTCCTATTTTCTTTTTTTTAATCTTTTTTTTTTTTGCTTTTTTTTTTAAAAAAATTTAATATGTTTTTAATTATTTTTTTATTTTTTTAAATCTTTTTTAACTTATTTTAAATTTATTAATTTATATTTATTATGAATTATATTAATTTATATTAATACATATATAAATAATATTATTTACAAGATATATATATATATATATATATATATATATATATATATATATATATATATATATATATATATATATATATATATATATATATATATATATATATATATATTAATTTAATTTATAACTAAATAATATTATTTATAAATTTTTGGGAGAATTAGGGTTAATCATGTTAGGGTTAATTAATCAATTATAATTAGGGTTTATTGATCGGTTATAATTAGGGTTTGGTAGTTATGACATAATTCAAACCCTAATTCTCCCTAAGACTAATTAATCAAGTGTGACACTAATTAGGGTTAAGTACATTGGTGTACAACCTAGATTTTTTCCTATAAATAAAGTGTTATTTCCTTGCATTTTCTTCACCACTTTTTCCTATCACTTTCTCTATCAAGTTGAGTTCATGGCATCCCCCAGACCGTCATCATGGCAGCGAACATCATCAAGGCGGCCGGATCCTGAACCAGTAATCTTAAAAAGGGATGGGCATGTTATTTTCTCGCCTGTCAAACCCCCAATGGAGATGAAATTTTGGAACGTTCGTTCGTTGGACCAACTAAAAAGGTCCTCGATGTCTTGGTTAGAGGGAGATTACCAACCTGGTGAAGTCATCAGAAGGATTCAGAGGCTTAGAAGAAGGTTCTCATTTGAAACTGGAGAAACAGTATGTTGGTGGGTTGAAGTTGAAAGTGACATTGATTGCATCCAAATGATGCATGGATCAGACGACATAGTGTTAACTGTTGTAATTTCCTAGATTTTAATGGTTGTTTGTGTTGTTGTTCTTGTATTTGTTATTGTTCTAGTACTTGTTCTTGTTTTAGTACTTGTTCTTGTTCCAGTATTTGTTTTTGTTTTAGTATTTGTTGTTCTAATGTTAGATGTTTGTGTTTGTTGTTCCAATGTCATCTTCTATTTGGAATAAAAAGTAAACTTTATTGATAAATAGCATTGGTACACAGAGTTATGAATATGAAAACTATGTTGTGGAACTAGATCCATGATATGGACATTTGTTCTTATTATGCCCCAGTTGTCGACATATGCTACACTTCCTATACATTTTCTCTGCGACGTCCATTTCAGTTCTAATGCGCCTGCTGTTTGGGCGACCACTTTTATTCCGCCGCATCGAATCGTTGTGCCAAACAATTTCCCCGTCATACTCTGGCCAATATGCCTCCAATGCTACCACCGGAAAGGGATTGTCGTATACATTTAGCAATGTTGCAACTTTGTAGATGGGAGACACTAGCGACAATGCATCGAAGTGGGTGTGTGAACACGCTGCAATGACATGGGAACAAGGCATATGATAGGCCTGAAATTGACCACAGTCGCACCAACAGTTTGGTATTAGTCCCTTATACTCTTGTCTGGGCAGCCCCTGGTTGTGGTCAATTGTTTCCTTGACACTAAAAGTGTGGCCATGGCGGTCGAATTCCGTAACCCGATGGCTGCTGGCTTTGGCAGATTCCTGCCTCATAAACTTCATGCAGGCATCACTATACACTTGACTCGTCTGTAACACTGCATGCCAGCGCTTGCCTCTTGTTACGAACAACGCTGCCATCCGAAAATAGGTCGCACTCACCAAAGCGGTTACCGGGAGGTTACGTATGCCCTTAAAGACGTCGTTCATTGATTCCACAAGATTTGTTGTCATGTGGCCCCACCTCACCCCATCGTCGTATGACCTAGTCCACTTTGCTCTGTCAATATTATCGATCCACCTCCCTGCATCAGAATTTTCCAACACTATTTCCCGGTGATAGTATTGGAATCCAGGTTGGTTTAATGCATATCCCGCGTTTATCAAATTTTGCTTCAAGAATTTATCTTTGAACTCCCGCACAAAATTTTGAGCAATATGCCTGATGCAGTAGACATGCGTAGACGGGGGGTCATGCCAACCATTTGCTGGATTATTGTATGCACTGTCTATAGAAGCGTGCCTGTCAGAAATCACACAGATGCCAGCTTATGGAGTCACGTGCGTTCAGAGATTCTTAAGAAAGAAACTCCAAGCAACAGCCGTTTCTCCTTCTACCAATGCAAAGGCTATTGGGAAAATATTAGAATTTCCATCTTGTGCGACCGCCATCAGTAATGAGCCTTTGTATTTCCATACAGCCAAGTTCCATCGACTTGAATAAGCGGCTTGCAGAATGTGAAACCGGTGATGCAGGGACGGAATCCCCAGAAAAGTCTATGGAATATTCCATTACCTTCTAGACGAGTTCCGTCAGGGGATTGTGCCGGCAAGGTCTCCATTATAGAAACCGTCCCAGATGAATACAAATGTAGTGCAGCCAGGTAGCGCAGAAGTTGTTTGTATGATTCCTCCCAATTACCGTATACCAGTTCAATTGCCTTGGTTTTCGCTAACCAAGCCTTTTTGTACGACGGTGTATATTTGAAAACAGCAACACAATGGGAGATAATAGTTTTGACCTTGAGTGACGGGTCAGCTTCAACAAGAGGTATTATGGAATGGCAGATCATATCATGGCTAAGTTTGTGATGATCCTGTGCCATGTTTGTGTTGACGCAAGTGTGAGATTGAGAAATGGACCCTATCACCCACGCATTATATTTCTTCTTGTACGATGCCATCAACCTATACCCACACTCCGGGTTTTTGCATAAAATAATGTATCTTTCCGGGTTTGATTTGTTAACATCGTAGTCAACACAGTTTTTCAAGTGCCAGTTTTTTATTGCTAACAGACACTCTTCCTTGGTCCGAAATTTGTCACCCTTCTTTAACTCCTCATCAGACCTCATATATGGGTTGTAGAACATATCTGACGATGGCTCATCCTCGCCCAAGTTAAGGGTTGTGAAGTGCGCAGGCGGTGAGTAGCGTTGCGCTATAGGTATTTGTACTTGGTCTTCGTCTTCAGAATCACGGTTCACCAAGTCATCAACCACGTCTTCTGCATCATCAACCACATCGTCTTCAACAGGGTGTTCAACATCTTGTTCGTCATCAACCACATGATCAATAACTTGTGACTGAATATTCTGAGTTGGTTGAAATTGTTCCAAGACAATGTACAACACTGTATAATCGTAACCAGAATACTCATGGTTACGAAACATGTATTGTGCCTCCATGTCATTTTGAATTAATGACTTATAAAACCTGACTGAGTTATTTTCAGAAAAAAAAGGTTGTTGATAAAAAATTTGGGACACAGGTTGTCTAAGTTTGGACTCAATCTTTTTTTTAAGATATGAGAAGTCAGCTCCTCTATTTAGACAAAAACAAGTGCAGTCGGTGTTTCTAAATAGGAACCCAAACATATCACATTCATAAGTCTCACCATTCACGTGAGCTTTGATTTTGTATTGTGATGAAGATGCCATGATATGTGAAGATATGTGTGAAATATGTGAAGATTTTGTGAATACCTGTGTGAATACTTATACTCAAGCATGCCTACATACACTGATTCAATTGTGATGCATGCGTTAGACGTGTCACATTTTTGCATGCAACACATCCACCAAGCCTTCCCCTAGACAAGACAAGTGCAACCTAACATGTACCAATGCATGCTAACCTATCCACCTAGCCTGCAAGGTTCTCACGCATGCCTATCCATCAAAGACATATCCACCTAGCCTGCAAGATTCTCACGCATGCCTAGATACACGGATTCAATTGTGATGCATGCGTTAGACGTGTCACATTTTTGCATGCAACACATCCACCAAGCCTTCCCCTAGACAAGACAAGTGCAACCTAACCTGTACCAATGCATGCTAACCTATCCACCTATCCTGCAAGATTCTCACGCATGCATATCCATCAAAATCATATCCACCTAGCCTGCAAGATTCTCACGCATGCCTATCCAACTCCACCTAACCTGCAAGATTCTCAGACAAGACAAGACTTCAATGTATTCGCCACCTAGAGTGGCGAGTTCATGTCTTATCCTGACCTACTGATGCATGCAATAGACGTGTCAAAATTATTACATGCAAACAGCTCCACCTAGCCTGCAAGATTCTCAGACAAGACAAGACTTCAATGTATTCGCCACCTAGAGTGGCGGGTTCATGTCTTATCCTGACCTACTGATGCATGCAGTAGACGTGTCAAAATTATTACATGCATGCAGTTCCACCTAGCCTGCAAGATTCTCAAACAAGACAAGACTTCAATGTATTCGCCACCTAGAGTGGCGAGTTCATGTCTTATCCTGACCTACTGATGCATGCAGTAGACGTGTCAAAATTATTACATGCGTTACACGTGTCCAATTTTTTTACATATTCATACTATTTGAATATGGTTATAAATAGCAGGTCATCTTGAAAGTTTTCATCATCCACTAACACTTTTTTTCAGAGAACATCGGCGAACTTTTCATCAACAAACCTACGTTCTACATTGCAATCATGTCTCTTCTTACCATGGGCCAAGAACACAGAGGCACTAGGGCGAACATTGCCTCATTCGTAAGTTTTTCTTGAACATTGCCTCTTTCGTATGTTTATAATTTATTTTTTAAAACTCCAATCTACTGATTGTTTTTATTGTTTGTTTTTAAAGGATCCCAAGAAATTTCGTCAACGTTCACACCCTATGGCTTATCCAGACCCATGGTGCGTACCTTACATAGAGCGTGCGGGGTTCGGTCATGTTATGCATGTGGTAAATGCCACAATTGATGTGAAATTTATTCTTGCTTTGTGCGAACGTTGGAGACCAGAGACATACACTTTTCACATACCAACTGGTGAATGTGTCGTCACACTAGAGGACGTGTACATGCTTCTGGGTCTTCGAATAGATGGTAAGCCTGTGACTTGAAATGTTCAACAGCCCAACGAACTATGTGTTCAAATGTTGGGCGTAGATCTAGTCGAGGGTGAGGGATCTGCGCAAGTAAGGGGCCAGGGTATTAAACTATCGAACCTCCAATTCTACCACGACGCTATAATTTTGACTGAGGATTCGTCCGAACAAAAAAAATAATAAAAACAAGGTTTTACATTAAGCACGTATAGTTGGGGTTCTGCTGTATTGGCTTTCCTATATAGCTCTTTGTGTAAAAATGCACAAAATGACCACTCTACATTTTCTAGATGTGCTTTTTTGCTCCAAACATGGGGGTGGTGGAGATTGCCGAGGCTAGTCCCCGAAAATCCTAACGTCTACTCCTTCCCCTACGCAACTAGGTAAATTTATGATGTTATTTCATTTTGTATATTTATTCTATAAATATTTGTAAATAATATTATTTATCTTTTTTTGTTTAGGTTCATTGCAACTGGACTAGATTACAGTCTTACCCCGAAAAATAAAATAATATTTTATCGTCAACTCTTGGATCGTCTCCGAGCACAAGATATATTACCAATAAATCATTCATCTTCTAACTAATTTATTAATATCAAGCATTCTCAATAAATAACATATTTATTTTTTTCTTTGCAGCTGTTTGGACAAAAAAAACGGCTATCATGAGGTTCACCACTATGGAGATGCACCAAAGTGACCGTGTCAAACTGCAATTCGGAATGCATCAAGAAATCCCAGGCCCCCCAATGTCTTTGGAACCTTGGCATCTTAAAAAAGTCAGTCACCAATGGTATGCCCAAAATTGGAAGGCATTTGCAAAGGAGTTCCGTAAAATGTGGAAAGAGCGTGCCCACTATGTTCTACAATTTCCGGTGGCGCCCAACGAAATGAAGCCGACAAGGGAATATATGGATTGGTATAGAGCAAATACAAATCCAGAAATGATTGTGTTTGACCCGTTCTATTTGGACGATCCCCGAATGCAACAACCATATTTCCAACAACAACAACCACCACAATATTACCAACAACAACAACAACCACCATATTACCAACAACAACAACCACCACCGTATTACCAACAACAACCACCACCACCGTATTACCAACAATAACCACCACAACACATGTCCACCCTGAAGGTGAGAAAAACAAGAAAGGGGGGTTTGAATTGTTTTGGAAAATAAGCGCTTTTTTAAAATAAAAACCACACAAGGAATTTATACTGGTTCGCTTATAACACAAAGTTACTCCAGTCCACCCGGCCAAGGTGATTTCGCCTTTAACAAGGACTTAATCCACTAATCTTGAAAGATTGATTACAAACAACGTCTAAGAGAAGGATCTCTTAGTCCTCTCAAGTATACAGACTGTGCAAAGTCACTTGAGGAAATACAACAAAGATAAAGACTTATGTAATCTAGAGTGCTTCTAAGATAAGCAAATATTACAACAGTAAGAACAAAAAGTGTTTCACGTTCTAAGCAAAAGCTTCGTGAAGATTGAGAGAATAAGATGTTTTTATGTGTGTTGATGTTTCAGTATGTTCTCTGTTGATGTTTCAGTATATTCTTATACTTTCAATGTTGATTTGCAGTCCTTTATATATATGAGTGAAGTAGTCGTTGAAGGTGATGGCCAATAATTTAAATTAATGCCAAAACTTATATAGCTTCTTGCCAAGACAACTTTCTCTCCTCGAATGACTACTTTCCAAATATAGTTCCTTTTCATTTGAATTTGGAGTTAACGTCTCTTTCTGTATTAGGAAATCCATTGCCAAGCCTTTATTTGAAGTTAACGTTACTCTTTCTTTATTAGGAAATCCATGATCAGAGTCTTCATGTTTCTTGGAATCTTGCTATTTAACTTCTGATGTTGATTTCTTTGAGTTCTGATGGTTTCTTCATATAGCGCTGAGAGCTTCTGGAGTTTGACATACCGTTGTTCAGAGTTAGAACTTCTAGAGCGTACTTCTTGTTCAGATGCTTCTGATATTTTGCTGTTTTGCTCAGAGTTAGACTTTCTTGAACATGTTTCTACTTCAGATGCTTCTGGTCTTCTGATAATTTGTATCTGATATGATTCTGTATCTGATGACGTCATCAGATCTCTTCCTTCTTTCCTTAGAACCCTGCACACTTAGAAACTTTTCGTTAGGGTGCCATTTTTGGTTTCATCCTTTGTTATCATCAAAATCATGGAATCTGTTGTAGAACAATTTTTGTTCTTACAATCTCCCCCTTTTTGATGATGACAAAACAAACTCAATTAGCAGATGAAACATAAACAATATCAGATCAGATAGACAAGTGCTCCCCCTGAGATAGGCTAGGGAGTTCAGAAGTCCTTACCAGAGCTTCCAAGCAATGAGGTTTCTTGATACCTTCTGCAATTTCTTAAGTCTAGTGTTAGATAAATTTATTTTTAAGAAAAAATATGTTGCAGAATGCTTAAGGTATTTAGACAATATTTTCATCAGAGCTATTAATGACTTCTCCCCCTTTTTGTCAGAATCAAAAAGACATAGCAAAAAATAAAATTCAAGAGAAAAGCATTGTATTCAGATAAAAAAAGGCAACAGAGACAAGGGCAAAAAGAAAACAAGTAAACGTCAGAAACAAGGAAAGCAAAATAACAAGCAAACAAAATCCTAAGTGCCTAGGGGTTGGGAGGCGGAGGCATTCTCTGAAGCAATTGAGCTAGCATGTTCTGAATGTTGTCGTTGACCGTGTCTTGTTTATCCATTCTGGCACGGAGTTCCTTCTGGTCTTTCTTTAGTTCTTCCAGCGTCTGGATAACCATAGGAACAACAGATGAGGACTCCCCCTGAGTCAGAGCCTGCTGTGCTTCAGCAGCGGCCTTTGCTTCAGCTTCAGCAGCAGCCTGTGCTTTAGCTTCAGCAGCAGCCTGTGCTTCAGCTTCGGCAGCAGCAGTAGCATCGGCCAAAGCTTTGGCTTCAGCTTCCTTTGCCCTTAGGATTTCAGCTTCCCTTGCTCTTTCTTCCTCCAGCCTTCTGGCTTCCTCTTCAGCTTCTCTAGCAAGTCTCTCCTGTAGTCTTGCCTCAGCATCTCTGATGTAGCCATTTCTGACTTGCTCAGAGATGTTCTTCAGTTTAAAAGCCTCAGAGGTCATCCAGCCAATGACCCTGTTCCAGTGTGTCCTTACAGAGTCAGGATCATCACTGACTTCAGAGTTAATGGTCAGAGACTTGACCTTTTGTACTGAAGCCCCTGCGACCAGCATTATGGCTTCCTCAAGGGTAGGTACAGAAAGGTTAGTTTCAGAGGTTTGAGGTGAAGAGGTTGGAGGGCTGAGGTTTAATGTTTGAGGTTCAGGTTCAGCGGAGGTGTTTGGAGGGGTGATATCAGAGGTGTGGAGGTCAGAGGGTTGAGTTTCAGAAGGTTGGTCTTCAGAAGGGATGTTGGTTGTTTGTTCTAGGGGAGGTGAAGTTACTTCAGATTGTGTTGGTTGTTGTGAAGCGAGGTTTTGAGCCTGAATTTGGGCTAGGGTTGGAGAGTTAGGGTCAGAGTATTCCACCAGTGTTTCACATAACACTTCCAGTCCCTCAAAGGGAGTTGCTAGGTTGATATGAGGTTGACGATCAAGAACATGGGGTTCCTTGTACATTGGAGTGATGGAAACCCCTGTAACTGTTGGAGTGGAAATGCTTGAACTTTGGGCAGTGGGGGTTGGATTCCATTTGTTGAGAAAAGTTGAAAACATGTTGTTGTTGAGCATCCATAGTTGATGAAGAAGAAGATGAAGATGAAGTGTTTGGAGAAATGCTTTAGAGAGGGTTTGAGAGTGAGTGAGAGTGATAAGTGTGTGAAATGTGAGAGGAGTGTTTAAATACCCTAAACGAAAACACATGCAAAACGACACACTATTCAGCGTTAGCATAAAACACAAGATAGCACGCTTGGGGGAAAAATGATTAAGGCTCATTAATGAATGTCTAATCCCAACAGTATGCACACTGCTCAAGGAGATCTCAATCGTCTGGCCTTTGAATTTCTTCTGGACAGCTGTCTAGAAGTTCCAAGGTTAGACGCTAAGTGCTCCACGTGTTTTGATGTGTCTGATCTTCAGGAATACCAAAGGATTGGTTCCTGGAGATTTCTAACTCATATATCTTCTTAACTTGGTAGAAGTATCAGAGTCAGAGACAGAAACTTGTTTGTTTATGTCAGAGTCTCATTTTACATCGTCAGAGGCACAATTTATTCGGGACAATTTTGAATGTTCAGATTTTCTAAAATAAAAAGAAATCTATCTTCAGCTAAAGGCTTAGTAAATATATCTGCCCATTGATGATCTGTATCAATGAACTTTAATGTTATTATCCCTTTCTGAACATAGTCTCTGATAAAATGATGTTTTATTTCAATGTGCTTAGCTTTGGAGTGTAGAATGGGATTCTTACTTAGACAAATGGCAGCAGTATTATCACAGAAGATAGGAATGTTACTCTCGAAGATTTGCAGATCTTCTAACTGATTCTTCATCCAGAGCATCTGAGTTGTGCACAGTGATACTGAGATATATTCTGCTTCTGCAGTAGATAGAGCAATAGTTGACTGTCTCTTGCTGGCCCAGGATATCAGATTGTTTCCCAGAAGCTGGTAATTTCCAGATGTGCTTTTTCGTTCTAATCTATCTCCTGCATAATCTGCATCACAGTAACCCGAAAGTTTATACTCTGATGTTTTCTCATACATCAGGCCCAGGTTAGGAGTTCCTTTCAGATACTTGAGAATTCTCTTAACTGCTGTTAAATGAGATTCTCTAGGATCTGATTGGAATCTGGCACAGAGACAGACACTAAAGAGAATATCAGGACGAGTAGCAGTCAGATAGAGAAGAGAGCCTATCATACCTCGATAGAGCTTCTGACAAACCTTTTTGCTTACTTCTTCCTTTTCAAGAATACATGTCGGATGCATGGGAGTTTTTGCAGAGTTGCAGTCAGCCATATCAAATTTATTTAGAACATCTTTAATGTATTTGCTTTGATGAACGAATGTAACTTCTGAAGTTTGGTTAATTTGAATTCCCAGAAAGAACTCTAGTTCTTGCATTAAGCTCATTTCAAATTCTGCCTGCATTAACTCAGAGAATTCTTGACAAACAGAGGCGTTAACTGAACCAAAAATAATATCATCAACGTATATCTGGCATATCATGAGATCATTGTTAAGGTTCTTACAGAAGAGTGTGGAGTCAACTTTCCCTCTGATAAAACTGTGTTCCAGAAGAAAATTGCTTAAACGTTCATACCAAGCTCTGGGAGCTTGTTTAAGTCCATATAAAGATTTTTTAAGTTTAAAAACGTGTTCTGGAAAATTTGGATTTTCAAAACCTGGAGGTTGGTTGACATACACTTCTTCTGAAATATAACCATTAAGGAATGCACTCTTGACATCCATTTGATATAATTTGATAGAGTGATTTATAGCAAAAGATACAAGAAGACGAATAGATTCTAACCTCGCGACTGGAGCAAAGGTTTCATTATAGTCAATACCTTCTTGTTGACTATAACCTTGAGCTACCAGTCGAGCTTTATTTCTGACGACTTCTCCTTTCTCATTCAACTTGTTTCTGAATACCCATCTGGTTCCAATAACGTGAGTGCCTCTGGGCTTTGGAACAAGATCCCAGACATCATTCTTTGTGAATTGATCTAATTCTTCTTGCATGGCTGAAACCCAGTCGTTATCTTGAAGTGCTTCATCACAGGACGTAGGCTCAATCAGAGACACTAGTCCCAGAGGAGTATCTTCAGAAGTCCTGAAGGTAGATCTGGTTCTGACAGGTTCGTTCTTGTTTCCCAGAATCAGATCTTCAGATACGTTGATACGACTTTTAACTTTCTTTGGGATTTCTGGGGATTTAATTTCTTCAGAGTTCTGAGTGACAGTTGCTTCTGGAGTTTTATCAGATCCTGCAAGAGTGATTTCTAAATCTGCAAAATTTTCAACTAGCTTTGACTTTTCAGGGTCAAGCTTATCATCAAATCTGACATGAATTGATTCTTCCACAATTTTGGTTTCTGTGTTGTATACTCTGTAGCCTTTAGAGCGTTCTGAGTATCCTAACATAATACCTTTCTGTGCTTTGGAATCGAACTTGTTCAGATGTTCTTTAGTGTTTAAGATAAAGCAAGAACATCCAAAAGGATGAAAATATGCAATGTTTGGTTTTCTTCCTTTACACAGTTCATAGGGAGTCTTTTCCAGAATAGGTCTTATAGAGATTCTATTCTGAATGTAACACGCTGTATTTACAGCTTCTGCCCAAAAGTGCTTTGCCATATTAGTTTCATTGATCATGGTTCTGGCCATCTCTTGGAGTGTCCTATTCTTCCTCTCTACAACTCCATTTTGTTGTGGAGTTCTAGGACAGGAGAAATCATGGGATATTCTATTAGAGTCAAATAATTCCTCAAAATCTTTGTTTTCAAATTCCCCACCATGATCACTTCTGACTCTAATAATTTTAGAGTCAAATTCTTTTTGCACTTTGGAGCAGAAACTAGTGAATACGGAGTGAGACTCACTCTTGTGCTTTAGGAATTTCACCCATGTCCAGCGGCTGTAATCATCAACAATGACTAGTCCATACTTCTTTCCATTGACTGATGCTGTTTTCACAGGACCAAATAAGTCAATGTGGAGAAGTTCCAGAGGCTTAGAGGTAGAAACAACATTTTTCTTTTTGAAAGACGTTTTTGAAAATTTTCCTTTCTGACATGCCTCACATAGAGCATCTGAAGAAAACTTTAGTTTAGGTAGGCCTCTGACTAACTCGAGTTTATTTAGCTGAGAAAGTTTCCTCATGCTAATGTGGCCCAAGCGTCTATGCCACACCCATTGCTCTTTGTGAACAGTCATCAAACATTTAACATTTTGTTCTTTTAAATCAGAAAGATTGATTTTATAAATGTTGTTTTTCCTCTTGCCTGTGAATAGGACTGAACCATTATTTTGATTTATGGCTTTACATGTTTTTTGATTAAAGATCACGTCATAACCGTTATCACTTAATTGACTTATGGATAACAAGTTATGCATTAATCCTTCTACGTAAAGAACATCAGATATAGAGGGAAGAGTGCCATTACCAATAGTTCCGGAGCCTCTGATCCTTCCTTTCTGATCTCCTCCGAAGCCTACGAATCCAGCATCTTTAAGTTCCAGGCTTTGGAACATAGACTTTCTTCCCGTCATGTGTCGCGAGCATCCAGAGTCCAGGTACCATGACTGGTGTCTGAACTTTGCTGCATAGGATATCTGCAACATAAACAATCTTATCTTTTGGTACCCAGAATCTCTTGGGTCCTCTTTGATTAGTTTTCCCAGAGTTTCTTATAACTTTGGGTTTTCTAGCATTTTCAAATTTTTGTTCTTGTGTGTGCGTATAGTGATATGAAAACGGAGATTTAAGTTGCTCACCAGTAGAAATTTTATCTTCCTTAGAATCATACCCAATTCCCTTTTTATTGTTCTGACTGACTCCATAAATCATGGATGCCATGACACTCCTTCCTATCCCATTTTTCAGAAATTCTTGAAAGGCTTCTTCGTATTTATAAATTATTGCATTTGAAGTCTGTGGAGTTTGAGATAACACTTCTTCCAGTTCTAAACGTTTTTTATTCGCTGCATCTCTTTGTAATGTTAAGGATCTGATTTCATCCTCTCGTTTTAGAATTGTCATCTCAAGTTTGCCACATTCTTCAAATTTTGCTTCAAGACGGCCTTTTATATTTTTAAACTTTTGTTTTAATTTCTGATATGAGCTAAGAGTTTCTGACAAGCATGATTCTATATCAGATCGAGAGAGTTCAGAAAATACCTCTTCAGATTCTTCATCTGAGCTGCTTCTGGATGTGGTAGCCATAAATGCCACATTTGCCTGTTCATCAGAGTCAGATTATGATGATCCAGATTCACTATCATCCCAGGTAGCCATTAATCCTTTCTTTGTCCTGAAGGTATTTTTCTTGAAGCTTTCTTTTCTAGAATTGTCTTTCTTTAGCTTGGGGCATTCATTCCTGTAGTGACCTGTTTCTTTACATTCATAACAAGTAATATCTTTGTTAGTTTTACCTTTTGAGGTTGATTCTGATCGATCCCCTCTGGGTCTTGGTCTTCTGAAGTTGTTGTTCCTCTTTTTCCAGAGTTGTTTAACTCTTCTGGTCAGGAGGGACAATTCTTCTTCATCATCAGAATCTTCTGGTTCAGAGTCATCAGCATCTTCAGTTTCTGCCTGGAAGGCTTTGGTTCTGTCAGATTTGCGTCTTTCAGATCTGGACTTTAATGCTTCAGACTTGTTCTTCTTCTGAGGTTCATCTTCCTCTAGTTCTATCTCATGGCTTCTGAGAGAACTGACCAGCTCTTCAAGACTGATATTGTTTAGATCCTTAGACAGCTTCAGAGCAGTGACCATGGGTCTCCACTTCTTTGGCAAGCTTTTGACTATCTTTTTGACGTGGTCTGCAGTTGTATACCTTTGTCTAGAACTTTGAGACCTGCAACAAGAGTTTGGAATCTAGAGAACATTACCTCTATGGCTTCGTCATCTTCCATTTTGAAGGCTTCATATTTCTGGATAAGCGCCAGAGCCTTTGTCTCTTTGACCTGAGAGTTTCCTTCATGAGTCATCCTCAGAGAGTCAAGTATGTCTTTGGCTGTTTCTCTGTTGGTGATCTTTTCATACTCGTTGTAAGATATAGCATTGAGGAGTATGGTTCTGGCCTTGTGATGATTTTTGAAAACTCGCTTCTGATCATCTGACATCTTACTTCTGGGAACTTCAGCTCCATCCTCTGTGACAGGAGGTTTGTATCCATCTGTGACAATGTCCCAGAGATCAGCATCATAGCCTAGAAAGAAACTTTCAATTCTATCTTTCCAGTAATCGAATTTCTCTCCATCAAAGACAGGAGGCTTAGCATTGTAACTATCCTTTTCATTTGTGTGGGCCATAGTTTTTCTCGTTCTGGATCTCTCTACACTGTTAAGTGTTTGATTAGAAAATCAATAACAGAGCCGGAGCTCTGATACCAATTGAAGGTGAGAAAAACAAGAAAGGGGGGTTTGAATTGTTTTGGAAAATAAGCGCTTTTTTAAAATAAAAACCACACAAGGAATTTATACTGGTTCGCTTATAACACAAAGCTACTCCAGTCCACCCGGCCAAGGTGATTTCGCCTTTAACAAGGACTTAATCCACTAATCTTGAAAGATTGATTACAAATAACGTCTAAGAGAAGGATCTCTTAGTCCTCTCAAGTATACAGACTGTGCAAAGTCACTTGAGGAAATACAACAAAGATAAAGACTTATGTAATCTAGAGTGCTTCTAAGATAAGCAAATATTACAACAGTAAGAACAAAAAGTGTTTCACGTTCTAAGCAAAAGCTTCGTGAAGATTGAGAGAATAAGATGTTTTTATGTGTGTTGATGTTTCAGTATGTTCTCTGTTGATGTTTCAGTATATTCTTATACTTTCAATGTTGATTTGCAGTCCTTTATATATATGAGTGAAGTAGTCGTTGAAGGTGATGGCCAATAATTTAAATTAATGCCAAAACTTATATAGCTTCTTGCCAAGACAACTTTCTCTCCTCGAATGACTACTTTCCAAATATAGTTCCTTTTCATTTGAATTTGGAGTTAACGTCTCTTTTTGTATTAGGAAATTCATTGCCAAGCCTTTATTTGAAGTTAACGTTACTCTTTCTTTATTAGGAAATCCATGATCAGAGTCTTCATGTTTCTTGGAATCTTGCTATTTAACTTCTGATGTTGATTTCTTTGAGTTCTGATGGTTTCTTCAGATAGCGCTGAGAGCTTCTGGAGTTTGACATACCGTTGTTCAGAGTTAGAACTTCTAGAGCGTACTTCTTGTTCAGATGCTTCTGATATTTTGCTGTTTTGCTCAGAGTTAGACTTTCTTGAACGTGTTTCTACTTCAGATGCTTCTGGTCTTCTGATAATTTGTATCTGATATGATTCTGTATCTGATGACGTCATCAGATCACTTCCTTCTTTCCTTAGAACCCTGCATACTTAGAAACTTTTCGTTAGGGTGCCATTTTTGGTTTCATCCTTTGTTATCATCAAAATCATGGAATCTGTTGTAGAACAATTTTTGTTCTTACACACCCCCCAACCAAATCAACACTACATACCACAAACTCAACCCCAATATCATGAAGATTACCAACACCAACCTCAACATTCCCACCACCATCAACAGTCCCAACACCTACCACAAACTCAATCCCCCCACCAACACCAATCCCAACACTTCCATCACGACGATGTCCCGGACTCTTCGAGTCCTCCACTTAGCCCCGACACAGGTATACAAGAGGATTACCAACAAGACTACTACACACCACAACATACATTGTTCTTTAGCCAACCCGATTCAACCCTCAACTACCAAAGGCCACATTTTGAGGGCGCACCCAACAGGAGTCAGTTTGTCCCACCGAGACAAAGCTTTGAGGGCGCAGAGGGCACCCTCCTTTCCTACAGCATTGAAGGGACTTCGACCCAACCACAACGGCAAAGGGCAAGGGGACGCGTTAGGATTAGGGGTGGGAATAGGAAAGCACCACCACCACGTGAGCCGTCTAGACGAGTAGTTAGACCTCCCCGTGCGAATCGTACTAGGGACCGCATAATATGTAAAAAATCCCAAATTAATAATGCATTTTAATTAAACTTTATAATATTTGTCTTGTGTATTATTTTAATATAAATATATTGTGTTTATTAATATAAATTAATATATATAAATTAATATATATATTTATATATATATCTTGTGTATTTTACAAATATATACATAATATTATTTATTTACATGTATATAAATTAATATATTTTAATAATTTATAAATAATATTATTTAGTTATAAATTAAATTAATATATATAAATTAATATATATATATATATATATATATATATATATATATATATATATATATATCTTGTAAATAATATTATTTATATATATATATATATATGTATTAATATAAATTAATATAACTTCTAATAAATATAAATTAATAAATTTAAAATAAGTTAAAAAAAATTTAAAAAATTAAAAAATAATTAAAAACATATTAAAAAAAATTAAAAAAAAAAGCAAAAAAAAAATTAAAAAAATACAAAATTAGGAGTAGGCGCCACTCCTAATGGCGACTTGCCCTACAATTTACGGGTAGGCGCCATCTAGGGTGGCGCCAATGTGTACATTAGGACAAAAATTGTCCATTTATGTAATTTGTTTTAAATCATGGATATTTTTGTAATTTTTTTTTAAAAATTGATTATTTATAAAAAAATCTTCACAAAGACACAACTAATTAAAAATACATACACATAAAATTAATTAGAGACCTTAAATTAAAACATATATTGAATTAAAAATATAACTATGTAGTCAGATAAAAATATGCTAGTGTACTACATTATTTATCATGTATAAAGAATATAAAAATGTGCTAGAATAACTGCATTAAAACAAAAACAATAAAATAAATACATATACTTCTTACAATGTATATTTACAATTTAGAAAACAAGTTGTTTCATGTTTAGAAATGATCTCCTGTATAAATTTTAGATGTTAATTGTTTTTATTTTATAATATACAAAAACACAAGTCATATTTTTCCACAATGTTTCCATGTGATGAGGCTTGCAACAGTAGTATAAAATTAACATTTAATTCAGGTGCGATGAATATTTATATTTTAAGCATGAGTATGATAGTTTATATGAAAGACATAAAAATAATTGACTACTATAAAGGAACCACAAAAGCGTGCAAAAGAAAATAATGTAATTAAGCTAGCTGGAAACAGAGGAGACATCAATGTAACCAAAGTTTGTTGTAATAATCCTATTATCTCTTAGTTTATTTATGCAGATGATTGTGTTATGTTTTTCACAATAAACTTTTCAAAGGCTTCGGTTATGAAAAATATATTAACTATGTATGAAGCTATGTTGGGTCAGCTGATTATTCTTCAAAAGTTAGATATATATTATAGCAAAAATGCAATTTGTTAAATTAAGAACTCCATTGCAAATGTTAATGAATAGCATATATAGATATCCTCACCATCATAAGGAAACAAAAGCATAGAAAAAAGAAATGGAATTGTTATTCAACTTAAAATGTACAATAGGTAAGGCCCTATTATATATGATATGGTTTAATTGAGTTACATGTGTGAAAAATAACCAATTCCTAAAGTTCGTCTATCCAACTAATATTACATCAAATATTGTACTATGGACATGAGGTGAATAATTTGTTAGTCTTAATACTTGTTATTATCCTCATCTATTCGAAGTTATGAAGTAATAAGAGAAATTTATTCTTAGCACAATTCTAGGTTTAGAGTTGCTCATGAAATAAATATATTTAAAATTTGGGGTGGTGATCTTAAATAATGAATATAGAGATATTTAGAAAGAGAAAGACATTGTTGAAAAAGGTACCCATCGAAAAAACAAAGAAAAAATGAGTACCTTTTAGAATAAAAAGAATGTCAGGTCACTATAAGATACCAACTCCTAAAATATATCTTATGGTAAAACTATAAGTATAGTTGAATTATTGTAAGGATAGAGTACTTAGATACAAAGAAAAAACTTATTTTCCCCCAAAGTTATCCCACACTACGATTCAAAAGACCTTAAAAGTGTGTGTAACAATATTATTTTGTAGACATTTGAGAAGTTAGTCATGGTTGTGGTAAAATGAAATATCCATGTTAATTAAGTGAAAATAATGATCGTCGATCGAGTAAATTTGATAGAAAAGGAATAAAGTTGAGTATAGTTGAAGTTGGATGATTTTTTTTTTTTACTTATCTCTTTTGGAGTTTGAGAATAAAAGTAGAACTCGGACATGATCATAAAAGTAATTTGATAAGTAAAATCAAACTTGGAAGTTATCGTTAATCATGTAAGGTTGTTATTTTACCGTAGATTCTCATCTCTCAAACATGTTCTTTGAGAATAAAGAAGAGGTTAACTTCGGGATTGTGATGACACTAAATTATACTATAATTTTTAGTTAGTTTTTCATTTTTTAAATTTTTATTTCCTATTAACATTATGTGTTTTGTAGCATTTTAGATCAGGAATCAACCCTATACGGGAAGTTCACAATGCTCACAATTCACACACATGTTGAAGGTTATAATGAATAGAAGTAAATTAAATATGAAACACAAGTGCTTGAAAAGGGAAAGCTTTAAGCTTCCTAAATTGCACCACACCCAGGGAGGATTATGGTGTGATCCCTCGTTGATCGTACAAAGAAGATTGGTCATGCAAAATTCTTTGAGCAATGGGGAGGCACCGTGGTGTGGTTTTACTACACTATGGTTTTCCATACCATCTGAGTTATAAGTCGTTCCACATAGAGATTGCACAGTGGCCCGTTTTTTCTTGAAATTTATAATGTTTCTATAAAGGATAAAACGATAATGTACTAAGATAGTTTGTTTATGCCTGAGAGTAGCTAATACAAAGGGAAACAAGGAAAGTTAAACATATTGGAGTTGTGAGAGCAAAAGAGTATCACCACAAGCCATCTAAATTAGGCTCTTGGCAACCCATTAGTTGCGATAACTCACCCATATTGGGTTTAGGTTAGTCTAACTCTCACCCGATTAGAAAACCATGGAGAGTGACATGTTCTTGCGCACTAAATGAATAGAATAATAAGTCAAGGAAGAAAAAAATATTTGACATGATTATATGAGAAATAATGACTACAACATATCCCATGCTCTTGAGGGAAGAGGTAGAATAACCATTCGTTGGATCTAAAAATCGGGGCCAAAGAGGTCTAAAAAAAACCTCAATCTTAGAGTTGAGGAATGGATCAAATCATTTCACTCATAAAATACATATATAGAGCTTTTCATCAATTTGTGTGAGCTAGCTCTAAATACCATTCACAATCCTAAACATCATAGGTATCCCTTCAATTACACAACTTCTCTTATTGTACTTTTTTAGTAAGTACAATTGGTGTCCGCTGTGGTGCTCTATAAAATAAACCGGGACACACTCACTACCATTATCCAACCAACTTCATCCCTTTTTCCAGTAGGATGGAGTATCATTGCATAAATGATGTCAACAATATCATCACAATTGGAGTCACGGACAGTTAAAAATCTAGCTTTTCCCGTTGGAAGTATGCATGAAAGTTTTGGCGGCGAGCATCATACCACAAGCCCTGAGGTAGGATTGGAGAATGATCGAAAATAAAAAATCACCTTATTTATAAATGATTTCGTTGGCATCTTCCCTCATAAAAAGTATCCCATGGTCATCACGTCGAAGCACGATAATTAGAACATAAGGCGAGTGTTGATCAAGCTCGAAAGCTCAACATGCATCCTATTATGGGACAAATTTTAGAGACTTTGTCTCGAACTAGATGACATTTGAGTGTTTCAATGTTCCATGGTTGGTCTCTCAGATGAGCATGTATAGTTGAATGGCCACATAAATCTTGGGCGACATTGAGATTCTACACGAGAGCAAAGATCATCAAGGTTAAGTACTTCATAATAGACAACTCGTCACCATACAACGTCATTGTGGGACAGTGATGACTTTCTTAGAAAGTGAAATATTTGAGTCGAGTAATAAAATATAAGATTGTCGCCACATGAATTGTGCTATTTTAATAAGGTAAGTTCTGGGGTTGCTTGAGAGTATGTAAAAAAAACTAAAACTTGAATAAAATTTCATATGAGAAAATGACTAGGCCTTATTCAAATTGATAATTTTTCCATGTTGAGGATTGTGCATTATTTGAATTGAATTGACTTTATAATTTTACAGCTACTTAACAATACCATTGAACCCAATCCCTTATTGGTGTACAACACACTAATTTGGACTACAATTCTCTAATTCCTCGGGAGAGTTAGATAGAAAAATTATGGGATCTAAGTGCGTTAATTTCCTAACCATAACTTATATATCCATATTCCTTAATTACTAAGTTGAATAATTACTTTATTTTAGATCAGTAGAGTTTGGGTTAGTAATTCCTCATCTAAATTCACTTTGTGAGTTGTTCAACACCCAAAGAGCAATAAGAACAAAAGTAATCAAATAGAAAATATATAATGAAATTATGCAAATAACATGAAACAATTGCATAATCCAATAGAGTAAAACCGAGTTCATTTCCTAAGACCTAATCACGAGAAATATATCTACTCATTGTAATACGAGTAAATACCATAAGTTTAGATGAACAATCCATGGAAATCAATGAGTAAAAGGGTCTCCAATGGTGAAAAATTCCAATTCTTGATCTCCAATATATCTTTGTTATCCAATTCTCTCTCTAAAATTCAGAACCCTTGCAAAAGTCTCTCTTTTTCTTTTAAAACTGCTAAAAATGTGTCAAATTAGGCTTCCATCGCGACCATGATAGAAAGCATTGCGACTGTGATCACAAGTTATTGTGACCATGATGGATGATTGTGAGCACAGAAACTATGGGGGCCAAAATGCTTCTTTTTTGCTTCCATTTTTCTTCTAAGTCCAACTTTTCTCTTTTTCCTTCTCTTATTCTACTATTCTCATTTCTTCTTCACTTTAACTCATATTTTACTCAAAAATACCTTGATTCCATCGAAAATATCGATAAAACCCTTAAATAAAAAAATATGAACGTCACAACCAAATTCAGGTTCGGGAGTCGGTTATGTGAGGGGAAGGTATTAGCACCCCATATATCTGTTGTACTCAATGGAAACCGTTTAGTTAGATTTACGAATAAGAGTGTTAGCTTAAGATATTTGTTTTCTTATAATTATTGTGATTATTTAGATAAAGAGAATAAGGACTAAAAATAAGTTTTTTATCAGGCTGCTTGAAAAGATTTCGAGTCTTGCTCCTACGTATCCTCAAGTGCGGTGAGAAATTCAAAGCCATGTAGTTCTGGACAAGAAAAATTATATTATTTGATTCTTTATTATAGTAGTTAACGAGATGTTGAATCTCGCTCCTTTATGTATCCTCAAGTGCGTTGAGGAATTCAAAGTTATGTAGTTCTTAGTAGCAAATGAGTGTTTGTTGATTGATTTTAATGAATGATATTAAGGTCGCATTCTAGCAGTTAAATGTTGCTTGTATACTCGCACGTGGGAGGCTTAAGCATTTTCTTGTATCACGGTAGAATGGATAAAACATCATCTGTTTATGAAAAAGTTTTGAGTTGCGCTAGGGGAAAATAGATTTGATTGGTTGGAATTGTTTTAAGGTAGAAGACGAATAATCGGTTTTAATTATTGAGAAAAAGATTTTGATGCATTTTTGGTTTAATTTGGAAAAGGACTTGATGTTGATCAAGTGTTTGATTTGATTTATAATGTTTAATTTGAAGGTGAAATGGTTTTGAAATAGAACTTGATAATGATCAAGTATGAAAATGGTTATGATTTTTTACTTAAGGTTGATTTTAATTTTGAAAATGATTTACAATATTTTTAATTTGTTAAAAAATTATTTTTATTTAATTTTAATTTTGATTAATAAAAAAATTAATAATAAAAAAAAATAAAAATAAAAGATGCACCAAATGCAAAGAGGGCTATGAAAGTAAAACATGATGGGCTTGGTCCAGGCTAAATAAAAAAACAAGGTTGTGAAAGAAATAAAGGGGGGGGGGGGCTACATTGAGGCCCACCGGGGAAGTCTAATGCGTTGGAGTCAATGGGGTCAAGTAAGCCAAATGAAATGTATGACTACATCAGATACACATGATTAGATTACTTATGGGCAGTCAATATTGATCAAGTGGTTGAGGTTGAAGGTGCGTAATAACATGATGGGACTTCCTATAGAGGGGTCTCCAAGGTCAACACAAAGTCACCCTACGAAGGGTGAGAATGCGAGGTGTGTCAACACCAAAGGGGGTGGTGAAAGTGCACCAAAGAGGGGATCGGAGAAAATTCCCCTCATTTCTCACTTATCTTTCCCTCTCTTCTCTCATTCTTCTCACCACACTCTCTCCTGTCACAAACACAACACACACACACCTTTTTTATTCATTTCATATCAAAACAACAAAATTACAATAACATTTTTGAAGAACACTCTTGAGTGTTCTTCAACCCTATTTCCAGATTGATCAAAAATAAACCAAAACCGAAAAATATAAACACAAATTCTAACCTAATTTCTCTTCTGAACGTTATCCTAACATCAAAAACCATAAATAAACATCAAACCATGCTAGATCAAAAGTCCAGAAAAGCAAACCCTAACCTCAAAATCAAACAATTTGAACTAGTTAATCAACAATTAACATGGGGGAAGGAGTAGTGAAGCATATAAAAATATCAAAAATCGGACAAACAATCAAAATAGTTATAGTAGTACCCAACTAGAGCTCTAATTTCTGGCGAGGCAAAAAACACAAGTAACTTTTTTGCTTCCCCTCTATTTTACCTCTTTTTCCTTCTATTTCCTATTCCTTATATTTCCTATTCCTTCTTCTTTCTCTTATGTTCTTTGAATTTTTCTGTTTCTACTGAGATGTTTTGAGGGACAAGGATGAAGGTTTAGTTCAGCCTTATTAGAGCTTTAATATGAAGCTATAATGACTTATGGAAGAGCTTTGAGTGAAGATTTTGGGGTCAGAGCTTGCTGCAGATATTTTCTTTCAGAGTGGATTTTTTGTTAGTTGTTGATTGAATGAATTAGACTAGGATTTATAGGTGAAATCTATGTTTATATTGTGATTGTGTGAATTGTAAAAGTGTGTAAGTTTGAAAAGATATTTTCTATAAGTTCGTGTGAAGTGGGGTGTGAAATCATGAGCTGTAATTGAGGATAAGAATGAGAGGTTGTGTGAGGTTTTTGTTGTGAAATTTATCCCTGATTTTGTGGGATTTGGATGGAAGGAAACTAAGTGATATCTTGTAAATCCACGTGCAATTCTTTGTATTTTCAATTATAAGTAAACCTTTTATTGTAATGAATCTAAAATTCACACTAAATTTCAAATTTAATTCTTTTGCGTTGGTTACTTGAGTTATATTGATTTGCTTTGGTGTAATGCATGTGAACAATAGGTTATTTTTATGAGGAAAATGAACTCAAGTTTCAAAATTAATTTGCAATTAGTTTATTGTTAATTTTAAATTGGCGATGAAGAAGAAACTGTGGCAAGACATTGTCTGATGCAAATGTATTTTTCCTTTTAGAATTTGAATTTAGAAACATGTACCAAGTTTATTGAACTTCACACTTATTCCATAATTTGTTTTAATCTTAATCTCAATGTTATCTTTTTAATGATGAGGACGGTAATAATATGATAATGACCATGATGATGTAAATGACTAATGATTTCAAATTAAAATTGGTAAAGTGAGCATGAATGAAAGAGAATCAACTCAACATGGAAATTCAATTTTTCTTGTCTCAAATTTAAACTTTTTTAAAATGTTTTTTCAATTTGCGAATGCTAATGAATGTCTATGTAATACTATTATGGACATATAGTATGCAATGAATTATATTGGTAAACATAATGAAGATGGATGAATATTATTGTGATGAAATGGTTCAAAATAATGCAAAATAATGCAAATGTGAGAATAAATGGATTTAAATGTAAATCTTGTAGCTGAAAGACAACCTTTGTTGGCTTTTTCCTATTCTTTAGTTGACATTTTTAATGATGAAAAAATGACCTAATGGAACGATGTCATGCATATGATGAATGAATGAAAAGACTTGGGACAAAATTGGGGTATGATTGTTCCCCCTATTTAATTGCATTGAACCTGTGAGTATGAATGACAATGGTCTTTATAAATTCATGGTTTAAGATAATTAAATACAAAAGGACCCAAATTTTATCCTCTGAAATATGAGAATGAAACGTGGATGGGTTAAGAAAACATTTAAACTAGGATAAGATGTAACATCGCTGTCAACTTGAAAGTTGATGCTTAGATCATGGCAAAAATAGTTCTTCTACAACTTAGAAGTTGGTACTTAGATCAAAGTGAAAAAAGATCATCGTAAACTCAACGACTGATGCTTAGTTCAAGGATAAAATTGATTGTCGTCAACTCAAAGGTTGATGCTTAGATCCAAACAAAACTGATCATCGTCAACCCAAAGGTTGATACTTAGATAAAATTAGAAATGATCGTCGTTAACTCAAAGGTTGATGCTTATATCAAAACAACACTAATCGTCATCAACCCAGAGGTTGATGCTTAGATCAATGATAAAACTGATTGTTGTTAACTCAAAGGTTGATGCTTAGATCAAAATAACACTGACCGTCATCAATCCAAAGGTTGATGCTTATATCCAGAATAAAATTGATCATCATTAACTAAAAGGTTGATGTTTAGATCAAAACAACAATAATCATTGTCAACCCAAAGTTTGATGCTTAGATCAAGGATAAAACTGATTTTCGTCAACTCATAGGTTGATGGTTAAATCAAGGTGAAAACAAATCGTCGTTAACTCAAGAGTTGATGCTTAGATCAAGGTGAAAATAGATCGTCGCCAACTAAAGAGTTCATGCTTAGATCAAGGATAAAACTGATTATGGTCAACATAAAGTTTGATGCTTAGATCAAAACAACACTGATCATTTTCAACTCGTAATTTGATGCTTAGATCAAGAAACAACATAGATTATCGTCAACCCAAAGTTTGATGCTTAGATCAAGGTGAAAATATATCATTTTCAACTCAAGAGTTGATGCTTAGTTCAAGCTCAAAACAGACCGTCTTCAACTCAAGCGTTGATGCTTAGATCAAGGTGAAAAAGATTGTCGTTAACTCAATAGTTGATTCTTAAATCAAGGTTAAAATAGATCATCGTCAACTCAAGAGTTGATTCTTAGATTACGGTGAAAAAAGATCATCATTAACTCATGAGTGATACTTAGATCAAGGTGAAAATAGATCATCGTCGACTTAAGATTTGATGCTTTGATCAAGACAACACTGACCATCATCAACCCAAAGGTTGATGCTTAGATCAAGGACAAAACTTATCATCGTTAACTCAAAGGTTGATGCTTAGATCAAAACAATATTAATCATCATCAACCCGTAAGTTGATTCTTAGATCAAGAAACAGGTCATTTTCAACCTAAAGGTTGATGCTTAGATTAAAACAACACTGGTTTTATTCAACCCAATGATTGATGCTTAGATAAAACTAAAAAACATTGTTGTTAACCCAAAGGTTGATGCTTATATCAAAACAAGACTGATTTTAGTCAACCTGAAGATTGGTGCTTAGATCAAACTGGAAAAGATCATCGTTAACCCAAAGTTTGATGCTTAGATCGAAACAACACTAATCATAATCAACCCAAAGGTTGATGCTTAGATCAAAATGGAAAAGATCGTTGTCAACCCAAAGGTTGATGCTTTGATCAAAATAACACTTTTCTTCGTCAGCTCATAAGTTTATGCTTAGATCAAGGTTAACACATATTGTTGTAAAATCAAGATTTTATGCTTAGATCAAGGTGAAAATGCATTTTTGTCAACTCAAGATTTAATGTTTAGATCACGAATAAATTTGATCGTCGTCAACCCAAAGGTTGATTCTTAGATCAAAACAACATTGATAGTTGTCAACCCAATGGTTGATGCTTAGATCAAACTGGAAAAGATCTTCATCAACCCAAAGCTTAATGGGTAGATCAATACAACACTAATATTCTTCAATCCCAAAGGTTGATGCTTAGATCAAAGATAAAACTGATCATCGTCAACTTAAAGGTTGATCCTTGGATAAAAATAACACTAATCAGCATCAACTCGTAAGTTGACGCTTAGATCAATAAATAGACCGTCGTCCCATAGATTGTTGCTTAGATAAAATAATCATTGATTGTCGTCAACCTAAAGGTATAGTGGAGGAGCACAACATAAGACCATCCCCCATTTCTTCTCATGTCTACAATTGAGATAATAATACACATCGACAAGAAAATTAAGGACTGGATTCTTGGGCAAAAAGACATTGATGGCTGTCATATTAACGAAGTTGTCAATATTGGAGAATAAGACGATCCCATAGACGAGTAAGGCTAACACGGAGTTGAAGGCATCCCAATTTTCCACGTTCGCGAAGGTTGAGGATTTTTCCACTAATAACTTTACTAAGAAACCCTAAGTGTTTCCTTTAAGCTCTAGATTAGGGTTTACATCTTTTTTTGTTCATGTGTAAGGTAGTGGTTATTGTCTCTGAGCTTGGAAGTTCCCTAAATCGATGAAAGGAGCTTTGTCTTTCACATGGATATCCATAATATGCTCAAATTTATCTAGTGTCTGAGCTAGCTAGAAGTCTTAAAATGTGAAGCATCTCAACAAAGGGTCATAAAATTGAGCCAAGTCATAATTGTAACATCCTAAACCGCATAATGTGAAATAAAGCGAATAAACAAAAACTACACACATAGGGTGTCACTCAATTATAACAAAAAAATTGCTCCATAACACGGGTTATATAAAATATGCATTCAATTAAGCATCTTCCATCACAGGCTCGCATTTACATAGACTAATCATAATGGAATAATAAAACTATATAGTTTAATAACCCATTTAGTCTCATAGCATAAACATGGTTATGGCAATTTCCTTCAGCAACATCATAAGTGATAACAATTAATAAAAAAAATGTTAGCCCGCCCCATGTTACAAATTAGAGCAACAAAATCTAAAACAAAAAATAAAACTAAAAGAAAGAAGAACATGATCAATATTGTCCTTCAACTTCTAAGTCGCTACTTAGTTACTTGCTCGTATGTACCTCAAGAAGGAGCACAAAACTACACAAACAATAAATGGGCGAGAATATGCTCATAATATGAAACGGTGTAAAAGTATGAAAGGGTAGCCTAAACAAAAAAACAACAATAACTATTCAACATAATTCAATCACACACTTCACCAAAGCGTTCTCACTGATAACAACATATTCATTCAAAGCATATGCCAATAATAAATGCAAATGTACTCGACGCCAAGACTCAATAATGTATGTAGTACCATTATGGATAACATATGTCCATCTCTCTCCTGAATCCCCACCATTGGACCAGAGCACACCAAATTGTTACCATCACCATAGATAATGCTTCATTGATTCCAATTTGGAACCAGCTACTCGTTCCTGATCCCCACCATAGGACCAGAGCACACCAAAACTGTACCAATGTTCATACACCATGATGCATGATTCACCATAACATGCAATATCATCAATTAATCACCATGATAATCACCATGATAATCACCATGTAATCCCCATAATAAACAACAAAATCGTTCTACATACAAAACAAGTGGATTAAATCCATAACAACATAATAATAACATCATTCACCTCAAAACAGTGGACAACAATAGCCTAAACACTGCAACACGACAAAAATCGGAACGATAGGTCAATTTTAAGTCGATGTGCGAATGACACCCATTATGGCAGCGTGACAGGTTACCCATCACCAAGGTGATGTCAGTCACCTTCCACATCATCTCACACGTCACACATGTGACAACACCCCCCCCCCCCCCAAACAAAACATGCCCAGGGACCATGGCAGTCTACCCGTCAGGCACCTGACGCCCGTCAGCACCTTCACAATGATGACGACCAAGGCGTCATTAGGGTGACTCCCGTCACCCTGAAACAAAATTAGTACCTACATTTTTTGCAATGGAATATATCATTTAACATCAAAGCATCGATTATCCATCAATTAACATGCAATTTCACTCATTTAATCATGGATTTGACATACTTTTTCATCAAAACTACAACACACATATGAACACACCTTAATACCAATTCTATAAAAAAGAGCACATCATTCTCATGGCAAAATAGTGCACGAAAATCACACAACAACACACATAATCATGCAATTAAAAAATTCTATTTCACATATTCATCCAACATTGGTCAAAGGGAAAAGTAAGGAAAATCTAATAGGATTAAGGATTTCCCTCTACCCAAACATGCAATGTACACCCTATTATGAATAACCCCTACCTTAGACTGCTTGAGAAATTCAAAATCTTCTTCAAGTTCTTCTCTCCTCTTCAAACCTAACTTTGCCTCTTACTCCCAAATCTGATTTTTTTTCACGTACTAATCCCAAACCCTTACTAACTTTTCTTTTTTATATCCATAATCTCCTTAACTAGTGAGTTCAAACATTGCCCTCACTTATTCATTTTTTCACCAAAATTCCCTTCTCATATCTAATTTAATTTTAATAAAAATATAACTAATAATATTCTCATTTTCTCTCTACCATTTTTACTCTTCTATTTTATCCCAATAAATTAAATAAAATATCCATGTTCTAATTATTTTAATAACAATTCTCATTATGCTAATATTATTAACTCTATTAGTTAATTAAATAACTAGAACTATGCCCTACAAACTCAAGCATAAAATACTACTACTAACAAACCAAAGACCACCCAATGCACATACAAATTAATTTAAATAATTAAATACATACAATTTCAATTAAATAAATAATTTATAAAAACGGGGTGTTGCAATAATCGCCCACAGATCCATTTCTTTATTTAAAAGATTATGGAGATTCCCATAATATTTCCAAAAATTATCCTGGTTGGTGGTAGTTAACTGAGAATTCAACTCTTTCAAATTTTCCAATTTTGGAAATCTGAATTTGAATGAATAGGTACTCTTTATGTCTGAACTCATCTCTTAAACGCTTGCAATGGGGATTCCCTGAAAACAAAAAATGTGCATGCTAGAAAAATTTGTGATGAAGAATTCAATGTAATATTATGGTTTAGGTATAGGTTTATGGGTACTGGTACAATCTGAGTATAGGTTATCACAGGGGAAGGATTTCATGTGCTTTTAATCAATAACCCCCTATAGGTAGGCTCTAGGTTTCTCAAAAGGTTCCTAGAGTCATGGATCATATTTGAAAATATTGTCACCTTAATGACTACTCATTAGACAATAATACTTTCAAAATAATATATTCTATGTGAGATCTTCGCATAAACCAAATGAGTCATATGTCTCAAAGGCCAAAACTACACAACCATCGACTTCAAGGTTCTAGACAAAAGGTCCCTAGAGTCACATATCCTAATTGAAAACATTGTCACCATAATGACTACTCATTAGACAACAATACCTTCACAACAACCAAGTGAGAACTACGTCTCTAAGGTCAATACTACACAACCGCCATCTTAAACCTAGGTGTTTTCTCCAAGCTAGGGTATAAAGCTTTACTCACAATATGCCAATACCAAAAAAATCTGAAAGTAGCATGCGAAAGCATATAATAGGTAGGTATACAGTATCACATAAGCAACAAGAAACTAAAAGATAAAGAAGAAAGCATGTAAACAAAAGCTAACATATAACACGAAAAAATCTAAACTAGGTTTGAATCTCTTTAGGATCAAGTCCCTAGCATAGTCGTCAGCTATCGCAATGCGAAAAATACCTGAGTGTACGAACGTTCGAAATATAACAGAGTCACCACTGGAGTTTTATTTTTAAAAGAGAAATATCGATAAAACCCTTAAAGAACAAAAATATGGTCGTCGCATTCAACTTCGGGTTCGGGAGTCAGTTATGTGAGGAGAAGGTATTAGCACTGCTCACATCTATTGTACTCAACGGGAACCATTTAGTTAGTTTTGAAAAAAATGTTTAAGTTTCTTCTTTTTTTATTAAGAGTATTTCCAAAAAATAAATAGAAGGACTAAAAATAGATTTTTTTAATTAAAGTGATTGACGAGACGTTGAATCTCGCTCCTATGTATCCTCCGGTGTGATAGGGAACTCAAAGCTACGTAGTTCTGGGTAGAAAATATTTGTTAGTTGGTTGATTTTGGAGAATGACGTTTAGGTCACATTCGAGCAGTTAAGTGTTGCTTGTTCATCACGCATGAGAGAAATGAAGTGTTTGCTTGTATTGTGTTGGAATGGATAAAACATTGTTCATTTGCGAAAGTGTTTGATTTTTTATTACGTGAAGGCGGAAAAAACAGGTTTGATGTGTTGAAATTAATTTTAAGTGGATGACGAGTATTCAAACGACAAGATCTACAACTAGTATCCAAATACTCGGGGAAGAAATGGGTCTACGTCGAATTAATCATTTTCACATGATTTTGTTGTAAAATATGTGAGGAGAATTGAGTCATGATTCCTTAAAGGAAGACAAGCATCCTATAGGCAAGCTCTACAACTTGTATCCAAATACTCGGGAAAAAATAGGCTTACGCCCAATTAATCTTTTTCATCCATGAAATAATGAACTAAATTTGTTTAATTATCGTACTTTTGGCCAGAAGACGAGCATTCGAAAGGCAAACTCTATAATTTGTATTCAAATACTTGAAGAAGGAAGAGGCATACACCCAATTCATAATTTTGCATTCGATTTTTATTGTGAAAAATATTTTAAATTTAATTTGAAGAGTAGTCTAATTTTAAAAGGCAAATTGACTCAATTGTGACAAAATATTTTAATGAAGAAGTAGAGTTTTTGTTTTAATATTTGTTAATAAGAATAAAAAAAATTAATCAATCCACTAATTAATAAATTAATTAAATCTATTAACAAGAATTAAGAAAATAAAAAATAAAAAAGGGATGTAAGCATCATTTAGAGGTGTAAATCAATTGATCTTAAACCTAAATATTGAAACCAAACTCAATACCAAATGCATATTAACCCTAATTAAACTACTTAATGTTAATAAAATAAATATAAATAAAAAAGCCAAAACCAAAATAAATAAATAAATAAAATAATGGCCAACATGAGTTCATGTAAATCAAACATTGAAATCACATAATCAAGCACCAATACAACCATGAATCGGAGAGAAAAAAGAAATAGCTACCAAATCGGAAGATTTCGCGAAGGTGGGTGGCTTTGTGATCGAAATCAACGAACAGGGTGCGGTGGTCGGAGCTTGGTGAGGCGGTTCGGTCTGAGCTGAGGGAGGTGGTGCATAATCTGAGATAGTCGGTCGTTGCAGGTGTGATGCCTATTCATGGCGGAGAAGGCGTGTTCGGTTTTCCGACGAATGGGGTTGTAGTTTCTGGCAATGATTATAATTTACGGTTCAGATTATTTAATTTCTTTGTTCTTTTGCTCAGTTGTTTCAAAATGTTGGAAAAAAAATTTGTTTGATTTTTACCGGTTACGTCATTGTGTTGATGTGGTTTATGGAGAGTTTTTGCAGGTTGTTGAGTTGGTGTGGTTTTGATGGTTTGAGAATTGGTGAGAGATGTTGTTGAATTTGTGAGGGAGGAATAGAAGTTTGATATTATAGTTGATTTCTAAATACCAAATAGGAATGTAATCAACAATTGAATCCAATTAATCAAATATCGAATCAATTTGTATTTATTTTTGAGATTAATTACTATACACTGTCAGTGTACAAAATTTTACACCGTCGATTCATCACCATCATCCGTTTGTATTACTTTATAGATTTTTAAAATAAAAGTCAAACTTCTTTTAACATCTGACATCTATGATTAACTGATGGTGTAAAATCCTTTTACACTATTGTGACTAAAAATAAAATTATCCGACATCTATGACATAAAATAGAGTACTAAAGTTTTATTAATTTTGTAATTAAAAATAAAATTGATAAAAATTTAAAATAAAATAAAAATAAAAATTAATATAAAAAAAAAGAAAAATAGCCATACATCATTGTTGTGACTAAAAGATCCAGACAAAAATAATTTAATCTGACAAGAGCACGAACGCGTGCGGATGTGAAAAAAATTAAATGAGCACACAAAGATAACCTACGTGTAATAGCGTTCATAAAAACATGTAGGCGCTGATCAAATATCGCAGTTAAAATACCCTAATGAAAAAGCTCAAAATGAGTAAAATGTGAGCGCACGTGAATGCAAACAAATTGTAGAAGCATACCAAACTAACCTACGTGTAATGGTGTTCATAAAAACATGCAATCGCAAGCCTAAACCTGAAAATATTGTTCTCTTATTTTATGCACGACTAAAAAAATCATTCAACCGGTCTCTCTCTAAAACCACATTGTTATTTTGAGCATAACAAAATAAAGTTGACTGCCTAAGAAAACAATACAATGCGATGCAAATGAAATGGATAAAAACTTGGGAAATTTTTAGGGTATGAAACTAATAATATGGTTATATACATACTAATATATGCATCACAATAATATCACATTTAACAACACCAAAACCTAAAGCATATTCATTATCAGCCTCTATAATTCATGACATCAACCAATTACAGAACAATTTCATTTGGAACGCCAAAACGTAAAACACATACATAACCACATTTCTTTCTTCATTTACAATAGAATTATAAGAACAAAAAAAACATAGCATAATAACAACAAAAACATCACAACGCGAGAACAAGAAACAGGACATCATCACATAGCCTTATAACAACAAAAGTATCACAAAATCAGAATAAAACCAAAACACAAAGTAATTCAATTGCAACAAAATAAAAATTCACATCGAATAAAGGAAAACCTCACCACACCGCGAGAGACCAAGAAATGAATAATGATCGATGAACACATAAAGGCAATGTATTGTACTTCGAAGATGATGAAGAGGCCAAAAAATGATTTTCGTTCCAAGAAATGAATGAAGATTGTGAAGATTAGACGTTTTAAGAAATGAATGAAGATGGTGAAGATTTCGCTATCGATGTCGTCTGGTTTGTTAGAGCATGTGTTTTAAAGGAGATAAAGGACATGTTATTCTTTAATTTTGCAGGAAATTTTTTTACCATGATTGTTTACCGTTTTTATTTAACAATATAAGTTACCAGACACATTCTTTTTTATAAAAAAATAGAAAATATTGATGCTATGATTCGAAACTTGTAACCTTTAATATATGACCACAATTATTATTATGAACTATGATAAAAAATATTTTAATAATAAATAAATAAAAAATATATAAAAATGAGATATTATTACGGATGACAAAATAACAAAATAACCATAATAATATAGTGTTGTCAAAGATATATTTTATTATAGTGAATTTTTATATTAAAAAAAAGTGTCTAAATTAATTTTTTTTATCATGATTGATAATTTAGTTTAGGTCAAATAACCTTACGAAATCTATATTTTGTAGTAATGATTGTTAGCCTATAGTTGTTGGTGTTATTTTAGAATGAAGATGGGAAATACCACAAGACACTGTCTTTTATTATACTTTTATGTTCTCTATTTTATCTAATGCATGTTCTGTAAAACAAAATGTTGAATAATTAATTAACAATCCTTTATGTGCCTAATCATACTAGTGTCACTAAAGTAATTTAAAAGATAAAATGACATATATTAAAATATTTTAAATATATTTTATTTTTATAATAAAATAAATTAAACAAATTTATTTAAATTGCTTACTTTAATAATCATTTTTTTTATAAGTGGTAAATAAATTGTTTATCAAAATAGCCTTTATTAAAATTAATGTCTCAAATGAAGAAAATATTTTTTGAAAAAGTTAAAAATTAAAATTTTTAATTTGTAAAATTATTTACATATTTAAGTTTTTTATTAAAAATATATTGATTTGAAATTTAACAAAACCTGTTGAAGTCCAGAGTAAAAACCGCAGCTAAATCAGCAACGACATATGCAAGTATTCCTGTGGATTCACTTGAAAAATGTATTTTTTTTTTTGGATTATAACATTTAGAAATCGTCAATTTTTAAAAATATATATACTTGCAAGTATTTATGCAGAATCTTTCATCAATTTTGAATTTGTTGAAAGTATTGATTCAATTGAAAAATCAGCAATGCAAACCGCAATTATTTCTGCAGTTAGTTTCCACAAGTAAAAATGGAATTTTTAATAGTCATTGTAATTTGTATGCCAACAATAATTTTCAAACTTTAAAAATGAAACACTTTTATAAGATAGAGAATACTAGATAAATAAATATTCACTAATTTTTAAAATGATTTTGGTTTTACCAAAAAAATATTTTAAAAATGAATATGATTCTCATATTTAATATAAAATTTGTTTACTTTTTTTAATTATATCATATATTAATACTATATACATTAATTTCAAAGTATTATAATAATGAGAATTTTGTAAAAGTTGTCTTTTGGCACTTTTATTTGATTCTTTTACTTGTTTTCAAAAAAATATTAAACAATGCTCATTTTAAACTTTAGTATTTAATCTGTGATAAAAAATTTCAATTGCGCACATGATAATTTGATTGAAGAAGATAGTTTTTTGGTGGAAACGCTAAAATGTTTTATTGATAATTATAAAACCAGATCATAAAACTAATATGCTTTTTAATGTTTTTATTTTAACTTTTTTCAATAAAATTTTAATTTTGCATTCAATCTATGATACATTTTTGAATCATAATAACATTTAATATGTTTTATTGATAATTAAAAAACAAGATCATGAAGTTTTATGTCCATTTTTTTCTCTTTTTTTTCAGTAAATTTATAACTTAAACAATGATGTATTAATATGTTTGTAATACAAATTATTTTAGACGCGCCATGTTACTGACACTAAAGATTAATTAAATTTCCACATAATATATTGGATGGAGGATGTGTATTGCCAACACAGTCAAGTGTTCTTTTTTCATTTTTAGGAATATTTTGTAAAATTAAAGGAATAAGGTTTTAGAAATAAAAATAATTCTCATTTTTAGACCAAAATTTAAGATTTGTCAATAGCTATTGTAATATAATATTTAAATAAACGTTTTGACGACATTTGAAATTAAAATGTTAATGAATATATTGTTGGAGGAGTTTTTCACCATGGAGCATTGAATATTGTGAGACTTCTTCTTTTTATAGCAACATCTATGTGAGAGACACACCTATATTCACCCAGAATTTTAAGGTGATAGGTGGGTGGATTCTCTCACTTATAAATGCTCAAATCTCTATATTTCCAATCAATGTGAGACTATTACCCACACTACTCACACTTGATGTTGAAAATCCACCACAACCTATGAAGAATTTCTATCAATCTTGATGAAAAAGATTGTTATCAACCATGCAATGAAAATGAAAAGAAAAGAATGATTGAGAAAGAAAAAAAAGAACGTTGGAGAAGAAGAAGAATATTTGTTGCAGAGTTTTCTTTCTGCCCACAATCTATGGAAAACTTTTTTATTCACTTTGCAACTGCAAAATTATGTGAATACAATGTTATGAGTTATTTTCAAGAATAAGGGTTACTCCATTTATTTATAGATTTAGGTTAGCTTACTCCCTAAGCCAAATCTCAAAATCATAAAATCCAAAAATAGTTAACACTACTAAAAATAGGTCTAAGTCGAAATCCTGTGTGAAGCAACATGCTTCGACACTTCGACACACTAATACAACTCGACACACTAGGCTATTTGACACATCCTTGTTTTGTCGAGCAACCTGCTTTGACACAAGGAATTACAATTCAACACACCACCTAATTCATTGTGTCTAAGCTATATATATATATATATATATATATATATATATATATATATATATATATATATATATATATATATATATATATATATATATATATATATATATATATATATATATATATATATATATATATATATATATATATATTCACCATAGCTCTTAGTCTTCTGAACACTTCGACCTGCACTCCCTTCTTCATGATGTCTGCAATCTGACTCTCAGTTCTGCAGTGCTCCAAGTTCATCTTCCCATCTTCTACCTGCTCTTGAAGGTAATAGAACCTCATCTTGATGTGCTTACTTCAACCATGTGCTATCAGATTCTTCACCAGATTGAAAGCTGACATGATGTCGTTCTTCATGGTAATTGCTCCATGACTCTTCGTTGTTATCTCTTCAACCAGATTCACCATCCACGTTTCTTGACATGCACAAAGAGGAGAAACTATGTGTTCTTCTTTGCACGATGATAATGCCACTACTAGCTCCTTTCTCGAATTCCAAGCAACTAGTGCACTACCTAGCATAAACACATAACCAATTGTGGATTTTCGATTCTCAGCATCACTACACCAACTTGAGTCAGTGTATCCCACTAGTTTGCATTCTTTTTCTTCATCAGTTGCAGAAAACAAAATGACATAGTTGAAAGTTCCTTTCAGATACCTTAGTATTCTCTTTGTGGCTGCTACATGTGATACCTTTGGCTTCTGCATGAATCTACTCACCATACCTATATTGTATCCTAATCCAGGCCTTTATGACAAAGATATCAAAGTGACCTAATAAGTCTTCTATATTGGGTTGGGTCGACATCATCTTCATCCGAATCTTTCGACAGTTGCAATTTGGGTTCAACCGAAGTCGAAGTTGGGTTGCAATCTTGGATCTCAAATCTCTTGAGTATTTTGCCTGCATACCTCCTTTGATGCATCATCAAAACTCTACCACTCTTGTAGAGTTCGATACCAAAGAAATATGAAATATCACCCAGAGCTGACATTTTGAATTCCTTGTCGAGATCATCTTTGAAGTCTTCGATCTTCTTCTTGCAGCTACCTGTTATCAACAAGTCATCGACATCGAGACATAGTATAAGCAATTCTCTCTTGCTTCTTCTTACATATACTTCATGTTCAGTTGTGTACTTCACAAATTCCTTCTCCCTTAGAAAGCCATATATCTTCTTATTCCAAGCTCTTGGAGCTTGTTTAAGTCTGTATATGGCATTATGCAGCCTGTACACCTTTCTTTCTTCGCCTTGTTTCATAAACCCAGATGGTTGTGCAACATAAACTTCTTCTTCTAAGGATCCATTTAGGAATTCACATTTCACATCCATCTGACAAATCTGCTAGTTGTTCATGTTTGCTAGACCAACAACCAACCTGATTGTTCTGATCCTAGCAATAGGTGCAAAAACTTCGTCGAAGTCGATTCCTTCTTTATGAATAAATCCTTTCGCTACAAGTATCGCCTTGTGTAGAGTCACTTCTCCTTTGGGATTCAAATTTACCTTTTATACCCACTTCACATCTATTGCCTTCTTGTCTTGGGGCAATTCGACAAGTGACCAAGTGTTATTGACTTCGATTGACTTCAGTTCTTCATTCATTACTTTCACCCACTTCGAGTCTTTCAATGTCTCAACTGCATTGACTGGTTCGACATCTGCGTAGAAAGCATAGTGTATCAGCTCACATTATTTATTAACCACAACATTTGATGTAATCACACATTCTTACAACCTTGCAGGCACGTGTCTTGTTCTTTGAGGTATGCTTGGGCCTGCTTTACCTCTGACTTCTTGTCGAACTTCTCTTTCAACTTCACTAGTTGGTTCATCATATAAGATTCTCATTGAATCCTTATTAAAATTCCCAATCCAATCCCATCCTTAAGCTCATCTATGATCATGTCCCTGTTGATCACCACTTTCTTGTTCACTGGGTCGAATGACTTGTATCCTCCAGTCGAACGATATCCTATCAGGATCATCTGACTCGACTTGTCATCAAGTTTTCTTCTCAACTGATCTGGC